>NC_058086.1:199880860-200480860 GCF_014858855.1 Bufo gargarizans
GTGGTTTCCTGTGTACAGACATTTTTGAAATGTACTGTGGCTGAAACTGGATTGCAGCTATTTTGTTTATGCACACTGTCTACCACTAGATGGCAGCAGGACAGCCCTGGTAAAAGTGTGAATCGTACTGCGCCCGAACAAGAAACCTATTCATTGTACCGGAACACCAGCAATACAAAGCAGCTATGGAAAAAGTCAACCAAGTTTGAGCAAAACAGTGAGTACAGCGGGACGCCGCATATACACCACTGCAACCAAACCACAAACTGATATCCTCTGAATGTAAGAGGTCTGAACTGGGAGATCGTATATCTGAAGGAGATTGCATTCGGTGCACTTTATCCACAGATTTTGTTAATACTATAAGACTTCTTTAACGCTAACCATCTTCGTGGCATCATATTGATTTTAGAGTTAAATATCCGGATTTTATATTGCATGTTACATGTGTTATTTTAGATTTTGTATCCATTTTATGTAATATATTTAAAGTGTCAACTGTAATAAACTTTGTGGTCTCATAGAAGTGAGAGTGCCCAGTATTCCTTACTTTTATTATCTGTATTGACCAAAATCCTTCTATTCCTAAAATGACTTCCCCATAAAACAATTGAGACAAGAACCTAAAAAAATTCTAGAAGAACAATATTGCGCGTTACCCCATTGTTAACCCAGGAAGGTGGCTGAAAGGATTTGGACCTTTCTGGACCTCTACGACAACCTTGGTTTGAGACACTGACGTCAAGAGAGATGTTTCTCAGTTGGCAATAACAGACACACACAAGTATCACTGAAAAACACTCTAACTTTATTATGCTATCGCTTGGCCTTATATAGGCAGTAGAAAAGTTTGCATAACAACGGCGTTAAACCAATCATAAAAGATAAACATTGGTGCTCATACAGATACTACCGGAACATCCTTTTATGGTATGTGGACGTGCAGTAAGTAGAAATAATAGCTTTTAATCACTCACTATAAGAATGTACGCAGTTGTACCGAATGAGTGCGTGGGTGAGATGTTATAACAATTCTTTACATAATTACAGAAGACAAGATGGAGTCACATTTCTCTTCAGTGGCCACGCCTCTGCTGACCACCTGCCATCCCAATACGCACCGTAACCACAGCTACCAGCTGCGTCTGTGACTAAACCCAGAGCATCCGCCTCCACAAACTCCTCCTGCCAGCAATTTGATCCATTAAAATTTTCTAAAAATTCCAACCAAATAGCCATATCATCTTTTAAACTTCTAATTAACCTGATATGCGAACGAGGAGATTTAAGGCCTCTAGTCGCAAAATACAAACGCTTGGAAAAAACCCTTCCCCGAGGAATAATCCCACAGGCGAAATTTAATGAACCTAGTAACGACTGCATCTCTTTCAAAGTGCATTTTTCCTTTCTTAATAAAGAAATCAACAACAACTTAATTTTATCTAACTTCTCTGAAGACAAACAAAATTCCATGTTTATGGTATCTATAACTATGCCCAAAAATTCTAAACAAGTACAAGGGAAAACTGTCTTTTCTTCTGCTACTGGTATACCAAACCCTTCACAAATTTTCAAAAATTTAAACAATAACTCTGAACATAAACTGGAACTACAATCACCAACAAACAAAAAATCATCTAAGTAATGTAACAAACCGCCCTTTGGCACTAATGACTGTAAAACGCAATTAATAAATGTTGAAAATGCTTCAAAATAAAAACAAAATAAAGAAAATCCCATTGGCATACATTTGTCAAAATAGTAACTACCATCAAACTGAAAACCTAACGAGTTAAATCCAGAGGGTCTCACTGGCAATAAGTGAAAGGCTGACTTCACATCTGCCTTAGCCAGCAAGGCCCCCATCCCAAAATGCCTTACCAACGCCAAAGCGTCATCAAATGACGCGTAATCTACCGAGGACTTAGACTTATCCACCTCGTCATTAAGCGAGCTCTCTTCAGGAAAAGACTAATGGTGTATAAGTCTAAATTCCCCAGGAACCTTTTTGGGAACTACTCCCAAAGGAGAAATACGAAAATTTAGAAAAGGAGGTTTGACAAAAGGACCAGCTATTCTACGAATTCCAATTCTACAACTTACTACTGACTACATCTTTAAATAAAACAGCAGATTTCATATTATCTACCCAGCAGCAACCTTCACCTAAAAATTCAGTGAACTTACATCGTCTGATCAGGGTACTGCCTTAACCATGGAAGCATTTCTAAAAGCCTCAGTGGGGTCGGTGCTTTTGGAAACTTGTTCCCTGGTGGAAGGCAGCTGCTGGTTAGCTTGTGAGTTCCTTTTAAAACACCTCAGCATAGGATGAGTGCCACCGCAAAAAGAGCATTAGTGTTTGTAGCGGCAGTTAGACAACCACTTTCAAGTTGCTTCATTGAAGGCGAAGCATACCCCTTTTCTCAACCTGCTGCGTCGGCGCCCCGCCTCAGGAGGAGGAGTATAGGCGCTCCCAGACTTCCTAGCTCTTTTGACAGGAAGCGCCGACAACTCCCCCTCCCTCCGCTGATAGGCCGTCGCCTCTTCCACCGATACCAATGGCGCTGCTGGGCTCTCTTCTTCCGGCTCCACTCCCACCAGCGGCGCTTGATTCAAACAGCTCCTGAGCCATTCTTCACCGCCGGCGGATTCGGCTCTCAGGATCAGCTGCCGGAGTAAGTCTTCCATGACGTCTTCAGCCGCAGGTCCAGCGCAGGTCTCGATCCTCTTCAAACTGGCACCTCACCGCAGCAAAATGCTGCAATATAAAGGTGCCAGTTTCCTGCCGCTATGCTCCCCAACAAATTAAGTTGCTGGATTTCTCCCCCAGCAACCTCAGACAGCCAATCGGGAGGGACCTGGATTCTTCCTTAGGACCACTTCAATCCAGCACAAACCGGTCTCAGGTAAAATTCCTCCTGAGGTAGATTTACCTGATGAAATAAAAAAGGGAAGGGGGGGAGAAGAAAAAGACCCCAAAACCCCAAAACTAATATAACTTAGATGACAGTATTTGTCAGAAAGTATAACTTGCTGAAATAACAGTATGTTGTTTTGTCCGGAGCTACAATATGAGTGAGTTCCAATACACCCCATGTCACGAACTATGGATCCGATCGCTCCGGATCCCACAGCTGTGACATAGTGGTCTGTGACGGAGTCTGCGCACACACAGAGACCTCACGTGAACAGGGTATTACCATTTGGCTAACACCCCCCACTACACTTCGGTAACTGCCACCACGTGGGTTCCCGGTCCACGAGCCGACTATCCAGGTCATTCACTATCACGCAGATCAGTGGATGAACCAGATATCACTTACTGACCAACCGCAGTCAATCACCCCCAGCTACAATTCCTAAATGCAATTTAACTAACTACCTGGTAACGTCTCTTCAAAGGCAAGGTACGTTGTTCAGCAGCTTAGAATATGGAAGACTTGGCTATTTAGATTTTATAATCTTTAATAAGAAGTAAAAAGCAGTGCATACAAATCTAATGAAAATGACTATAAATCTACAGAATAATAATAACAATATAAATAATCACGACAGTTCAAATGAAAGGGAAAAAGATGAAAGAATACTTTGTTTCTCTGGAGGGTTTCAGATGGTCGTTCATATGTCCTTTTTGAATCCTTGCAAACCCCTTTTCAGTATGTATCAGGGGAGACCCTCAAAGTTCTTCTGATACAGGGATATGCTGTCAATGTCCAATTAATTGTCTGGTGATGTTCCATGGGTCTCTCTCCTCTGTCCTTGTGCACAGGTTTTTATGAACTCTCCCATGGGCAGGAGACTTACTCCTGCCAGCCAATGGCAGCAGAGTGACTGTGAAGCTTAGGGATTGGCCCCCAAGTGTTTTATGACCCCATCAAAGTTCAGTTCATACAATGAGGATTATACTTAAGCCCGTATCTCCTTGATACATCGGCATATTTTTATACAGAATACATATTTGCGATCCTTATTTATTTACCTACAGAATGAGACCACACACGGTAATGCTGGGACCTGTAGTTCTTCTACCACCCATAGGTCAGCTAAGGAATCACATCCTCTAGTCATATTTGATACCCAATTAACCACAATACTCTGTAGAGCCTGGATCTGGTGTCAGAAAGGGCATAAGTTGATTCATAAATGAAATATGAAAGTGGACCGGTTTTATGCCCAGAGCTAATTAAGGGCTATTAGCTTTCCTCAAACCAGACCTGGAAATTAATGACGTCACGCTCCAGCCAGGCTTGACAGCGAGCTGATCTTATCTCAAAGGGCAGGATGAGCTGGGCCTGGTATAGCTTTTATGACCTTTTATTGCTGGCCTTACAGAGTAGTGGTAATAAAAGTGTCCATCTATATCATAGGCAACCCAGGCTTCAGTAAGATGAGAGTTCACAGTTTTTTACATAGGCCAGAAGCATATAAGATGGCTACCCAGAGGAATTATGTATGTATGCTGGCACACCCCACCCCCTTGACAGTGACCTCCACAGCACCTCGCCCCTTAACACTGACCTCCATAGCAGACCGTCCCCTTAACTGTGACCTCCACTGTTCCCTGCCCCTTAACAGAGACCTCCACAGCACCCACCTCTTTAACAGTGACTTCCACAGTACCCCGCTCCCTTAACAGTGACCTCATAGTTCCCTGCTGCCTTAACAGTAACCTCAACAGCAGCTTCCCCTCCACAGTCCCCTGTCTCCTTAACAGTAACATCCACAGCGAACGCCCCTTTAACAGTGACCTCCACAGTACCCTATCGCCTTAACAGTGATTTCCACAATAACCCGCCCCCTTAGCAGCGACCTCCACAGCAGCTGCCCCTTCAACAATGACCTCTACAGTCCCCGGCCACCTTAACAGTAACCCCCACAGCGTCCACCCCTTTAACAGTGACCTCCACAGCGGCCCGCCCTTTGTGACCTCCACAGTACCCCATCTTGTTAACAGTGATTTCCATAATAACCCGCCCCCTTATACGCCTTTTCTCTTAGCGTTTGATGACAATTGTCCAATTGATTTCCTTTTTTTACAGGGCATTATTGTCTTTAATTGACAATATATATAAAACCCCACAGAATTTGTATACACTTAAAGGGGTTGTCAGGGTTCAGAGCTGAACCCGGACATACCTCCATTTTCTCTCAGGCAGCGCCCCTGACTTGAGCATCGGAGCAGTTCATGCTCCGATGCTTTCCTTTGCCCTGCGCTAAATCGCGCAGGGCAAAGGCATTCATTTTAGATCCGGTGACGTACTGGACTCTTAATGAGGCTGCCAGGAAGCCCGCTGACATCACCGGCACTGATGGGCGGGATTTAGCACTGCCTTAGCCAGTAAAACGGCGGGAGATGCTCCGATGCTAGCCTCAGGAGGGCTGCCTGGGTGAAAATAAGGATATGTCCGGGTTCAGCTCTGAACCCAGACAACCCCTTTAAGGTCATGTGAGTTACATCAGCCTCTACAACAACGTTGGCTAAGCGTCACAATTGAAATCATATTAACTTACACATAAGCTGTTTTATACTAAGAATGTCCTTTGTTGCCTATAGCAACCAATCAGAGCTCATATTAATGACCTGTAGCAAAATAGAAGCTGAGCTGTGATTGGTTGCTTTATGCAACCTGATGAATATCCAGGCTAACTGCCACAACAGCCAACAGACAATGGCTCCTGTAGTTTGGCGGTTAGGTTACTAAGCGTATTTTTTGGCAAACAATTGGAAAGCGCAGGGTGAAAATTTCCCCTCAAAACATAGTCTATGACATTCTCCGAGTCACAGGAGGCGGCTATGCAAAATTTCGTGATTGTAAATGAGACAGAGTGGATTCCTTTAGCAGACATACATATATATATACATACATACATACATACATACACTCAGCTTTATATATTAGATATATAGTGGCAATTGAAAGTTTGTGGACCGATCTGAATTTTCTATATTTCTGCATAAATCTGACCTAAAACCACATCAGATTTTCACATCCTAAAAGTAGATAAAGATAACCCAACCAAACAAATGAGTCACAAATATTAGTCTAAGTAATTTAGTTGTTGAGGAAAATGATCTAAAACTATGTCTGTGAGTGACAAGGAGGCACAATATTGGCAATTTTTTTATATACTGTACTAAGCCATGCTTCTAACTCCTCCCAGTGCCTATCTATACACGTCCAATCCCACCCAGTCTCTTTTGTGCCCTGTAGGAAGGCGCAAGGGTCTGACGTTGACGGAAGGTATGTATCACCGAGGTTCCTAGCCTCGGTGAAGTAAGAGCCAGTATTTTCAAGTATCAGCAACAGCTAGTGCTGGTTAACACGTTGTTATTTTAGTATGGCTGTAAGCTGATCCGGGCCAGCTCTTACTGGGAGTAGCCAAAGTGCTGGGTGGGTGGCTGCTCCCCACTCTCCAGGCCGGGTCTTTACTGACCTATATCAAACCCAGCCAGCAGTCTCAGCTGGGTGTGGATTACTCCTCTCTGACAGTGGAGCGCTGTCAGTCCCTGTGTGTTTTGGGATCTGAAATCTTGTGCCGTGCAAAAGGGCTGGGAGCCGCATGCTGAGAAACAGGCCCCTAAAGCCTGCTGTGGACCACAGGTGGAAAAACTGCAAACCAGGTGAAGGTTTTTGTTCTGTGAACTTTTTTTGGTGTGCACAAACACCTAGACTGCAAAATGTCACTTTTTGTTTTTCCTCATGTGTGAATAAAACACTGAACTGTTTAAGTTAAAGACTTTGTGGTCGCCTCTATACTGTGTCCGCTAGCCTGTCTACCAGAGCAAATCCCCACAGCCCCTACACAGTAGTAATGCCCCCTTAGTTCCCTCAATACAGAAAATAACCCCTTAGTGCCCCCTACACACAGCAGAACACCCCCTTAGTGCCCCCTTACAAATACTGAAGCTGTACTGTTAATAAAATAAAACAGCATTCAGCTAGACCAGTTCCTCCAACAAATGGAGCACATTGTGCTCTCACTAGCAGCAGGCGTGATGAAGTGAAGTCACTGAGCCTGCTGAACTCTGCACAGGAGAGCACATCATTCCCCCGGGCTCTGCGCTCCATTGCTTAGCCCAACAGGTGAGAAGATTTTACTTCCTCCATCCCTTTCACAAATTCCTGAACACAGCATTCATTGCAATGAAGCCACCTAATTTGTGCTGTTTGCTGCAAAAGATAGGACATGTTCTATCTATTTGCGGAACGGAAGTACGGGACGAAACCCACGGAAGCACTCCGTAGTGCTTCTGTAGGGTTCCGTTCCGTGCTTCCGTTCCACACCATTCCGCATCTCCGGATTTGCAGACCCATTGAAGTGAATGGGTCCGCATCCGTGATGCGGAATGCCCACAGAACGGCACCCGTGCATTGCAGATCCGCAATACGGCAACGGGGCGCACACGCCCATGTGAAAGAGGCCTTAATGGGTCCACGATCCAGCTGTTCCGCAAAAAGATAGGAAATGTTCTATCTTTTTGCGGAACAGAAGTATGGGACGAAACCGCTTCAGTAGGATTCCGTTCCGTGCTTTCGTTCTGCACCATTCCGCATCTCCGGATTTGCGGACCCATTGAAGTGAATGGGTCCGCATCCGTGATGTCGAATGCCCACGGAACGGCACCCATGTATTGCAGATCCGCAAATGCGGTCCGCAATACTGCAACGGGTGCACACGCCTGCGTGAAAGAGGCCTAAGGAGGAGGCAGGACTTGGAACACAGATAAGGCGCCTCCAGATGACATGCCAGCCATGCGACCACATAATATACTGGGTAGTTAAACTACCCAGTTTACTAAGTGAACGGCGAAGTGTCTAGGAAGGTAGGCGGAGTACTATATGCTGCATCAGCTCACATTGTTGGCCGCTGAGGAAGTTAGTTGCGAACGCAGTCAGCAGGATTGTGAGGGACCCGGTCACAGTGATGTCATTGTCATGTGATATGGCAGAAGGGGCCCCGATGCAAAGGCACTGTTCACCCTATGGTTAAAGCGGCCCTTTTCACAACATATTTGTGGAAGGGTATGCAATGAATGGGTTTAATATTGGTTATTATATGAATAAAGCTGTGGTCGGACCCCACCAATAAAAGTAATTCTGATGTCTTGAGTATAATATTAAATTGTTGTGTGGTATGGAATAGCTTGTTTCCATTATGACTTTATGACTTTGAACTGCCTTTTGCTAAACTGTTTTGGATTCTTTGGAGGATAATTAGGAACATTCTCAGGTTTTATTACGCTGGTCTGTAACAGCAATCTGCTTTTTTGCATGTATTCACAATATAATATATATTTTTTTATAGCATTTTTTTGTCTAGCATTTCAGTGTTGTGGTTGCATTTAGCGTCATCAAAGTTAAGAGAAGCTGATAGGGATAGCCACAACATGCGACCGGTTAAAGAACGATATAATCCTTCATTAAATCGGAACCTGGGGTGCTTCACGTTTGGGAACTGATATAAACTGCGCAGGCGGAGGCCTGGACTTCCATCATTAAAGGGAAGCAGATATATGGTTTAGTCATCTTCTCCATAAATGAATTCATTTCTGCTCTTCATTATTGAAAACTGTCAAACTGCACTTTGAGTTGCTGAAGACATATAATGATTTCAAGTCAAGCTAATTGCAGCAGTGGGACGTGTTAAGACTAATGGGAAAATGATGCAATTAAGGCAAAGCACATAATGGCTTGTTTACATGAGCATCTGATATAGTTATAAAATATACCCCAAACCTAAAGGAGTACTGACACGATAGACTGGTGCTACTTACAATGGACAATTATCGTTATGATTCCTTCATTTCTAAATGAGTGTAGTAACAAAAATAAACTTGCGATTGCTTACATTGTTTACAGCTACAGTCATTGACATTGGTGACTGCATTATTATATACAGGTAAAACTCGAAAAATTTGAATATTGTGCAAAGTTCATTTATTTCAGTAATGCATCTTAAAAGGTGAAACTAACATATGATAGAGACTCATTACATGCAAAGCGAGATATTTCAAGCCTTTATTTGTTATAATTTGGATAATTATGGCTTACAGCTTATGAAACCCCAAAGTCACAATCACTGAGCCACAATGGCTGTTGTAAGAAAATTTTTAAAACATGACAGGAGGCTTCCTATTTTGCATTAACTCTCTTTACTAACTCCACAGCAGTAACAAGTAAATCACTGCGCAGCATAGTATATAAGGGTCATGCTGCCTGTACACTTCCTCTTTCTTTACTGCTCCATCGCAGACAGGTCAGACCTTTTGCTCCCCTAGGAGCTATATTACTTCTTGCACATTTATTTCTTATTATATCTTATTATTATCATTTACCTCGGGTTCCTCAGGTCCCCCCCTAGCCTGGAGTGCCTCCTGGCTTCCTTCTTTTCGCGCCGTTTTCGCGCTGTTTTCGCGGCCATTTTCGTGCCGGCCCGCTTCTAAATCGCGGCCGGCCTCAAAAATTTAGTCCCCGGCTTGCGGCCTACACTCGCGGCCGCCATTTTGGATTGCGGACATCGCTGGATTTCGCGGCCATCTTAATTTTACCTCATAACATCTCATTGGGGATTCAGTGTGGCTTTACTAATTAGCTGTTACTCCCACATTACTGGTTTTTCACCCCTTGGTGTCTGGCAACCCTGTGCCTATCTCAGACTACTATTCAGTTCTCTCTGTGCCTCATGTGGCTGGGTCAGTCAGGTCAGTGCTGCTGCCTGTTTATTATTGTGACCTGCATTTAAGGGTTTCAACCCTGTGCAACCGGGGTGAGCCCCCACTATTAATACGCTGCTTATTGGGAGACTAGCTGTTGCAGTTCTCTCTAACTGGGTGAGCCCCAGTTTATAAGGTCACTACTTTACCCTGCTGGGGTTTATACTGGGCTTTGTTCCCATACTATTAAAACTGACCATACGCCTGTTCTCAAGACCTGGGTGCCCGTTTATTACTGTGCCTTTCAGTGACATACCAGCCGACCCCTATCATGGAGAATTCCCAGAATGTCCCTGTAGACTTCCAGGCCATGATTAACGCAGCTGTCGCTGCCTCTGTGGAGAAGGCACTCTCCAAGGCCCGAGCTTTGGCTCCTGACGTACCTAAAACCCGCAGACGTCCACGGCACGAGTCGGACTCCGACCGGTCCGACTATCAGACAGGGGATGAATCCCGCCCTACGAAACGCCATGACAAAGGCGAGGACTATACACCCAAAACACCCAAGGGTAAGGCACCTGCCAAGCGTAAACCTGCCAAACTTCACACTCCGGCCCCGCGTCAGGAGTACTCTTCAGAAGAAGAACAGGGCCCTACCCACTTCATGTCAGTGCTAGATGAGTGGCAAGCTGATGCTTCAGAGTCGGATTACGACGCATGGGGCTCGGACGAGAAGTCTGTTTCCGCTTTCATGCAGGAGACCCTCTTGGGTGCGGCCCAGGCAAGGTATCGAAGACACTGCTGACGCAGAACCTCCTCTTGACTCAGACACCATTATGGACCCCTCAGGTCAGGCGATGTTCGATCCTCGCAACATACGACACCCCAGATCGGGTGACTGGTCGCCTCCAGAACACCTTTCCAGGTTCATGCACCTGTGGCTCCGCAAACCTCTGGAGAAAGAGGTCCGCAACCGACTCAGGTCTGAATGCCCACGCCCTTCCCTGCCGGATAAGGTCGCTCAGACCCCAGAATTTGACAAGGTTATGACGACCTTTATGATGCGCAGTGGCAGAGACCCTCGACGGGGGGTAGAGAAAGGCCTATGGGGCGCCCAAGATAACCTACTGGATTCCGTAGGCCCCCTGGCTCGCATTATGTATCTGGCGGATGATGCCTACGCCAAAGCCGATTCCTTCTCCACCGAGGACTTCAGGGAATGGGCACATGACATTCGTGAGTGGGCACAACGTTGTTTTTGTTTCATCGGAAACGCCAATGTTACGCTCTCTTCGTAGAGACGAAAAGCAGCGTTATTCCGTATTAACGGTAAATTGGCAGACCTTGGCACAAAAGAGATTGGGCCCCAGGCACAAGGGAAACTTTTCGGTGAACCATTCCTCAAGGAACTAAACAAACATGTCAACGTGTTCACCTCCCTTAATAAGGCGCAATCCTCAATGTGCAGTGTCTTCAGGAGCAACCCTACCAGAGGGGTTTTTGGAAGGGCTGGCCGGCAACGGGGCCGTGCCGCCAGCCGATTTTGGCCTTCAGGCCCCCGTACTCAACCAACACCATTTTATCCGACAAGGGACTATCAGCAACGACCCTTTTCCAGAGGCTCGGATAGAGGCCGTGGAATCCGCTGGACGTTCCCGCTTTACTGACAGGTAAGGACCCATATTCCTCCGTTGTTACCATGTACCCGCACTGCGGGCCGTATTTCCCTTTCTTTCCACAATTGGGCCGCCCTTTGCTCAGACGCATGGATTCTACAAACAGTGCAGGGATATATCATAGACCTAGTGGGAACCCCCTTTCAGGTTCAGCCCCCTCACCCCATCCACATGTCGTCTTTCGACCACAACCTCGTCAACGCGGAGCTACGCGAGCTTCAGGACAAAGGGGCTATTCAACCAGTCCACGAACAGGGAGGTTACTTCAGCAACATCTTCCTCGTTCGGAAGAAGTCGGGAGAAAACCGCCCAGTTATCAATCTACGCGCCCTCAATGCGTACGTGGTCTACCGTCACTTCAAGATGGAGTGCATCCACCTCCTGCGGGACCTTCTTCAGAGCAACGACTGGTTCGCCAAGCTCGATCTAAAAGATGCATACCTGTCAGTCCCGGTGCACCCGGACTGTCGAGCACTCCTACGTTTCCTCTGGCATGGTCGCCCTTGGCAATTCACTTGCCTCCCTTTCGGGCTCAGCTCAGCCCCATGGTGTTTCACCAAACTCCTAAAACCGGTGGTGGCCCACCTGAGGTCCAGGGGCATTCGATGCATCATCTACTTGGACGACCTCCTCCTGTTCTGCTCCGACGAACGCAGACTACGCCAACACACTCACCTGGCAGTATCCCTACTGGAATCTCTGGGCTTCGTAGTGAACCAACAGAATTTGGAGCTGACCCCTACCCAGACGATACAATTCCTCGGCTTCGAGATCGACTCGACGACGTGCACTCTGAGGCTACCAACCTCAAAGATCGCAACCATTCGCAAGGAGATTCGCAGAGTTCTCCGACTCGATTCCATCCCTCTACGCAACCTGGCCAGGATTGTGGGACTCCTCTCAGCTTCCATTCAAGCCATATTTCCGGGTCCTCTCCACTACAGGGCCATGCAACGACTCAAGGCAAAATACCTTCGCCACAGACCTACCTACGATCAACCCGTCCCGGTGACGACAGAAGTTCGCGAAGAGCTGTCATGGTGGCTGGACAGCATGCAAGCCTGGAACGGCAAGGCCATATTCGGAGACAATCCAGATTTTGTTTTAGAATCAGACGCCAGCTTGTGGGGATGGGGTGCCACCAACGGAACCATCTCCACGGGAGGAGCATGGACGACGCAGGAGCTCTCCATGCACATCAATTGCCTCGAACTCCTAGCAGGATCCTTCGCGATCCGCAGCCTGGCTCGGGAGAGCTCCAATTGTTGCATCCTCCTTCGCATGGACAACGTCTCCGCAGTCCAGTACATCAACCGCCTAGGAGGCGCTCGCTCACGCCTACTGTCGGATATCACGAGGGACATCTTCGACTACTGCCTCCCTCGCAACATCACGTTACAAGCGGAATACTTGCCGGGAGAAATCAACCTCACAGCCGACTGGTTCTCTCGCCACTGGAGAGACGTCAGCGACTGGAAGCTGAACACGAGAATCTTCAGGGCCCTGGCAGCCCGGAGGGGTCCCTTTCACCTGGATCTGTTCGCCTCTCGCAACAATCACCAGACCCCGGAGTTCTTCAGCTGGCTCCCGGACCCAGAGAGCAAGGCGACAGACGCATTTCTCCAACAATGGCCGGCGACAGGAGCCTACGCTTTTCCCCCATTCTCCATGATTGCGAGAACACTACACCAGATGCGGACGACACATATAAAACTGGTTCTCATAACGCCCTTGTGGCAGAGTCAACCATGGTTCCCGGACCTCCTCCTACATGGATCCTCTCCTCCTTCCATCCTTCCAGGACCTGCTCACGGATCCCAAAGGATGTCTCCACCCGCTCATCCTGGAAGATCGACTACCCCTGGTGGCTTGGTCTCTTTCCGGGGTTCCTGGCGAGTCAGCGGACTATCGCAGACTGCTAGGGACCTCTTATGGGACTCATGGGCCCCGGGAACTAGACGCTGCTACCTTTCAGCTTGGGCCTCCTGGTCTACTTGGTGCATGGAACGGGACTCCGATCCATTTACGGCACCTGTCCCCATGATTCTCAATTTTCTTTCCTCCTTGTTTTCTTCTGGCCGCTCTTATCGCTCTATCAACGTCGTTCGCTCCGCGATTTCGGCAGCCCATACTCCCGTCGGGGACCTCCCGGTCGGCAAAGATCCTCTGGTCTGTCGCCTACTCCGCGGCATGCGGCTTCGCCACCCCCCAGCCCCCAAATACCATCACCTATCGGACGTGGGACTGGTTCTCCGTTTTTTCAGGGATTGGCCTCCGAATGACCGCCTTTCCCTTCGCCAATTATCCGCTAAGTGCGCTTTTCTCCTTTGTCTTGTGTCTTTCCGACGGGTGTCGGACGTTCGGGCCTTCGATGTCGATGCCTTTGAGGTGACCCCTGAAGGAGTCACATTCATATCTCTCGTCACACTAAATCGGGTTCGACATCGGTCTCTTATCCCTTTTTTCCAGACAACCCGCAGCTCTGTGTTGTGTCCACCCTTCGCAGATATGTTTCGGTTACCTCCTCACTCCGTTCCTCTACGTCGGGTCAACTGCTAGTTTCCTACGTGCGCCCTTACACCCCAGTCTCGGTCACCACGCTGGCCCGTTGGATCCGCTGGATCCTTTCCCTCACAGGTATAGACCCCGCTTTCGGCGCCCACTCCGTTCGCGGAGCGGCGGCTTCATCAGCCCTAATGGCAGGGGCGTCCCTTTCGGATATTCTCCGAACGGCGGACTGGTCTAGGGAATCTACTTTCCGTACCTTTTATTTTCACACTCCCCCTTCTGCTGGGACATCTCTTCTTCAGCGTTAAAATTGCAAAATAGGAAGCCTCCTGTCATGTTTTAAAATTGAAGATTATGCTAGCTTTAGTGTACTAATAATCTTAATTTTAATAAGGACAGGAGGCGAGTATTTTCCCTCCCTTCTATTCCGTACCCTGACACTTCGGGGGAGTGAATCTCAAGGTGTCGGATATGGGGCTTGATTTTAGAAATCTCTCTGTTTTGGGACATATTCGGAATTTCTCACCCTAAGTATTGCCTCCCTGACGGACAGTTCTTAGTTGTATTACATACTTACACCTACCATACATTTAGCCACTAGATAATTTGCACTCTATTTGTAATGATTTAACTTTACACTATTCCGTTAAGGCCCATAGGCGTGAATAGTTACGATTCTATACCTAACCTATTTTTATACTCTCCTTTCAGTGTAACCCTCTTCAGGTCCTCCACTGGTCGCTGGTTTGTTAATCTTACGACTCCATAGGATGAGATGAGAGCTTTCGTTCGGTCTTACCTCCAACCTCGTTTACCAGGAGTCTCCTCAAGTTCTGCTCGCCAGAAACCGCTGTTACAGTTTTCGTTGAATTTCTGGATGTTCGAGCTCAACCTGGACTTTGATGTCGCTTTTAGAAAGAGGAAGTGTACAGGCAGCATGACCCTTATATACTATGCTGCGCAGTGATTTACTTGTTACTCTTTACATTTTTCTTTACTGCTGTGGAGTTAGTAAAGAGAGTTAATGCAAAATACTCGCCTCCTGTCCTTATTAAAATTAAGATTATTAGTACACTAAAGCTAGCATAATCTTCAATTATTGTCCATGTTGCCTGTCACTGAGCCACAATGGCTGTTGTAACGGAAAGTATTGTCCGTGTTGTCTATCACCGAGCCACAAAAGCTGTTGTAACAAAAATATTGTCCATGTTTCCTATCACCGAGCCACAATGGCTGTTGTAACAAATATTATTGTCCATGTTGCCTATCACTGAGCCATAATGGCTGTTGTAAGAAAAATTATTGTCCATGTTGCCTATCACTGAGCCACAATGGCTGTTGTAACAAATATTATTGTCCATGTTGCCTATCACTGAGCCACAATGGCTGTTGTAAGAAAAATTATTGTCCATGTTGCCTATCACTGAGCCACAATGGCTGTTGTAAGAAAAATTATTGTCCATGTTGCCTATCACTGAGCCACAATGGCTGTTGTAAGAAAAATTATTGTCCATGTTGCCTATCACTGCGCCACAATGGCTGTTGTAACGGAACGTATTGTCCATGTTGCCTATTATCATCCTGATGCATCCTGAACGGATTGCTCTCCATTCAGCATGCATGGTGATAAAACTGATCAGTTCTTTTTCGGTATTTAGCCCCTATGGCGGAACGCAATGCCGGAAAAGAAAAACGCTAGTGTGAAAGTACCCTAAGCCATTTTAGAGCTTCAGGATTATTTTAGACATCTGGTATGTGTCAATTTATCTGACAATTAGTCAGCAATGCTTTTGCATATCCAAGCATTTCTGACACAATTTTTTGCAACATATTATACTTTCTTTTGATGATTAATTTAGGTCAATATGTTTATATTTATATATTAAACACAAAAAAGGAATTTAAAAAAAGCCAATTTTTCTCATTATAACTACAATATATAGAGAATTTAAATGTAGTATACTATAAAAAATATGCTATTAACCCCTTGACGACATCCACTTTAAACATGGTGCCTGCTCTGGAGTGGCTGCGTGCCACACAGCAGACACTTGGGGCTAATGTCTGCGGTCAGTAATAATGCCAATTGCAGACATTTAACCCCTCTGATTCCATAGTCCGTTGTGACCACGGAATCTGTGGTTGCTTTCCCCTAGACCACTGTGCATCCAGGGCCAGATTGCTTTCAGCTTGCTGAGATTTGGGAAGGCGTTCCTCAGTGGTGATAGCTGTCAGGCCTATCACAAGTATATTCCAATGTAGGCCTGCAGGTGGCAGCACTGCATTGGAAAATACTGAACTCCACACACTAAGGGCTCATTCACACAAACGTTTTTAACGTTCCGAGTACAGGCAGTTTTTTGTGTTCCGCATACGGTCTGTATACAGAACCATTCATTTCAATGGGTGCCGCAAAAAAAAAGGAATGTGCTCTGTGAACATTTCCATTTCCATATGGCCGCATTTCCGTGCTACATTTTGAGTCTTGTCCTATTATAGTCCGCAAATCACGTTCCATGGATCCACTGAAGTCAATGGGTCTGCAAAAAAAACGGAATACATGCAGAACGCCTCCGTATGTCATGCACTTTTGCGGATCCTTGATTTTGTAATTATAGGCCAAACCCACTTTGGCAATGTGCTGTGTATTTTGCAACATTGGCTGCTCACATGTTGAGGCCTAAAAATCCCTGGACTTCCAATTGCTGTCAGAGTTGAGTGAGCCAGAGGATGGATGTCGAACACCTAATTACAATCATCCAAGAACACCCAGAGATATGGGACACCAGGAGTGATGCCTACCATGACAGGGTATTAAAGGAGCGTGCCTGGGATGATGTGGCACAGACAATGTTGCTGCAACAATGAGAGAAGGCAAACACCAAGAAGTGGGCAAAATTAGGTAAGAGCTTACATGGCCAATATTTTATTGTGTACATTATGTGAACTTGTCTATACTACGAACTCGCTAAGTTGCTCCTACCAAACTATCCAAATGCAAACTTATTATTGTTCAGCTCACTTTGAACTAGTATGGTATGTAATAGGATTATTTGCTACGGTTTGAAATAGGATTATTTGCTATGGTCAAGTAGTCCACTTCTGGAGTAGACTTGTAGAAATTATGTCCCCAGCACCAGTGTCGCTCCTAATCCAGCGAAGAAGAGCATTGTATGTCCCTGTTGTGGCTATAAAAAAACATTAATATCGGGGGTTGTACAGACATTATTAAACCACATGACTCAAAAGCTGCCTTTCATCATGGGTGATGTCACACACGAAGCAAGAATGCTTGTCGCATAAGTGGTGTGATATTGTGTGTACATCCCCACATCCCCCTCTGTGGATGTTGTTTTCACCATAACAGGGACATACAATGCTCTTCTTAGCTGGATTAGGAGTGACACGGGTGCTGGGGACGCCAGAAGTATCTTCTATAAAAGGGACACGCACATTGTGGAGGCTTTGATACAATTGGCTAAATCTTTATTTTATTTCAAAATATTAAAGTGATGAGATTTTGTCTTATAATTTGCACATGCACTTTGGCCTGTTAAATTGAATTACTATTTTTCTCATCTCTAAAATATACTATTTTTATGGAATTGTGTATGTTTATGTTTTTTTTTTCACAGTCCATGAAGTCAAAAAGTCTTGCAGGACCCAGTTTCGCCATGAACTGTCATCGGAACATGGCCACAGTGGGGATGGGGGGTCGAAGAAGAGGCCATACCTCTATACCCGACATCTCCAATTTTTTAAGCCTATTCTGGATCTAAGGCCATAAGAACATACTGTACTTTCTGTGTATATAATGGTAGCGCATAATTATTGTTTGCAAAGGATGGGTTCAAGTAGTAAAGGTGACTAGTCCCCCAAACGTGCAATGTATTGGTGAAGCACAAAATGTCATCCAACCAGCGGCACTCCATCTGTTGTAAAACTACAACTCCCACAATGCCATGCTGTAGGCTGATAGCTGTAGGCTGTGAAGGAATGATGGGAGTTGTAGTTTTGCAACACCTGGAGGGCCGCAGGTTGAGCATGCCTGTTTTATATAGTGGTATTTGGTTCCTTTGTGAAGTCTCAGACTATAGGTTTTTGACAAGGGAAATGTCTTTACTACTAGCCAGATATATAACGTTAGATTAATGACATGTGTCATTAATCTCTTCAACCTATCACTAACCTCCGGTGTCTTCCCCTCTGCTTTCAAACATGCTACCATTACACGCATCCTCAAAAAGCTTTCACTTGACCCATCTTCTTTGTCCAGTTATCGCCCCATAGCACTTCTTCCGTATGCCTCAAAGCTACTTGAACAACATCTCCATTCAGAACTGTCATCTCACCTCTCCTCCTGCTCCCTCTTTGATCGCCTACAGTCTGGCTTCCGACCCCACTACTCAATTGAGACTGCCCTTACCAAAGTCACCAATGACCTACTAACAGCCAAAACCAAGAGAAAAAAAAATACTCTGTTCTCCTTCTCCTTGACCTGTCCTCTGCCTTCGACACTGTTGACCACTCCCTTCTGTTGAAAACTCCCTAATCTCTTGGCATCACTGACCTGGCCTTCTCCTGGATCACATCATACCTCACAGACCGTACGTTTAGCGTCTCCCACTCCCGCACCACCTCCTCGTCTCATTCCCTCTCTGTTGGTGTCCCACAAGGCTCTGTCCTAGGACCCCTGCTCTTCTCTATCTACACTTTTGGCCTGGGATAGCTCATATAGTCCCATGGCTTTCAGTATCACTCTTATGCTTATGACACACAAATCTACCTCTCTGGTCCAGACATCACCACCTTACTATCAAGAATCCCACAATGTCTATCTTATATATCATCCTTCTTCGCCTTTCGCTTTTTAAAACTCAACATGGATAAAACAGAATTCATAATCTTTCCCCCATCTTGCTCAACCCCCCAACAGACCTATCTATCACGATCAATGGCTGCACACTATCCCCGGTCAACCAAATCTGCTGCCTTGGAGTGACCTGGGAGTCTGCCCTTTCCTTCCGACCGCACATCTAAGCCCTTTCCACCACCTGCCGCCTCCAACTCAAAAACATCTCCTGCATCTGCGCTTTCCTTAACTTTGAATCTGGGAAAATGCTTGTACATGCCCTCATCATCTCCCGCCTAGACTACTAAAAAACTCTTCTCTGTGGCCTTCCATCTAGCACTCTCACACCCTTCTAATCTATCCTCAACTCTGCTGCCCGACTAATCCACCTCTCACCCTATTACTCCTCTGCCTCTCCCCTCTGCCAATCCCTTCACTGGCTCCCCATTGCCCAGCGAATTCACTTCAAAGTACTAACAAATACATACAAGGCTGTCCATAACCTGTCCGCTCCCTACATCTCTGAGCTGCTTTCCCGATACATCCCCACACGCACTCTCCGATCCTCACAAGACCTCCTTCTCTCCTCTCCTCTTATCACCTCTTCCCACAATCGCCTCCAAGATTTCTCCCGTGCATCCCCCATACTCTGGAACTCGCTACCCCAACATATCAGACTCTCACCTACAGTGGAATCCTTCAAAAGAAACCTGAAAACCCACCTCTTCAGACAAGCCTACAACCAGTAAACCTGCTGCCTCTATACCACCATGACCAACTTCACCCGCACCTACTGTGTCCTTCTCCCACACCATGTAGATTGTAAGCCCTCTCTCCTTCTGTACCAGTTTGTAACTGGTATGATTATTGCAATTGTCTGTATTATGTAGGTATACCTCTTCTCATATGTACAGCGCTATGGAATGAATGGCGCTTTAATAATAAATAATAATAATGTGTATAATTATAATAATCTCTCTCCTAGAACCATAGACAGCCTTGAAGACACAGGAGACCAGGCCAAGTCGTCTTCAGAAGAAGAAGCTGCTGTGGGTGAAACAAGTCAGGAGCCAGAGGAAACCCAACCATTGGCAGAAGATGAGTCAGCCATGGAGGCAGCTGGGGACACAATAAGTAGCCCTGAACCCCAAACAACACAGTCACGTCGGAGAAGGGGGGCAAGAGTAACTCCTGTCTCTGGCTCAGATCCTCAAGCAAGACTAGATGGGGAAATCTTGCAATATCTGAGCCAGAGGAGGAGTGAAAGCATCAAGGAGAGGCTGTTGCGTTGCCTAGCTCCCTTGATCCAACAGTGTCCGGCACAAATATTGCAACTGTATGTCAGCACGATGTCCACTGTCGCTGCGATCATGGATTCTCCTCTGGACCATCGGGAATTACATGGATTCCTGGACACCATGAAGCAACGTCTAGTGGCCATGGAAATGGAATCCCAGCCAGGCACAAGTTCTTCTCACACTAATCCCCAGCCAGGGCCGAGTTATGGTCACCCCCAACCAGGACCTAGTTCACAGCCCTGTATTTCCAGGACCTTGAGAAAATGTGGCCGCAGCCCTATTTCCGCCCACACCAAGATTACCACCCCCAAGGCCCTGTTGGTGTGCAATATAGTATGGAAAATCTGATATATAACTGAGCTAAGCAAGTTTTATCCCCCCAAAAAAATATATTTCCTCATTTCCATGGTTCTTTTTTGGCCCTTTGTTTACATGCAATAAAAACAATCTCTGCCCCTCCCCCTGCTGCTCTGCTAAGGGAGTGGATACAAGAGCTGCCCTGAGTGACATGTCTGCCTGCTGGGAGACTCAGTAGCATGTTGTATGTCTAGGACTACAAGTCTAAGCTGTATAATGACACTGCTAAGGGAGTGAATACAAGTGCTGCCCTGACTGACATGTCTGCCTGTTAGGAGACTCTGCAGCATGTTATATGTGTAGGACTACAAGTCCCACTTGTATAATGACACTGCTAATACACACAGGATCTTCCCCCTACCTTCTTGTGGAATGCTCTCTCTAGTATATCAGCTCCAGTGCCCAGAATTGTCTCCTCACTGCCTGCAGAGCTGTGCAGCTGAAGGGGTTAAGAATCCTAGCAGAGAGTAGACGACAGTGAAGGGGGCGTGGCCAGCACAGTGACGTCTCGTTTACAGGCTTGTAAACGACCTTTATCAGAGCAGGGAGAGAAGCTGACATCACAGGTCATGTGACCCTCAGTGAAATCTGAGAAACCAGCCACTGGAGATAAAGTGAGTGAATTGGAAAGCTGTTACATTTGCTTAGTTAGGAACATAGAAAGAACAAAAAAATAACTCGAATAACCCCTTTAAAGGGATTCTGTCATGACATTTTAGCCCTATAACCTAAACATATGGCTAGGTCTGTACAAATAACATGAATCCGAAACGTACTTTTTAAATCTGCCTGTGCCTCTATTAGCACATAAAACAGGTTTTTAAAACTGGTCAATCGCCTACCTAAGGTGCCCAAGGGGACGTCAGTTAATACAGGGTGCCCGGCGTCTGGTGCCCAGCGCCTCCTTCCCAGTCATAATTGCCGCCTTCCTCACCTCAGCGCCGCCTCCGCCAGATCCGTCCGGCCCTCTGCTATATCCGGCGCCTGCGCACTATGCTCAGGCTGATTCGCTGCGGACTCCTGGCAGCGGCTTCGTTGAGCGAAGTGCACATGCGCCCAGTAGGGGATTGACTGGTTATAAAAACCTGTTTTATATGGTAATAGAGCCACAGGCAGATTGAATAAGTACAGTTTTGGATTCATGTTATTTGAACGGACCTGGCCATATGTTTAGGTTATAGGGCTAAAATGTCATGACAGAATCCCTTTAACAAGTCTTTTATTGATGTTCACATATATCCAGTACACATAACTTTAATTACAAGTTCATTCTTGAAACACAGTTATAGATTAAAAAACTTTATTGCAAATGTGGTACCCAACATTTATTTACAAGTTAGCCCATGCATAGAAAGGCAAAGTTAATTAAGGGACAGGACAAATCTCAGGTTAATTTGCATATGTATCAAATCATTTTTTTTACACAATAAAAGCACACAGAGCTATGGGGATAGGGTATTATGGATGTGCTAGCGGCCATCTAGCAACCCATGTCCTCAGCTCTATATACAAAATCCCGGTGACCGGTTCCCTTTAAGATATCAGATTTTTAGGTTCACTCATTGTAATACAGTATAAGCTCCATACACTTATGGTACCTTGGACGGAGCCTTAAGTGTCAGTTTGCAGCTAGTGTTTCCAGGATGGGCAACCTGCTGCAACACATCTTCATACAAAATAATACTCTCTAAACAAGCACTGGTGGTGAATAATAGCTGAAGGGTGTCAGGCCATAATGGGCTTTGTACTTTGTAAACAGCTTAAGGGGTGCCATCTATGCATCTTGAAGGGTTAAATAAAATGATCTGTATGAAGGACAGGAGGTTGGGTGACATCATATTAAAGGGTGACTATATTTACATTTACCTCCTGTCTGTATAAGGAACTGTTCCTAGTCAGCATTATTGAGAGGTGCCTGTCTGTATAAGGAAAGGTTCCTAGTCAGCATTATTATAATGAGAGCTGCAGCTATTCTTGTATGTATGCTTGAATGTATATAAAGCCCTGTATGGCAAGGAGTAAATAGAACTGTTACTGACGTCATACTGCATGTGTCACTGATAGTTCTCCAGGCCTGTCTTCGGGGACAAAGGAAGGAATCAAGGTGCATTGAGAAGAAATTACCCTTTCACATCCCTTGAATATTGGCAAGAAAAATTCAAGTATATTTGGCCAGATTGACAAATAACACATATCAAAATACATGTTTCATGTGGTTATAAAAACCGAAAAGAGGTATTAGAGGATTACAGTAAGGCAAAATATGTCTGCGTATAAACATGATGTATATACTTGGACACATTTTACAGTGCTCTTGCAATCCAGATAATTTTGTCAAACATATTTTGTCCTCCCATCAATTCCAGCCCACAAGCCCATGTCAAGGGTCCTCTTTGTCTTGCGAGTCCCTACACTATCTTTCACAAACAGGGGCGTAGCTAAAAGCTCATGGGCCCTGGTGCAAGAGTTCAGCTTGGGCCCTCTTCCCTCAGTGCTCTGTGGCCAGGGGCAGGGAAGCACATAGCCTTCATGCTGCCTGAGGCAAAAATTGAAACGGCACACCCCCAAACTAAATTCTCAACCTAACCCCTTTCCTCCAGCCAGAGATGTGACGATCAAGGACTTTCTATAATACTGGTGTCTTCTTATGTGACACAAGGGTCTTTGGGCCCCCTCAGGCTCCTGTGCCCGGTAGCGACTGCTACCTCTGCACCCCCTATAGCTACGCCCCTGTTCACAAATAAAATGAAACCTGTCTAAAAAATAAAAATTATACACAGAGTCCACATGGTTTTAGAGTCTGCCCTGAACTGCGTCCATCTGCCACAGTAATGCATCCTCAGGCCTAGAGAAGTACTTGGCATAGAGGTCTCGAACTGCAAGTCCTGCAGTTCCAGGCCGGCCATGACGAGTCACGTCCAATCCTCCAGATGATGAAGAATATGTACCTCTTTCCTCCAAACTAGCATCTGAGGGAGCATCATGAATCCTGACGAAGTTATGCAGGATCCAACATGCTTGAATAAATAAAGTGGGCCATCTGTAAGGATGAATAGAATACTCTCCACTTGTTAGAAAGTATTCCAAACGCACATTCGACATACCGACGGGCTCTTGTCAGCCGATAGTTGAATATACGTTGTTTGTTATCCAGGTTGCGTCTGGGGAAGGGTCGCATGACATGTGGGGCCAAAGCAAACACTTCTTCAGTCACAATTACAAACGGTGCCGGTGGTCCTGCAGAACTGGGCAGCCTTCTGGCCTCTGGGAGGGCAACATGGTTGGCACAAAGTCTCTTACTCCATTTAGAAAAACTGAAAATGCGCGCATCTGCAGTGCACCCATTGGCCCCAATATCCACAATTATAAACTTATACGTAGTGTCTGCCAAAGCCAACAGCACTACAGAAAAGTATTGCTTATAATTGTAGAACCGGGAACCAGAGTGAGGCTTATAAAAATATGTGTTTGCCATCCATTACCCCTAAGCAGTTTGGAAACGCTGCATCAAGATGAAAGCCCTCAGCAATTCAGATCCAATCCTCAGCCTTGGGCTCTGGCATCACTGTGTCCCGGAGTCGCTGCCAAATCACTTGACATGTTTGACAAACAATTCCAGAAATCGTTGAGACGCCCAGCAGGAACTCAAAATCCAGCGATGCAAATGAATTCCCAGATGCCAGAAATCTTTAAAAAAAAAAATAAAAAAATTAATTTACTTTTAATAAGACTTAGATAGACTGCTACATTTCATCAATGTTTTAGCTATACACAATAAAAATACAAATAAAAAATTAAATATACATATATATATATATATATATATATATATATACACACATATATATTGTGAGGCAGTGACAGGCCTCATAGCTGCTAGGGGAGATTTATGGCAGGAATTTCCATGTCTTCCTGTCACGAGGGTGTCAAGAACCATGCCTGACTCCGTTATACCCGGGGTCAGGAAGTCACAGCGGTTGGCTGCGCGCTCTATGTAAGATAGGGCTTTTTCCTTATGGTAGCTTTCTGGGTTTGCTTTGCAACCCTTTTTGGCTCACTCAGGGATCCGTAGCTCCTTCTCCTCAGCTGTTCCTTGTCCAGCACTCCCAACCTCCTTATATTCCCCTCTCACACTTCTCTGGTTGCCAGATATAGAGCTTCCTGCCTGGACTTCTATACTGCCCCATGTAGCTGTGTTGCTGCGTTCTCTGGTTGTTGGTCCAGAACGTTTCCCTCCGGATCCCTGTTGGACCTTTGTGGTCTGCTGTGGTCGCCCACCTGGGTTTAAGTGTTTGTCTGTATTGTCTGTCCTCTCCCTGGTGTTTTTCCTCTTAGTGTCAGTGGTGCGGACTAGCGATCCCATCTAGGGCTCATTTTAGGGAAAGCCAGGGTTTAGGCACGTGATCGCCGCACGGGTGAGGAACCCGTCTAGGGACGTCAGGGCAGTCAGGTGCCAGCCGCAAGGTGAGTCAGGGGTCACCACCTTTCCCTCTCCCTTGGGCAGGGCTTTCCCTTTTCCCTCCCTGTGCGTGATTTTTTTTTACCTACTTAGAATCCAGTATGGATCCAATTGCTGCTCTGTCCAAACAATTTCATGGCCTGTCTTTGGAGGTGGCAGGATTGAAGGCGTCGGTCCTCCAGCAACAGCAGCAATTACAACTGACCGCAAGCCCAGCGGTTGCTACTGGTAACCAGGTTGTTGCGGAACCCAAGGTCCCTCTCCCTGACAGATTTTCTGGGGGAAGGGACAAGTTTTTGACATTCCGTGAGGCCTGTATTTTAAACTGCGCCCTTACTCTTCTGGTAATGAAGAACAGCGGGTGGGGGTTGTTATTTCCCTGCTGCAGGGGGACCCGCAGTCCTGGCGTTCTCTTTACCCACTGATTCCCAGGCTCTTCGGTCAGTGGATGAGTTTTTCGGGGCCTTGGGTCTCATATATGACGACCCTGACCGAGTCGCACTGGCTGAATCAAGATTACGGAGACTCCTACAAGGAGAGCGGCCGGTAGAGGAGTATTGCTCTGACTTCCGTAGGTGGGCTACGGATACCCAATGGAACGACCCGGCTCTCAGGAGTCAGTTCTGCTCTGGGTTATCCGAAATGGTTAAGGATGCGCTTGCATTATATGAGACCCCATTTTCCCTTGATGCGGTTATGTCCCTTTCTATCCGAATAGATAGACGCCTTAGGGAAAGGTTGAAAAAACCGGAGCAATTGGTAACCCCTTTCCAAGCAGCAGTTAGTCTGTACGGACTTAGACGAGCCTATGCAGCTAGGAGGAACCACTCGTCAGGTCCGTCCTCCTGAGGTTCGCCGTAGGCGTGGGGTTTGTTTTTGTTGTGGGGAGAGGGGTCATTTCATTAATGTCTGTCCTTCTTTCCTCAGAAACAAAAGACCGTCGGAAAACTACTAACCCCAGGCTGTGTGGAGGATGTCAGCCGGGGGGTATATGTTTCCTCCATACGTACATCACAATTTGTGTTGCCAGCGGTTATTGTTTATGGTGATAAGACGGAGACTATTTCTTTCTTTTTAGACAGTGGAGCAGGGGTAAATTTGATAGATGCCCATTTTGCCCGCACTATGGGTTTGTCTCTCTGTACGCTACAGAGACCTATTCCCATATTCGCTATTGATTCTGCTCCTCTGTCTCAGAGAAACCTCACCCACATTGTTCATAATTTACACGTTCGGGTAGGGGACCACCATAACGAGATGCTTTCATGTTATGTTCTGGAGGGGCTTCCCACTCCGGTAGTGCTGGGCCTTCCCTGGTTGGTAGCGCACAATCCAGTGGTGGATTGGCAGGCCAGGGAGATATCGGAGTGGAGTTAGCATTGCAGAGAAAATTGCTTAAATAGCAATTGCTTAGTTGCCTCTATAACTACCCTACCTACATTTATTTCGGATTTTGAGGAAGTTTTTTCTGAAAAGGGTTGTCAGAAGTTACCACCTCACCGTCCTTATGATTGCCCGATTAACCTTATTCCCGGTGCAAAATTACCCAAGACCAGGTTATATAATCTTTCGGGTCCAGAGAGACAAGTCATGAAAGATTATATCTCCGAGAGCTTGGCTAAGGGACACATCAGACCCTCTTCTTCACCCGTGGCTGCAGGGTTTTTCTTCGTTAAAAAGAAAGATGGGGGTCTGCGTCCTTGCCTAGATTTTCGCGAATTAAATCGGATAACCATCCGAGACCCATACCCTCTTCCTCTCATTCCTGACCTGTTTAACCAGATTGCGGGTGCTAGGTGGTTCTCCAAACTTGATCTTAGGGGGGCCTACAATCTGATTCGTATCAAGGAGGGGGATGAGTGGAAGACAGCTTTTAACACCCCTGAGGGGCATTATGAAAATCTAGTTATGCCTTTCGGTCTGACCAATGCTCCTGCCGTCTTTCAACATTTCGTTAATTACATTTTTAGTCATCTAATCGGCAGGTTTGTGGTAATATACCTAGATGATATTTTAATTTATTCGTCTGATCTGAGAACACATGAGGTGCATGTCAGACAAGTACTGCAGGTCCTACGGACGAAAAAATTATATGCTAAAATCGAAAAATGTGTCTTCGCCGTTCAGGAGATACAATTCCTAGGTTATTTTTTATCTGCTTCAGGTTTCCGTATGGATCCTAGGAAGGTCCAGGCAATTTTAGATTGGGATCTTCCTGAGAACCTCAAAGCACTGCAACGGTTCTTGGGCTTTGCAAATTTCTATAGGAAATTCATTAAAAATTATTCAGTTATTGTAAAACCCCTTACTGACATGACTAGGAAGGGGACTGATTTTTCTAAATGGTCTGACGCCGCTAAAGTTGCTTTTTCCTCTCTAAGGCCTCATGCACACGACAGTATTTTTTCACGGTCCACAAAAACGGGGTCCGTAGGTCCGTGATCCGTGACCGTTTTTTCATCCGTGGGTTTTCCTTGATTTTTGGAGGATCCACGGACATTAAAAAAAAGGCGTTTTGGTGTCCGCCTGGCCGTGCGGATCCAAACGGATCCGTCCTGAATTACAATGCAAGTCAATGGGGACGGATCCATTTGACGTTGACACAATATGGTGCAATTGCAAACGGATCCGTCCCCCTTTGACTTTTAATATAAAGTCAGGAGTCCCTTTTATACCATCGGATCGGACTTTTCTCCAATCCGATGGTATATTTTAACTTGAAGCGTCCCCATCACCATGGGAACGCCTCTATGTTAGAATATACTGTCGGATATGAGCTAGATCGTGAAACTCAGATATTCTAACACAGAGGCGTTCCCATGGTGATGGGGACGCTTCAGGTTAGAATATACTGAAAAACTGTGTACATGACTGCCCCCTGCTGCCTGGCAGGTGCTGCCAGGCAGCAGGGGGCAGACCCCCCCCCCCCCCCCCGTTTTTAACTCATTGGTGGCCAGTGCGGCCGCCCCCCCCCCTCCCCTGTAGTTAACTCATTGGTGGCCAGTGGCCCCCCCTCCCTCCCCTGTAGTTAACTCATTGGTAGCCAGCCCCCCCTCCCTCCCCTGTAGTTAACTCATTGGTGGCCAGTGGGCCCCCCCTCCCTCCCCTGTAGTTAACTCATTGGTAGCCAGCCCCCCCCTCCCTCCCCTGTAGTTAACTCATTGGTGGCCAGTGGGCCCTCTCCCCTCCCTACCCCTCCTAGGCAGCAGGGGGCAGTCATGTACACAGTTCTTTTACTATATTCTAACCTGAAGTGTCCCTATCACAAAACTCACCTCTGAAAAAGCTTTTATGCAGACGGATCTTCAGATCCGTCTGTATGAAAGTAACCTACGGCCACGGATCACGGACACGGATGCCAATCTTGTGTGCATCCGTGTTCTTTCACGGACCCATTGACTTGAATGGGTCCGTGAACCGTTGTCCGTCAAAAAAATAGGACAGGTCATATTTTTTGACGGACAGGATACACGGATCACGGTCTCGGCTGCAAAACGTTGCATTTTACGATTTTTCCACGGACCCATTGAAAGTCAATGAGTCCGCGAAAAAAAAAAGGAAAACGGCACAACGGCCACGGATGCACACAACGGTCGTGTGCATGAGGCCTAAAAGAGAGGTTTACCTCGGCACCTGTACTAGTCCAACCTGATGTCTCTCAGCCTTTTATTGTTGAAGTCGATGCGTCAGAGGTGGGAGTGGGGGCGGTGCTGTCTCAGGGTCCGTTTCCTGGCAAATGGCGTCCTTGTGCTTTCTTTTCTAAAAAACTATCTGCAGCAGAAAAGAGCTACGATATTGCCAATAGGGAACTATTAGCTATTAAACTAGCGTTTGAAGAATGGCGTCACTTTTTAGAGGGGGCAGTCCACCCCGTCACTGTGATTACGGACCACAAAAATCTTCTGTACCTCGAATCACCTAAGCGTCTCACTCCTAGACAAGCTAGGTGGTCGCTATTTTTTACCAGGTTTAACTTTGTTATTACCTATCGTCCTGGGGCAAAAAATACCAAGGCTGATGCACTGTCTCGTTGTTTCCCTGGAGGGGGTAATGTGAGTGATCCAGTACCCATTCTTCAAAGAGGAGTGGTTGTTTCTGCGGTACACTCTGCTCTGGAGGGGAAGGTGTTAGAGGCCCAGGGGGACGCCCCGGTCTCTTGCCCCTCAGAGAAATAGTTTGTACCGTTGAACCTGCGTTTCGAATTATTAAAGGAACATCATAATTCTGCACTTGCTGGGCACCCGGGTAGTAAAGCAACCTTGGAGCTATTGTCTCGTCGTTTTTGGTGGCCAAGGTTGCGTCAGGATGTATTGGATTTTGTGTCTTCTTGTTCTACCTGTGCGCGCGCAAAAGTTTAGCATACACGTCCTGCAGGGTCTCTATTACCACTCGTCATTCCCAATAGACCATGGACACATCTGTCAATGGATTTTATCACTGACTTACCTTTGTCTGCGGGTAAAACTGTTATTTTGGTAGTAGTGGACAGGTTTAGCAAAATGGTAAACTTCATTGCGTTACCCACACTACCTAATGCTAAGACTCTTGCTCAGGTATTCATCAGTGAAATCGTGACGCTTCACGGGGTCCCTTCCGATGTTGTTTCGGATCGGGGTACCCAGTTTATTTCTAAATTTTGGAAAGCTTTTTGTTCCCATTTGGGGGTACACTTGTCGTTTTCCTCAGCTTTCCATCCTCAGTCGAATGGACAGACTGAGCGTACCAACCAAAACCTTGAGACATATCTAAGATGTTTTGTGTCTGAAAACCAAGAGTTGTGGTCATCATATTTACCGTTAGCTGAGTTTGCCATAAATAATCGTCGTCAGGAATCCAGCCTGGAGCTACCTCAGACTTTTAAAATCCATAACGTCTTTCATAAGACGTTACTTAAAAAATATGTTCCACCTCTAGAACCGTCACCGCTGCCACCCCCTCCTGTTGTTGTGGATGGTAATCTAGAGTTTCAAATATCCAAAATTGTTAATTCTCGTCGGGTCCGCCGCTCTCTTCAATATCTGGTGCATTGGAGAGGTTACGGTCCCGAGGAAAGAATGTGGGTTCCTGAGTCTGAGGTGAACGCCGACAGGCTAGTCCGGGCTTTTCATGCCTCTCATCCTGAGAGACCTGGTCCTGAGTGTCCGGAGGCCGAGAGTCACGAGGGTGTCAAGAACCACGCCTGACTCCGTTATACCCGGGGTCAGGAAGTTGCAGCGGTTGGCTGCGCGCTCTATGTAAGATAGGGCTGTTTCCTTATGGTAGCTTTCTGGGTTTGCTTTGCAACCCTTTTTGGCTCACTCAGGGATCCGTAGCTCCTTCTCCTCAGCTGTTCCTTGTCCAGCACTCCCAACCTCCTTCTATTCCCCTCTCACACTTCTCTGGTTGCCAGATATAGAGCTTCCTGCCTGGACTTCTATACTGACCCACTGGAGCTGTGTTGCTGCGTTCTCTGGTTGTTGGTCCAGAACGTTTCCCTCCGGATCCCTGTTGGACCTTTGTGGTCTGCTGTGGTCACCCACCTGGGTTTAAGTGTTTGTCTGTATTGTCTGTCCTCTCCCTGGTGTTTCCTTCTTAGTGTTAGTGGTGCGGACTAGCGATCCCACCGGCCCGTTCACTATCTAGGGCTCATTTTAGGGAAAGCCAGGGTTTAGGCACGTGATCGCCGCACGGGTGAGGAACCTGTCTAGGGACGTCAGGGCAGTCAGGTGCCAGCCGCAAGGTGAGTCAGGGGTCACCACCTTTCCCTCTCCCTTGGGCAGGGCTTTCCCTTTTCCCTCCCTGTGCGTGGCTGGAAAAGCCGCATGTGATGACCGTGTGTGAACGTGGCTTAAGGTGAGCCAGGGATATGACTGTGTTTAGGTAGAGCCCAGACGGGCAAGGTGTTTATTTGTTATTGTTTTGTTGTGCTATTTTTGCTGGGGTGCCACAATAAATGCATGGTTTGGACCTTGAACCTGGTGTCCTGAAGATAATTGTGAGAATGACCCCCAAAACAAGAGCTAATCCCTCACAATATATACATATATATATATATATATATATATATATATAGTGATATAGCAACGGGTTTTGTTTGGGAAGGCAGGTATTTTCCTCCCAACATGGGCGGCTGGGCTGATTTCCAGCCAGGTGAGATCAAATACCGGACCGGAGTTTAAGTGCCGGTCCGGATTTTGGCAGCACCTGTCCTTAAATAGGCAGCTGCACTCAGAATCAGAGTTTCTGTCTTGGGATCTGAAGCATGGTGCTGTGCTGGAAGGTTCACAGCCGCATGAGGGCTGCACGCTAGGAAACAGGCCCCTAAAGCCTGTTGTGGATTGCCGGGGATAAAACGGCTAGCAAGGTGATGTGTCTGTTCTATAGACTTTTTATTGTGTGAATTAACACCAAGACTGTTATGAGTTGTTTTTCTTTTGCCTTTTGTGTGAATAAACACTGACATTTTGATTTACGAACTTGTTTTTGCCTCTGTACTGCGTCCGCTTACCCTGCCTACCAGAGCAACGCCTCACAATATATATATATAAATCTGAGCACCACATGCTGTTGATAAGTTCAATCAAGGAGTTACCACTGCTGTGATGTACCCAAACATCCAGCATCAATTAATACACAAAATACACCACAGTCCTTTCATAATTTGTCACAATTTTTATACCTTTCTGTCACCCATGCTATGTTTTTTTATTACTTACTGGCCCTTTTTTCACACTAGCAAACATTACCAGTAAGTGTATAGATTTATTGCATGTGTGACTAAAAGGAATACACATTTATACACTTTATAAAAGGGCCATGGTCTCTTTCGTGTTTTTACATAGACATGTATATACAGGTCCTTCTAAAAAAATTAGCATATTGTGATAAAGTTCATTATTTTCTGTAATGTACTGATAAACATTAGACTTTCATATATTTTAGATTCATTACACACCAACTGAAGTAGTTCAAGCCTTTTATTGTTTTAATATTGATGATTTTGGCATACAGCTCATGAAAACCCAAATTTCCTATCTCAAAAAATTAGCATATTTCATCCGACCAATAAAAGAAAAGTGTTTTTAATACAAAAAAAGTCAACCTTCAAATAATTATGTTCAGTTATGCACTCAATACTTGGTCGGGAATCCTTTTGCAGAAATGACTGCTTCAATGCGGCGTGGCATGGAGGCAATCAGCCTGTGGCACTGCTGAGGTGTTATGGAGGCCCAGGATGCTTCGATAGCGGCCTTAAGCTCATCCAGAGTGTTGGGTCTTGCGTCTCTCAACTTTCTCTTCCCAATATCCCACAGATTCTCTATGGGGTTCAGGTCAGGAGAGTTGGCAGGCCAATTGAGCACAGTAATACCATGGTCAGTAAACCATTTACCAGTGGTTTTGGCACTGTGAGCAGGTGCCAGGTCGTGCTGAAAAATGAAATCTTCATCTCCATAAAGCTTTTCAGCAGATGGAAGCATGAAGTGCTCCAAAATCTCCTGATAGCTAGCTGCATTGACCCTGCCCTTGATAAAACACAGTGGACCCAGGGCTGGTGCAAGGATTTTTGCCAACACAAGCGAAGCTACATTTTGGCGCCCCGACCCCCCCCCCCCCCCCCCCCTGCTTCTCCTCTCTGTAGTCCTGGTATCTTCTCTCTGCTTCAGACAATGGCTGGTTTAAGGACCATATTTTTCGCCCTCTAAGACACACCTAGGTTTTAGACCCCCAATGTCAATCAAACCTCAGCTCACAGCCCCAATCAGACCCCCAATGTTAATCAGACCTCAGATCAGAACCCTATGTCAGACATCATCCCCCAGCCATCAGACCCCCATGTCACATTTCTCCCCCTCCATGCCACATTTTTCCACCCTCCCCCAGGGTGCGCCCTAAGGCGGCCGCTTGGTCTGCCTTATGGTAGCACTGGCCCTGAGTGGACCAACACCAGCAGCTGACATGGCACCCCAGACCATCACTGACTGTGGGTACTTGACACTGGACTTCAGGCATTTTGGCATTTCCCTCTCCCCAGTCTTCCTCCAGACTCTGGCACCTTGATTTCCGAATGACATGCAAAATTTGCTTTCATCCGAAAAAAGTACTTTAGACCACTGAGCAACAGTCCAGTGCTGCTTCTCTGTAGCCCAGGTCAGGCGCTTCTGCCGCTGTTTCTGGTTCAAAAGTGGCTTGACCTGGGGAATGCGGCACCGGTAGCCCATTTCCTGCACACGCCTGTACACAGTGGCTCTGGATGTTTCTACTTCAGACTCAGTCCACTGCTTCCGCAGGTCCCCCAAGGTCTGGAATCGGTCCTTCTCCACAATCTTCCTCAGGGTCCGGTCACCTCTTCTCGTTGTGCAGCGTTTTCTGCCACACTTTTTCCTTCCCACAGACTTCCCACTGAGGTGCCTTGATACAGCACTCTGGGAACAGACTATTCGTTCAGAAATTTCTTTCTGTGTCTTACCCTCTTGCTTGAGGGTGTCAATGATGGCCTTCTGGACAGCAGTCAGGTCGGCAGTCTTACCCATGATTGCGGTTTTGAGTAATGAACCAGGCTGGGAGTTTTTAAAAGCCTCAGGAATCTTTTGCAGGTGTTTAGAGTTAATTAGTTGATTCAGATTAGGTTAATAGCTCGTTTAGAGAACCTTTTCATGATATGCTAATTTTTTGAGATAGGAAATTTGGGTTTTCATGAGCTGTATGCCAAAATCATCAATATTAAAACAATAAAAGGCTTGAACTACTTCAGTTGGTGTGTAATGAATCTAAAATATATGAAAGTCTAATGTTTATCAGTACATTACAGAAAATAATGAACTTTATCACAATATGCTAATTTTTTGAGAAGGACCTGTATAGTACATTAACAATAAGACATATTTTTTTCAAATTAAACACATGAAGAAACAAGACTACATTCAACTTACCTTAATTTCACAATGAGCCGAGTCCAGGCAGGGCCGGTCTTTGGGGTGTGCGGGCTGTGCGGCCGCACAGGGCACCATAGCAACAGGGGCGCCGGGCGGCCGACAGCCCGATGCAAATTAAGTCTATCTACTTACTACTATTTTGTAGCGGCCGCCGCCTGCTGGCCGGCTAACAGCACGGAGTCACGGACTTTAGAAAGAGACTGCGTGAGGAGGGGGCGGGGCCCGCTGCCGCTCTGCGCTCTGCTGCCTGGCCTGCGTGTCTCTTTAACAGAGCAGACCAGTGGCTGCTGGAGTGTGAGACGCAGCTGCCGCACAGGCACGTCTTCGCTTTTGACGTTGCCACTGAGCTCTGCCCCCAGGGCCCCAGTCACAGTCAGAGAGAAGAAGGAGGCGGAGTGAGCCCGAGCGCCAGCCAGCAGCCACAACAGACACAGCTCAAGCAACTAAGCAAGTTCCACCATAAGTCAGAACTTACAGGTATTTGGTAGTACAATTTTGCACAGAGATAACAACTGGATGGATCCCATCTGCCACTGGCCCATGATGGAGGGGAGAAATGTGCCATGAGGGGGGCTCTTAGGGGACAGGGGGACAGTGTGTGCTTTTCTGCTACTACATCAACCAGGGATTTTGGGGGCCATTAAGGATTGGACTTTAACTCCTTGCTGCTGATGTTTAGTGTGCCAGTACCACCAATCATATTCCCCTCCCCCCAGCACATCAGTTACCTTTAGGAGGGGGGGGATATGATTGGTGGCTATGTGCACACTCCGCATCATCCAACCCCTAATGCCCCCCAAAATGCCCGGTGGGGGGGTGGTATGACAGGCAGGAGGGGCAATGTATATGCGGGCTCCTGCCCTGCACTCGCTCGGCTGTGCTCGCATACATGTCGTGCCCTGTGTCCACTGTCCTGTGCCCACTCTGCTAAAGCCTGGCATAGCCCAGCTATGCCCTGCTTTGCCAAAGCAGACAGGCAGGAGCCGTGTGGTGATCATATTTATTGTATGTATGTGTGTGTGTCCGTCCCTGTGTGTGTGTGTGTGAGAGAGAGAGACTGTCTCCGTCCCTGTGTGTGTGTGTCCGTCCCTGTGTGTATGTGTGTGTGTGTGAGAGAGAGACTGTCTCCGTCCCTGTGTGTGTGTGTCCGTCCCTGTGTGTGTGTGTTCGTCCCTGTGTGTGTGTGTGTGTGTGTCCGTCCCTGTGTGTGTGTGTGTCTCTCCCTGTGTGTCACCATCACCATGCCCACAGTGTTCCTATGTCTTGACGCAGCTGCTTCAGAACGTTCTGTGCAAGAGAAGAAGAAGAACATGGAAGAGGAGGCAGCGCCAGCATGAAGTCCGTGCGATAGACACAGGGAGGCACGAAGGTAACACTTCCACATGATCTACACTAGTGTTATCTGTGGTTTTACATAGGACTGCAGGTAACACTACTACATTATCAGCACTAGTGTTATCTGTGGTTTTATACAGGACTGCAGGTAACACTACTACATTATCAGCACTAGTGTTTTCTGTTTTTGCGGAATACTGGAACGGAAACACAAGGGAACACAAAAATGGAACAATGGATCCGTTAAAAAAATGGACCGCAAAACAATTTGGTCGTGTGAGCAAGCCCTAATGCTGTCATAACTAACCTTCAGCACACCAGCTGTGGTAAAACTACAACTCCCAAGATGTACAGTTGCTTGGATGTTCTCAGAACTCCATAGAAATGAATAGAGCATGCTGGGGGTCGTAGTTTTACTACAGTTAGAGTGCCGATAGTTGGCCATCACTGCACTAATGCATTAAATATCAATTGTGTGGGGGAAAGGCAATCTGATGATGGCAGTTTCTGGTCGTCTAGGGGGGCTAAGGGGGCTAAAAAAAAAAAAAAAGTTCTAAAAAATACAAATTTAAATCACTCCCCTTTGCCCATAATAAAAATTAAAAAGAATAAACAATAAAAAGATAAAGATCATATGCATCATATATGCATGCACTACACCCCAAAATGTGCAAACTATTAAAATATAAACATTTATTCCATATGAATAAAATCAAAACAGGCGACTTGCAGGTTTTTTTGTGGCATCACCTCTCAAAAAAATTTAATAAAAAAGTGATAAAAAAGTCATACACATTCCGATAGTATCAATAAAAACTACAGATCGCACCACAAAAACGTAGCCCTCATACATCTCTGTACACAGGGCCGGCCTTTGGGGTGTGCGGGCTGTGCGGCCGCACAGGGCGCCATAGCAACTAAGTCTCTACTCTACTCACGATTATTCTGCGACTGTCTAACAGCGCTCAAAGCGCACGGTCCGGACAATTGAGGAGTGAGGAGGGGGCGGGGCCCGCGGCCGCTCTGAGCTCCGCTCTGCTGCCTGGCTGGCCTGCCTGTCTCTTTAAGAGAGCAGACCAGTGGCTGCTAGAGCGTAGCTGCCGCACAGGCACGTCTTCCCTTTTGACGTTGCCACTGAGCTCCGCCCCCAGAGAGAAGACGGAGCGCGCCCGAGCGCCAGCCAGCAGCCACAGCAAGGAAGCAGCACTACAATCTACACAGGCACAGCAAAAGAACAAGTAGTTATTTGGAGAAATGTGCCCTGGGGGCTGGGGGGGGCAGAAATGTGCCCTGGGGGCTGGGGGGGGGCAGAAATGTGCCCTGGGGGCTGGGGGGGGGGCAGAAATGTGCCCTGGGGCTGGGGGGGCAGAAATGTGCCATGGGGGCTGGGGGGGGCAGAAATGTGCCATGTGCCCTGGGGGGGGCAGAAATGTACCATGGGGGCTGGGGGGGCAGAGATGTGCCATGGGGGTTGGGGGGGACAGAAATGTGCCATGGGGGCTGGGGAGGGCAGAAATTTGCCATGGGGGCTGGGGGGGGGCAGAAATGTGCCATGGGGGCTTGGGGAGGCAGAAATGTGCCATGGGGGCTGGGGGAGGCAGAAATGTGCCATGGGGGCTGGGGGGGCAGAAATGTGCCATGGGGGCTGGGGGGGGGGCAGAAATGTGCAACGGGGGCTGGGGGGGCAGAAATGTGCCATGGGGGCTGGGGGGGAACAGTTGTGCTGATGCTGCAGTGCCCATCTGGAGGGGAGAAATGTGCCATGGGGGAGGGGGGACAGAGATGTGCTGGTGCTGCCCATCTGGAGGGGAGAAATGTGCCATGGTGACTGGGGGGGGGGTGCTGCTGCCAACCCACTGGCCCATGGAGTGGGAGAAGTGTGCAATGGAGGAGGGGGGGGGCTCAGAGAGGACTCAGGGGGGGCTCATAGAGGACAGGGGGACAGTGTGCTTTCCTGCTACTACATCAACCCCCCCCCCCCCCCCCCCCAGGGATTTTGGGGGCCATTAAGGGTTGGACTTTAACTCCTTGCTGCTGATGTTGAGTGTGCACATAGCCACCAATCATATTCCTCTCCCCCAGCACATCAGTTACCTTTAGGAGGGGGGGGATATGATTGGTGGCTATGTGCACACTCTGCATCATCCAACCCCTAATGCCCCCCAAAATGCCCGGTGTGGGGGGGGGGGGGGGTATGACAGGCATGTGATCATATTTATCATATGTATGTGTGTGTGTCTCTTCCTGTGTGTCACCATCACCATGCCCACAGTGTTCCTATGTCTTGACGCAGCTGCATCAGGACGTTCTGTGCAAGAGAAGAAGGAAGAGGAGGCAGCGCCGACAGCAGGGAGTCCGTGCGATAGACACAGGAAGGCACACTAAGGACAAAGGTAACACTACCACATTATCAGCACTAGTGTTATCTGTGGTTTTACATAGGACTGCAGGTAACACTACCACATTATCAGCACTAGTGTTATCTGTGGTTTTACATAGGACTGCAGGTAACACTACCACATTATCAGCACTAGTGTTATCTGTGGTTTTACATAGGACTGCAGGTAACACTACCACATTATCAGCACTAGTGTTATCTGTGGTGTTACATAGGACTGCAGGTAACAATTTTTTTTCCTCTTTGTGTCTGTTTATGCGACCAGGTGTAAGGAGGGAGGGGGGGGGGGGACCACAAGGTTAGCTCGCACAGGGCGCCTGAACACCTAAGGCCGGCCCTGTCTGTACATATTGCTATTAAAAAGTTATGGGGGTCAGAATATGGCAATGAAGTATTAATACACAAGAAAAGCGACATACAGATGTAGCCGATTTAAAATTGACTGTGATAACATGTCACAATGTGACAAAAGCCTTTGAACCCCCTTGAAAAAGTCAGTTAACATTTTCTAGCCATTGTTTCCTTAACGTGTCAATCATCAATTTTAGCTCAGCTACATCTGTAAATGTGTTATTGCTGTAAATATACGTCTCAGCTATGCCTTATCAAAATACTACAGTTGCCCACTAAGGCTTGAAGTGTCTCTCCCCTAAAAGAAATCTTTTATCATTTATGTGTCTGCATTTCCTTGGATTTACAAGTCCCCATGCAGACTACATATTTCTAAAAAGACAGCTAATTAATAAGCCATCTTATAGGCGCATGCTCTGTTATCCTAGGAAGTGATGTTATATATAGCTGTTTTCAGTGTGTCAGTTGCTTGCTTAGAGAGTGATGGTGACAAGTTGCTAGCCTGCTGGTTTAATGTACCCGTTGCCAACTGTGCCAAGCCATCTGATGGGGAATAAAATCTGCATTTACAAAGTAATCATTTAAGTCATCTGGCTGGTGCAGAATGTGTGATAAACATGTCATGCTCTACAACTTATAGTGCTCGCATCAAATGGAGTATTTCAGTAGACTTGAATGGAACAGCTGAAGAGTCAGATGATGGAAGAACATATTAGAATATGTTAATTAATTCTGTAAGGACATGGCTCTAGAAGCACAAAAAAAAGGATTAGGAGGCAATCCAAAAAAATCATACATTGTTTTATAATAGAATCTGTTCTCATGTGCTTTATGGAGAAGGCAGAGCTGGGATTTGAAGCTTCGCAACGCTTATAGGGTTTGTAGTGACTGTCAAAGGCAAGGTTATATCAAGGCAATAATATATATATATATTTGTGGTCCTGGCTATGGTTGTAATCAGAGTGGATGAAACCGGGGTAGAACAAGTAACCTGAACTATCAATGGCTGAGGTGTGCCGGAAGCCATGACCGTGTGCGAGCTAAGCAAGGGGCAAAAATCAACTGTGTAGGAAACAACGTTATTGCTGGATTCAGAGAGCTAAACTGATAAAAGCTTTGGCAATTTCAACCTGCGGATTTGGAACATAGTGCGTGAAACAAGATGATTGCCATCTGCTCATTTTTTGGATGATGTACGCTGGTACCCCATGACTTGAAGCTGCGGATGCTGCTCCTATGCGGAAAGAATGTCCCGAAATGGCCTTTGAATCAAAACCCAGTCCGGAAGCCAGGATCCTGATGTGGCGAACGAACTGTGATGCTGTGAGATGCTTGTAATTGAAGGGAAGAAGAGGGCTGCCTGGCAGTGGAGTTTTTTAATGTGTGGAGTAATTGTTTGAGCACGGCAACTGGGCACCAGTCATTGAAGGTCTGGAAATAGAGGATTTTTACTGGTGGTCCGACCTGAGAGGTTTTGGTGGAGTGAAGGAGTAGGGTGCAATGTGTCTGATGCTAGGCTAACTGATCTATAGTGGGGCCTTTGCGTCCGGAAGAGCTGGTAAATTCCCCGGGACGCAAAAACTCATAAAAACGGAGGTACATGGCTCCTTTGATCACTATGCTTTTGTATGGCCCGAATTAGGGAGGTGGAAAATGCCCTGAACATTGGCCCGGTGACCGGCTTTCTGCTGGACTCTGGCTTATTACTCTCAAAGTAGATTTTATGGCTTGAGAAGAAAATATGGACTGAAATGTTGCACCCCTGCCAAGTGCAACTTGATGGTGTTGAAAGACAGCCGAAGTTCTGTGTGACAGAAAGCCAGGAATGCCATGATGTAAGTGGTTCTATCTAATTTTTCTTGTGGATGCCTGAGGGACAATTGCCTAAAGGTCTCCCACCCTGTTTTATAATTCACGGCTGTATTGAGGGACAAGGAACTATGGATGAGCGACTTTGCTGTTCTGACGTGCTTACTTAATCCATTATCAGTGTCTCGAGGGTGGGTGGAGGGTCCCCTGATGGATCTGCGTCTGGCATTACCTGAAAGAAAACGGGGAAGTTGAAACGAGATAAGGCATCAGCAGCCGTGTTTGCTGAACCCTGTATGAATCTGCACGAGAAATGAAAATTGAACTGCAATGCAAGGCACACTAGTTTGCGGACAAAAGGCATGATTTGCGGAGAAGAGGAACAGCCTTTGTTGAGGATTTCTACCACTGCCTGATTATCTGTGACAAAGATGACTGGCTTGTTTCTCCAAAGCTCGCCCTAGACCTGTGCTGCTGCGACAATAGGATAGATTTCTAAAAGTGGAGAGGATTTGATGGAACTCTGAACTGAAGAAATCTGAAGCAGCCAAGGACCTGCGAACCAGTGCTTGTTGAAAATGGCTGCAAAACCTTTGGAAGCTACTGTGTCGAAAAAGACCGTGGGTGAATTGCGGTCCCAAGATGGGACGAAGAGGGAGATACCATTCCAGTTTGAAAGGAAATGGTGCCACATGTGTAAGTCAGCAGTTGCTGCGGTGTCGATATGGATCAAGGCGTCCTGATCCGAGGCAGTAGGTAAAAGTTGCAGCAGTCTGAAAATGAAAGCCCGGCCCTGAGGCATGATCTTTGAGGCAAAAGTTTAACATTTCCAGAAGTGACTGGAGTTCGACTTTAGCGAGGGTCCTGGCCGTGACCCCTTTTTTGAGCTTGTCGTCACAGGGAGTCTGGCTTCCATCTTACCAGTGTCCAAGATGATGCCTAGGAAAGTTATGATTGAAGATGGGCCTTCTATTTTTCCCGGGGCAACCGGTACGTTCAATTTTGAGAATAAAACGAGGAGTACCTGGAGCTGATTGGGTACTTGGTCTGAGGTTTCGATCAGCAGGAAGTCATCCAGGTAGTGAATGACCCTGGAACACCTGCCATGATTGACCAATACCCAGTGGAGAGCTTGGGTGAATTGATCAAACAGCCAAGGGCTGCTTTTGGATCCGAATGTCAACCTATCTGAAAAATAATACAGGTCCCTCCATTTGATGCCATAAAACTTCCACAATGAGTTGAAACTGGAAGTAACTCGAAGGCATCTGCAATATCTGCCTTGGAAAGCCAAGCGCCTGGTCCCAGCGGGAGAATCAACCGAATGGCTTTGTCCAAGGAAGAGTACTGCATGGAGAAGTCTTCCAAGGGAATTCAAGAATTTAAGCTGGGTGTGCTGGAAGCATGAGGAGCGGAGAAGTCAAATATCAGCCCTTTTTTATTGGAAAATGTCATTGTTACCAAACCAATGGGGTTGACCCTCCAGATGTCAAAGGGGGGAACAGTGAATGGGCCTAGGAGAAAGCCTTTGCTAATTTTGGACTGGGTGAGAAAGTCAACCAACTCCGGATCCGCCAAAGCGGAACGGAGATTGGAGCCTTCCCATGTGGCCAGCGGTGAGGAAACCAGTCCTGTGTGAAAACCCTGCGAAAATCCAGAAACCAGAAATTGCACAAAATTGGCGTTGTGATGATGCTGGAGGAGGGCAGCTAGTAGCTCAGTATTGACCCCGGCTAGTCATGAATTCTTGGTTGATCTTTGCGGACAAGAAGACTGGGGATGAGCCTGGAAACAAATTGAGCAATTGTGCAGGGCCTTGCATTTTGAAAAATAGCAGTTTTACCAGTTGAAATTGTTGCAGACCTGACTCCTGCCCAGGAAGACTATGGGCCTACCCCACTTGTCAACTTGAGGACCCGGAAGGAATGGCAGGGGGTCTACCCTGAACCAAAGATCCTGAATTGGGACACCAGTCGGAGGAATGCGATATGGATTGGCAGGTGGCACAGGTGGGGGCTTTGAGACCCGCAAATGCCTGCAGAACAGCTCCATGTCTAGTGTGGACCAATCCATAACGTGCTGACACTGGGACAGAGCAGCAGCAGCTTTGGCAGAAAAGGAGCAGTGGTAATCGTAAAAGGCATGTCCTCCATACTTGTGGCCAAAATCAGTTACCCTGTACAGATAGGTGTCCTGCTCCTCTCTGCAGTGTGGTTGGCCAGAGCATAAGATGTCCCGGAATAAGCTGAAAGCCAGCACAAATTCAGGAATGGAGAGTTTTTTGAGTAGGTGGGCATCTTTGGATTTAAGAACCACTGACACGTTTCCACATGCGATGGTCTTGTTCTCATTGGAGTCGTGAGTGGAAATGAGAATACAAGCCAGGTTCACGTCTTTGCCTGCTAAAATATCCTTCCGGATGTTGTCCGGAACGAAATGTGACAGGGCAATAGTAAAGGAGTTGGGAGCCCTACCTGGCGTTGGAGCACAGGCAGTGGAGCGGCCTGGGACAGGAGAGGTAGGTAGATTCGGCATTGATGGCCTGGTTTCCACGGCCAGCAGCCTGGTCTGGATATCGGAAACTGAGCTAGAAAGACTGTTGATGGTTGAGTGGAGCTGGCCAGCGATGTCTGGATTGTGGACAGGGACACTTGTTCTTCCGCAGCTGTGGTAGGCTCAAAAACTAAAAGCCTGTACAATTCCGCTTTACGTGCAGAGGCAGGATAGCGAATGCCTCTCCTATTTAGTTCAGCCATTAGCTTTGGAATGTCTACTGCCTGAAGGAAAGATTGCTTCCATGGGCCGAACTGGGGATTCCAGAATGGAGCGAGTCTCCGCGATATCGAAAGCGTGGGACATCGTGGCTGTAAAATGAATGATGTAAAATGAGACGGGAAGTGAGGAGGGTAGGAGAGAGCAACCTGATGCACTCGAGTGAACCTTGCGGAAAAACCTCTGAACACAAAAACACAGAAGCGTGACTGAGAAAGCCGACACCAAAAAAGAAGAGGGGCAAGAGGGCTGACCCACCTGGCGAGCTGGCCTAGATTAAAAACCTAAAAGAAAGGTAAAATACATGATCCTGAAAAAAAAAAAAAACATGAATAACGAAGTAGTGAAAACACAGAAAACTTACCTTGAATTTGCCGGATGGTGCCATGGAACTAGAATGACCTGGATGGCCAGGAACATGAGACTAATAATTGGAGGAAAACCACCTAAACGGAAGAAATACTAAGCCGGACAGACCTCTCAGATGACCTTGGAAAACATGGGGTTAAGCTTGAAATGATGCTGAAGACAATGTGAAACCTGACGTGGATAAGGAAGCTGTGAGCCCTGAGGGTGTCGAGGAAATTAAACCTGTAACTTATCCATGTGAGGCAAGTAAGCGTGCACCTGGAGTCAGAAAATGAAAACGACCTGATGCGTGTCAGGCAGAACAAGAAACAACATGTACCTGCTGCGTGGCAGGCCAGTTACAAAATGGACTGTCAGGCAAAATAACAAAACAGATAATGAAATAAACCTGATGAAAAATAAACCAAAATGGACCTGATGCGTGTCAGGCAAAATAAGAAATGACATTTACCTGCTGTGGCAGGTCAGTGACCAGATGGACCTGATGCGTGTCAGGCAAAAAGAAAATACATGGACCTGAAGCGTGTCAGGAAATAAAACAATCTGTACCTGATGCATGTCAGGTCAGGTGACCACGTGAATCTGATGCGTGTCAGAAAGAAACACATGTACCCAATGCGTGTCGGATGGATGAACAGACGTAATCCTGCTGTGTGTGAGGAAAAAGGAAACAGACAGGCACCTGATACGCGTCAGGGAAAACCAAATAATGTGATCCTGATGCGTGTCAGGAAGAAAAAAGAAAAAACAACATACCTGATGCGTGCTAGGCCAGTGGGAAAATATGGACCTGAAGCGTGTCATGCAAGAGGACAAGTAACGTGATCCTGATGCGTGTCAGGAAATAGAACGAAACATGCACCTGATGCGTGTCAGGCAAACCCAGAATGGATGTTATGCGTGTAGCAAGAGCTGAGCCACAGCTCATGGTGGTGTAAGGTATGGGACTGCGAGGTGATGGCGAGTGAGTGCAAACTCTGCAGACCCGGTAGTTTGGTGAACAAACTCAGCTCCACTGCATTACTGGAACTATATTGAATTAGCCTCCCAGTGTCATGACATCACAAAAAGTAATGAGTATGCAACAGGCTAGCGGTGTATGTGAACTTTACATTTGAGGTGGACCTATGTATAAAACCACAGAATCCAGCAATGAAAAAAATATATGTATTTTTTCTTAGGCAGTGCAACTTAGGGTAGGAAGATTTGAAATCAGAAGGTTTGGTGCTAGGGTGTAAAAAAGGCAAGTTCGTGGTTGTATTGTGCGGAAAAACCTGGGGCGGAAGACGCGCCCGGCGTTGCCCAGGAGGCCAAGCGCAGGAAGCTCGGGGACAAGCCGCGCGGGAGGACGTGCACTGAAGGACGTACGAGGCTAGGAAGCGCGAGAGGACCGGGCGTGAGGCTCCCAGCACGGGGAGCAGCTCGAGGTGCCTCGACAGCTTACCAGATGGCTGAGAGGACCGGAGGTAAGAGCGGCGGCGTGCGCACCTGGATCGCGTGAAGATGCGGCGTCCATGAGAGTGAGTGGGGCGGTGTAAAGTAGGCTTCCTCCGCCCCTCCCACAAATGCAGGCTGAGCTTCAGCCTTATCTACATATACAGTACAGACCAAAAGTTTGGACACACCTTCTCATTCAAAGAGTTTTCTTTATTTTCATGACTATGAAAATTGTAGATTCACACTGAAGGCATCAAAACTATGAATTAACACATGTGCAATTATATACATAACAAAAAGTGTGAAACAACTGAAAATATGTCATATTCTAGGTTCTTCAAAGTAGCCACCTTTTGCTTTGATTACTGCTTTGCACACTCTTGGCATTCTCTTGATGAGCTTCAAGAGGTAGTCACCTGAAATGGTCTTCCAACAGTCTTAAAGGAGTTCCCAGAGATGCTTAGCACTTGTTAGCCTTTTTGCCTTCACTCTGCTCGATTGGGTTCAGGTCCGGTGACTGTGGAGGCCAGGTCATCTGGCGCAGCACCCCATCACTCTCCTTCATGGTCAAATAGCCCTTACACAGCCTGGAGGTGTGTTTGGGGTCATTGTCCTGTTGAAAAATAAATGATGGTCCAACTAAACGCAAACCGGATGGAATAGCATGCCGCTGCAAGATGCTGTGGTAGCCATGCTGGTTCAGTATGCCTTCAATTTTGAATAAATCCTGCAACAGTGTCACCAGCAAAGCACCCCCACACCATCACACCTCCTCCTCCATGCTTCACGGTGGGAACCAGGCATGTAGAGTCCATCCGTTCACCTTTTCTGCGTCGCACAAAGACACGGTGGTTGGAACCAAAGATCTCAAATTTGGACTCATCAGACCAAAGCACAGATTTCCACTGGTCTAATGTCCATTCCTTGTGTTCTTTAGCCCAAACAAGTCTCTTCTGCTTGTTGCCTGTCCTTAGCAGTGGTTTTCTAGCAGATATTCTACCATGAAGGCCTGATTCACACAGTCTCCTCTTAACAGTTGTTCTAGAGATGTGTCTGCTGCTAGAACTCTGTGTGGCATTGACCTGGTCTCTAATCTGAGCTGCTGTTAACCTGCGATTTCTGAGGCTGGTGACTCGGATGAACTTATCCTCCGCAGCAGAGGTGACTCTTGGTCTTCCTTTCCTGGGGCGGTCCGCATGTGAGCCAGTTTCTTTGTAGCGCTTGATGGTTTTTGTGATTGCACTTGGGGACACTTTCAAAGTTTTCCCAATTTTTCGGACTGACTGACCTTCATTTCTTAAAGTAATGATGACCACTCGTTTTTCTTTAGTTAGCTGCTTTTTTCTTGCCATAATACAAATTCTAACAGTCTATTCAGTAGGACTATCAGCTGTGTATCCACCTGACTTCTCCACAAGGCCACTGATGGTCCCAACCCCATGTATAAGGCAAGAAATCCCACTTATTAAACCTGACAGGGCACACCTGTGAAGTGAAAACCATTTCAGGTGACTATCTCTTGAAGCTCATCAAGAGAATGCGAAGAGTGTGCAAAGCAGTAATCAAAGCATAAGGTGGCTACTTTGAAGAACCTAGAATATGACATATTTTCAGTTGTTTCACACTTTTTTGTTATGTATATAATTCCACATGTGTTAATTCATAGTTTTGATGCCTTCAGTGTGAATCTACATTTTTCATAGTTATGAAAATAAAGAAAACTCTTTGAATGAGAAGGTGTGTCCAAACTTTTGGCCTGTACTGTATATATTTGTGATCTTTGGTAGTTTTGATATGAAACACAGTAAGCAATAAAATTAAAGTATTTCCATTACATTACATTACATTACAAACGGAATGCACAAGAAGTAACTTCAGTTTTTTTTTGCCGACCCATTGATGGCTCCGCATATGGTCCGTAAAAAAACGGGACGGACACGGAAAGAAAATACGTTTGTGTGTATGAGACCTTACAGGTCGATGTTAGCGTCAAGAAGAAGCGCGCTCCTTTTACACTGTTGTCAGCTTATTCCACATAGATGTCTACAGAACTTGTTCTATTAAACGCTTATACAAGTAGAGCCCCCTGACAGAGTAGAGAGGGTGTCAGCAGTAAGTTTGTGCTGACGTCACTGATTATTTTGCCCTTCCTCTGATCCATCAGAACAATAACCCCCAAAAAACGGATCCTGTCTGTTGAGCATCCGCCTTCACTCGGTCAGCATTTGGTCAGTAATCCATCAGTATTGCCAAAGCCCAAAAAAACAGCAGTGGATCCAAAACAGAGATGACACATAAATGGAATATTTGCATATCTTCTGTGTTTTGTACCCACTCCTGCTTTTGGCTACCAAATCATAAGCCAATTCTGATGGGACTATACAGGCCTTACAGCTGCTACATAGACAGAATCCATTTTGCATCTAATTTTTCCTTCCTTCTGACAGATCAGAAGAAGGGTCAAATAAATGATAATGTCAACCAGGTCAAAAAGGCAAAATAGTGGCCCAGTCATGAAGTGGGGAGGGTGGGAACAGCATGAGAAGTCCACAGAGTGGCCCAGTGACATAGTGGTGAGGTAGCAGCAGCATGAGGAGACCACAGAGTGGCCCAGAGACAGAGTTGTGAGTTGGAAGCAGCATGAGGAGACCACAGAGTGGCAAGGAGACATAGTGTGGAGGTGGCAGCAGCATGAGGAGGCCACAGAGTGGCACAATGACAGAGTGTGGAGGTAGCAGCAGCATGAGGAGGCCACAGAGTGGCACAATGACAGAGTGTGGAGGTGGCAGCAGCAGCATGAGGAGGCCACAGAGTGGCACAATGACAGAGTGTGGAGGTAGCAGCAGCAGCATGGGGAGACCACAGAGTGGCACAATGACAGTATGGAGGTGGCAGCAGCATCATGAGGAGATCACTGAGTGGCCCAGAGACAGAGTTGTGAGTTGGCAGCAGCACGAGAAGGCCACAGAGTGGCACAATGACATAGTGTAGAGGTGGCAGCAGCAGCAGCATGAGGAGACCACAGAGAGGCAAGGTGACATTAGCATGAGGAGACCACAGAGTGGCAAGTTGACATCAGCATGAGGAGACCACAGAGTGGCACAATGACAGAGTGGGGAGGTGGCAGCAGCACCAGCATGAGGAGGCCACAGAGTGGCAAGGTGACGTCAGCATGAGGAGACCATAGAGTGGCAAGGTGAAATCATCATGAGGAGACCACAGAGTAGCACAATGACAGAGTGTGGAGGTGGCAGAAGAAGTATAAGGAGACCACAGAATGGACCAGAGACAGAGTTGTGAGTTGGCAGCAGCATGAGGAGACCTGAGTGGTGAGGTGACAGCAGCATCAGGAGACCACAGAGTGACTCGTTGACACAGTGGGGAGGTGGGTGGCAATAACAGTTCCTGCTGACAATAGTGGGTGCAAGAAGGAGCACTTGGTATCAGATGGGTGGCATCCGGCGGGTGGCAGCATCAGAATAGTAGCTGAGGCAGGTAGCCAGAAGAAACCGGTCTCTTTTGTCAAAGTGTTGGTGTGCCACCATGGATGATCTAGTCTGATGCATCAGGCACTGGTGTTTGAAAATCCTTGCTGATCCACTCCTGATTCATCTTGACAAAGGTCAGTCTCTCTAGATTTTGGGTGGACTGGCAAGTTCTTCTTGGGGTAACTATGGCCCCCGCCGCACTAAACACCTGCTCTGATGCCACACTACTGGCTGGGCAGGATAGCTTTTCCAGGGCAAACTCGGCCAGTTGCGGACACAAATCCAGTTTGGCTGCCAGTGGCAGGCTGCTGTCCAAGTATGCCACCACCTGCTGGTTCAGGTTCTGCTCCAGGTCTAGCTGCTGGTGAGTAGTTTCTTCACTAAGGCGGGTGCTCATCAGCATCTCTAGACTCAAGTTGCTGCTGATGTAGCTGGTACTGCTTCTACCCCCCAACCCCGTCACAGCAGCCATGGCAGTGGAACGAGAACACAGAGACCTGCGAGGGGATGGGTGATAGCGCACATAGGCAGCGGCCAACTGACTACATGGGATGTCTCTATAGTAGTTCAGTTTGTCCTCCCTCTCAGCTGGTGTAAAAAAAGGCCCCATTTTAGAATGGTAGCAAGGGTCCAACAAGGTGGAGAGCCAGAAGTCATCCCTCTGCCGAATGGTGAAAATTCGGCTGTCACTACCCAAGCAAGTGAGCATGCAGTGGGCTATTTGCGCAAGTGACTCGGATGGACCTCCTGCCTCCATCTGCACTGCATACTGCCACGGTGTGCCTGTGTCATCTACCTCGTCTTTCTCATCTGCCTCTTGCTTATCCGGCTGCTCCTGCTCCTCCTCTCCTGTCACCTGTGTAGAAAAACCACCCATTTCGCTATACATTGCTTGTGCTCCAATGTCCTCCTCCTCCTCCTCCTCCAGTTCAGCCCCTACAGGGCTCATTTAGCCAAGAGATGTAGGGGCCAAATCTCCAGTCCCCTGACCAGCCAGATTTACCAGCATATGTTCCAGGATATAAAGCAGTGGAATGACGTTGTTCATCCTGTAGTCCTGCCGACTGACAAATAACGTGGCATCCTCAAAGGGCCTGAGCAAACGGCAAGCGTCACGCATGAGCTGCCAACTGGCTAACAAAGTTACACAGGGGAGTACATCTGTCCACCTGTATTATCAAGAAATCGTTTATGGCCTATCTCTCTTTGTATAGTTGGTCCAACACGAGTACGAGTACGAGTGGCTGAAGTGCATGCAAAGTTTCCTGGCCATTTTTAGGATGTCTTGCAGATGGGTGGAAGACTTCAGGAACCGCTTGACAACCAGATTGAACACATGCGCCATGCAGGGTGCATAGCTGAGCACTCCTTGGTGCAGTGCCGACACCATGTTCTTCCCGTTGTCAGTCACTATAGTTCCGATTTTGAGTTGTTGCAGAGAAAGCCAGGATTCGATTTCTTGATTAAGGACGCGGAGAAGTTCCTCCCCTGTGTGACTCCGTTCGCCCTTTCAAACGAGGTGTAGAACAGCGTGACACCACCGTGCCCTGACATGTGGTATGCTGGAGGGGCACTGTGAATTGTCCCTGCAGTGGAGGCTGAGGACACGGTGGAGGATGAGGAGGCTGACATTGTCGCAGGACCAAGGGCGTGAGAACGTAGTTACAGCTCCACACGTCGGCACTCCCGTGCACTTTGGCAGACACCGACAGGCTCAACACGACAGGCTCAAGGACTGGTCCAGCTTCTGTTCTACATATGTGTGCAGGGCTGGTACTGCCTTTTTGGCAAAGAAATGACGGCTTGGGACTCTCCACCTTGGCTCAGCACAAGCCATCAGTTCTCTGAAATGTGCACTTGGAAAGGGAGGGACTGCAGCACCAGCAACTTGGCCAGGAGCATGTTCAACTTCTGCGCTGTTGGATGAGTGCACGCATATTGTTGTCTCTTGGCAATCACTTCAGTGATTGATTGCTGACGGAATGACTGACGAGGAGTAGGAGGAGGAGCAGGAACATCAGGACCAGCAGATTATGGGAATGACAGACAGCTCCCTTCGGCTGAGGTGGTGGAGCTTTGACTGCCTGAAATTGGGTGCTGCCACTGGGTGATGCAGCATTTGCTGCGGCAGGCTGGACAACCATATCGGAGCCACAGTTCTCCCAGGTCACTTTATGGTGACGCTGCATATGTTGACGCAGGGCCGTGGTGCCAACATTGGCACCCTAGCCACGGTTCACCTTCTGCCCACAGATTCGGCAAATGGCCGTGTTCACTTCCTCTGGTGGCTTAACAAAGAACTGCCACACTGCCGAGTGGGTGATTTTACCCCCAACACTCCGCACTGACTGACTGCTACGACTGCTGCCCCCGTGAACCCCTGCACCACTACTTTCCTGGCAGGTAGGTTCCTGCAAAGCGGGTGGTCTACCCTGGGCATGTTTAGCTCCCGACCTCCCACTGCTGCCACTCTGCTAACTCCCGGCAACGCTACCGACTTGCTGGCTCAAACGCTGCCTCACACGCAAGCTGCCACCCTCTTCTCTTGATAATGATGAAGCCCCTTCGTCATCTGTCTCCCAATTGCGATCGGCTACATCATCATCGAGTACTGTCTGTACGTCACTGATGTACTCCTCAACGATCTCTGAGCCAGGAGCCTGACCGCTCGTAACACCAGCTCCCACGCCACTCTCCTCATCACTACTTGCCCGCCTACCGGAGGAAGCGGCGGATGTCTCCTCCACAACTTGGCTGGCCAGTAACTGCTGACTGTCCTCTAGTAGCTAATCCTCGCTGTATAGTGGAGCTGATCCCACAGCATATAATACTTGTCTGGCTGAGGAAACAGAAAAGGACAGAGGCAGGTTGAGGACAGGTGAGGGCACAGGGCTTGCTCCCGGGCTATGCCAAGTAAGGGTTGTGTCTGACTAACCCACCTATTCCTGACTGGGGGTGTTTGATGTCACTTGGGACGAAGTGGATGAGTCAACCATTCAACCATTCAAGAACCGCTGGGTTGCTAGTCGACACGACCGCTAGATGACACCGGGAGCTCAGGCCTCTCGCTGCAACTCCTGCTGCCATGCCCCCTTACTCTGCTGCAACCTGTGCCTGCGCAGGGCCTGTCTCTTCTCTGTCCGACATACTGTTAGATCAAATAAATAAATAGGAAATTAATACACCCCCAAAAAGGCTTTGAAACATAACTGCACCGCTGAACTGCAAATAATATAATTTTTTTCCCCACTAATAAACCCCAAAAAAGGCTGTAATTTTGGCTAACAAGCTTTTTTTCCCCCACTAATACACCACAAAAAAAACTTTAGAACATATAACTGCACCACTGAACGGCTAATAAGACTTTTATTTTCACTAATACACCCAAAAAAAGACTGTCATTTTGTCACTTCACCGCACAACGGCTAACAAGCCTTTTTTTCCACTAATACACCCGAAAAGGCTTCAGAACATATAACTGCACCGCTAAAGGGCAAATATCTTCTTTTTTTTCCACTAAGGCTACTTTCACACTTGCGTTTAGAGCGGATCCGTCTGGGGTCTGCACAGACGGATGCGCTCCTATAATGCAGACGATGGGATCCGTTCAGAACGGATCCGTCTGCATTATAGTTTAGAAAAAATTCTAAGTGTGAAGGTTGCTCAGACGGATCCGTCCAGACTTTACATTAAAAGTCAATGGGGACGGATCCGTTTGAAAATTGAGCCATATTGTGTCAACTTCAAACGGATCCGTCCCCATTGACTTACATTGTGAGTCTGGACGGATCCGTTTGCCTCCGCACGGCCAGGCGGACACCCGAACGCTGCAGGCAGCGTTCGGGTGTCCGCCTGCTGAGCGGAGCGGATGACAAACGGTGCCAGACTGATGCATTCTGAGCGGATCCGCATCCACTCAGAATGTATTAGGGCTGTACGGATGCATTCGGGGCCGCTTGTGAGAGCCTTCAAACGAAACTCACAAGCGGAGCCCCGAACGCTAGTGTGAAAGTAGCCTAATACACCACAAAAAAGGCTGTCATTTTGCCACGTCATCGCACAACGGCTAACAAGCCTTTTATTCCCACTAATACACCTGAAAAAAGACTTCAGAACATATAACTACACCACTGAATGTCAAGTAATATATTTTTTTCCCACTAAAAAACTACACTACACTCCAAAAAAGCCTGCAATTTTCTCACTTCACCGCACAATGGCTAACAAGCCTTTTTTTCCCACTAATACACCACAAAAAAGGCTTTAGAACATATAACTGCACCACTGAACGGCAAATAATATATATTTTTTCCAGTAATACACCCCAAAAAGGCTGCAATTTTGTTACTTCACTGCACAACGGCTAACAAGCCTTTTTTTCCACTAATACACCCGAAAAAGGCTTCAGAACATATAACTGCACCGCTGAACGACAAATAATATCTTTTTTTTCTCACTAATACACCCCAAAAAAGGCTGAAGTTTTGTAACTTCACAACACAAAGGCTAATAAGCCCTTTTTTTCCACTAATACACCCCAAAAAAGGCTCAGAACATGTAACTGCACTGCTAAAAGGCTAACACCACTTTTTTCCCACTAATAAACCCCCAAAAAGGCTGTCATTTTGTCACTTCACCACACAATGGCTAACAAGCCTTCTTTCCACTAATACACCCACAAAAAAGTAATAATAGCATAAGAAAAAAGCACCGCCTCAGGAGGCTTGACAAAACGCAACATAGCGCGAAACAGCTGTAGCCTATCCACGCACCTGCGTTTCGTCTGCGTCCACGGATAATATGTACCAAGAAATAAACTGCAAATAGCAACTCTGTGACCAGTGGTGAGTGCCGCGGTGCTTTTTTCTTATGCTACTATTACTATAACCACTACATCACCGAGAGAGCACCACCGTGAAGGTTCGGGATTCCAGTGTTTAAAGAGCCCTAGCGACCGCACAGACACATGCAGCAGTGCCAGCTGCGTTCTTTTCCTCACCCTCTGCGATACACCACAAAAAAGGCTTTAGAACATATAACTGCACCGCTAAGCGGCTAATAACACTTTTTTTTTCCAAAAAGGGCTGTAATGTTGTCACTTCAGTGCACAACGGCTAACAAGTTTTTTTTTTTTACTAATACACCCCAAAAAAGGCTTTAGAACATATAACTGCACTGCTGAACGGCAAATAAGCCCTCTTTTTTTTCCCCACTAATACACCCCATAAAGGCTTTAGAACATATAACTGCACCGCCGAACAGCTAATAAGTCTTTTTTCCCACTAATACACCACAAAAAAGGCTTTAGAACATATAACTGCACCGCTAAGCGGCTAATAACACTTTTTTTTCCAATAATACACCCCAAAAAGGGCTGTAATGTTGTCACTTCAGTGCACAACGGCTAACAAGTTTTTTTTTTTTTTACTAATACACCCCAAAAAAGGCTTTAGAACATATAACTGCACTGCTGAACGGCAAATAAGCCCTCTTTTTTTTCCCCACTAATACACCCCATAAAGGCTTTAGAACATATAACTGCACCGCTGAACAGCTAATAAGCCTTTTTTCCCACTAATACACCACAAAAAAGGCTTTAGAACATATAACTGCACCGCTAAGCGGCTAATAACACTTTTTTTTCCAATAATACACCCCAAAAAGGGCTGTAATGTTGTCACTTCAGTGCACAACGGCTAACAAGTTTTTTTTTTTACTAATACACCCCAAAAAAGGCTTTAGAACATATAACTGCACTGCTGAACGGCAAATAAGCCCTCTTTTTTCCCCCCACTAATACACCCCATAAAGGCTTTAGAACATATAACTGCACCGCTGAACAGCTAATAAGCCTTTTTTCCCACTAATACACCACAAAAAAGGCTTTAGAACATATAAATGCACGGTTGAATGGCAAATAAGCCCTTTTTTTCCACTAATACACCCCCATAAAGGCTGCAATTTTGTCACTTCACCGCACAACGCCAAATAAGCCCCTTTTTTCCACTAATACACCCCAAAAAAGGCTTTAGAACATATAACTAATATATGTTACTAGCTAATAAGATGTACAGATATTTCCTAGTAATACACCCTGTTAATGGCTGTATCACACAGCACTTGCACCCCAATAACAAGCAAGGTTTGCTGGAATTAGAGCGGTATCATCTATTGCAAACCTAAAAGCATCAGAAAAATTCCTCCCTATCCTTTCACTACACTTCTACTAATCTTTCCCTGAAGTTGTAAATCTTTTATTCAGCACAATGAAGTCTTTCATAGCACTGTCCCTAGCACCTGCTGACATCTCTCCCTGCACTAATTATAAACAAAATGACCCCTTTTGGGCCCAGAATATTTTTGAAAGTACACATATATCAATAGCCGAAAGCTATATTAATTCTGCTTAGGCCTAATTATTCCTTTTCTTTCTTTTTGTTAAAAATTACATTTTATTATATCCTTTTAAAAATAAACACAGAGAAGGATAGTGTGTTTTTTTATCCCGCTGTGTTATCTTTTCTCAAAAAGCCCTTAAATAATAAAACACCAAAAAAGATTAGTGTATTGTTTTTCTTTCTTTTTTTCTTGTTTGTTGATATTATCAGTACTCTGGTATGGATATATTAATATAACAGTTGTGTTATTTTTCACACAAACTCAATTGGTAGCAAATATTTATAGCTACTTATATATTCTAAGTGTGCTGAGAATCAATCATTCTCTGTTTGCTATATCATTTGTTATTATTGGGAGCCTCTAGAAGTAATGGCAATGCCTCTGTAGCTCCTAGAGACTCATTTGCATATAATAAAACTTCATCTTTCTCAGCAGTGCAGGCACATATGAACATGGGACCAACACTGATGCCTTCAGCTGCCAAGTGCACATGTAACAGGTCAGCCAGTGTCAAAGGTACAAATCTGCTGTCCTTTAAACCTTGTTTAAAGGATATTACAGCCTTATGGTCCAATAATCTAGAAAACGAATATCAATAATAATAATTGCATACAAGTGCTGCTCTTTATTCAACAAACAAGCAAACGTTCATTCATCAGATGATTGCATCCTTCATGTGGCAACCAAAATTATTACTTGTGAGTAGCACATCGCCCTGTGTAAACAAGGACAGTGAATCTGTATGGGGAAAAATGTATGCTATAGTGATCATTCATTCACGTACAAAGGAGATGATTGCTGATGATTAGACAATTATATATTCCCAATCATTTATCTATGCCATTGCCATGTAAAAAGGGCTTCTGTCAGCAGATTTGTACCTATGACACTGGCTGACCTGTTACATGTGCACTTGGCAGCTGAAGACATCTGTGTTGGTCCCATGTTCATATGTACCCGCATTGCTGAGAAGTTTTATTATATGCAAATGACCCTCTAGGAGAAACAGGGGTGTTGCCATTGCAGTAGCCGGGTTTGGGGTGGCCCCAACGCTACGTTGTGTCCCCCAGACACCGTCGAGGTGTCACCAGGTGTTGCTGCTCTCCGGAAGGGTTAGTAAGGTGTGGTGCACCCCAATGGGAAATAAGTCCAGAGAGTCAGGGTCTGCAGTAAACCAGGGTGCTTCTTTATTGGGGGAATTCAGGTACAAAGCATAACAGGCGAGGCATTGGGCTGTCTTCTTCAGTCTACTCCCTGGCAGAAGAAGGGTTTGTTGCTGAGGAAAGGCCTGAGCTAGCTGTCCCTCTTTCTCTTCAGAAGGCTGGTACCCTGGTCCAAGGCTGGTGATCCAGGGTCTGTGGCAGCATATCCCCGTCCCAGAGTCTTCTGGTCACTCAGTAGTCTGACAGAGTCTCCTCTTCCAGCAATGGTCCCTAACTGCAGCACACTAGGGGCTCTGACTGCTCTCCTTAGGCTACTTTTACACTAGCGTTAAAGTTTTCCGGTATTGAGTTCTGTCATAGGGGCTCAATACCAGAAAAAAAAAAGCAATCCGTTCAGTATGCATCAAGTTGTCTTCCGTTCCGTCCCTTTTACAGTATTGGCCAGAGAAAATACCGCAGCATGGAAAGCGATCCATTCAGTATGCATCAGGATGTCTTCCGTTCCGTCCCTTTTACGATATTTGGTCAGAGAAAATACCGAAGCATGCTGCGTTTTTTTCTCTGGATGAAATTCCGGAACACTTGCTATTAATTTCCATTGAAATGTATTGCCAGATCCGGTACCAAGTGTTCAGGAAATTGCTGCATTGACGGATCCGGTTTTCCGGTCTGTGCATGCGCATACCTTTAAAAATGTGAAAAAAGAAATACCGGATCCGTTTTTCCGGATGACACTGGAGAGACGGATCCGGCATTTCAATGCATTTGTCAGACAAATCCGCATCCGGAAACAAATGGTATACGTTTGCATACAGATTTCCCGTCACCATGCGTTTTTCACGCCCATGATAAAAAACTGGAGGTTTACAAACAACATCTCTTAACAATCATTAGTGAAAAACGCATTGTATCACGCAGCCCCAATCACTTCTGTGGGGCCAGGGCTGTGTGAAAAACGCAGAATATAGAACATGCTGCGATTTTCATGCAATGCACAAGTGATGCGTGAAAAACAACGCTCATGTACACAGACCCATTAAAATAAATGTGTCCGGATTCAGTGCGGGCGCAATATGTTCATATTACGCGCGCTGAAAACTCGCTCGTATGAAAGGGGGATTAGTGCCTTCTCACAATAATGATGCCACTTAGTGCACTCTCACATTAGCGATGTCCTCAAAATGCACCCTTACAATAGGGATGTCTCTTAGTGCACACTCACAATAGTGATGCCCCTTAGTGCACCCTAACAATAGTGATGGCCCTGTAATGCCCCTTCAATACAGTTATGCCCCCTTAGTGCACCCCCATAGTAGTGAGGCCCCTTATTGCCCACTCACAATAGCTATTCCCCTTTATGGCCCCCTCAAAATAATGATGCCCACCTATTGTACACTCACAATAGTGATGACCCCTTAGTGCATGCTCGCAATAGTGATGTCCCCTTAGTGTCCCTTCACAATAGTTATGTCCCCTTAGTACAGTGTTGATCCAGCATTTCAGTGCATTTGTCAGGCAGATCCGCAACTGTTTCCGTCTGACAAATGCCATCAGTTTGCCTACGTGACGGAACTGCCTGCCGGAATCCTCTGCCGCAAGTGTGAAAGTACCCTAACAGAACATTCTTTATATACATTGTAACCATTTCCTTTTCAGAGAGAGACGGAAATCTAAAGCGATACATTGATTTTTACATAGCTATAATTGGTGTAAACAACCGAGCACCAAGCAATCAAGCAAATGCTCAAGTGGCAATCCCTCAGAACCCCATCATTGCCAGTGAAAAGAGTCCCATGGTGAAAATGTATTATGGAATTGCTCTTTAGGCAATCTTTTTTCTCTTCAAAATGATTTTCTAAATGTTGCTCTCACCCATCTTTCCGCACACCCTGAATGACAATGATAGATCTATGGCCAAGCATAACGGATCTGCCTGGTTTCCGTTATGCAGGACTTTGTTTTCAGTCCTGCATAACGGAAAGAAGAAGGGTCCGTTATGCTTGGCCATAGATAGATAGTGTAGCGGTTACCCCGGAGCGTAAAGGGGTTTCCACCTCTGGAGAGTGACCTTTTCCCGATCTTTGAGAAGTCTGCTCAGCATCCAGTAGTGATCCAAGTGAAGAAGCTCTTGAGAGTGAAGAAGAACTAACTTTATTGATGGCCACAACTCAGCCTTTTATGCAGGAACACAAAATACAGCAACCAATAAATATACAGTAAAAGATAACGCACTCACAAACAGCGGCTTGGTCACATAGCTTACAAGTAGTCACTGTGTCTTTACCCAGACAATGGACCAGAGTGTTATCTTGTGTATTGTTACAAACTTTGTTAACCATTTAGGTGTTCCACAAGAATTAACCCCTTAGTGACCAAGCCTGTTTGGGCCTTTATGACCAAGCGTTTTTCTTCTTTTTTTCATGGTCTCGTTCCAAGAGCTATAACTTTTTTATTTTTTCGTCTATATAGCTTTATGAGGGCTTGTTTTTTACGGGACAAGTTGTAGTTTTTAATGGAACCATTTTGGGGTACACATAACTTACTGATTAACTTTTATTAACTCTTTCTGGGAGGGAGATGGGGGAAAATAGCAATACTGCCACTGAGTTTTTACATTATAAGTTTTACGGCGTTCATTTTTCGGTACAAATAACATAATATCTTTATTCTCTGGGTCAGTACGATTACAGTGATACTAAATACTTATAATTTTTTTTACGTTTTACTACTTTTTTTTCCAATAAAACCAAAAAAAAGATTTTGCATTGCCACTTCACAAGACCCATAACTTTTTTTTTCTTTTTCTATGGAGTTGTGTGAGGGCTTGATTTTTGAGGGACAACTTGTATTTTTCATTGGTATCATTTTGGAGTAAATGGCGCTTTTTGATCGCTTGTTATTACGTTTTTTTCGGTGGAAACTAAGAATAAATTAGAAATTCTGTCTTTTTTTTATTTTTATTTTTTACGGCGTTCACCATAGGGGATAATTTATGTAATATTTATGTAGTCCGGGTCGTTACGGACGCGGCAATACCAAACATATGGGGGATATTTTCTTTTTGCAATTTTTTTCATTGAAAAGCATATTTTCAATGAAAAAAAAAGCATATTTTTTATTTTATGGAATTTTTTTTATTTAATAAATGTGTATTTATTTATTTATTTTTTTACTACTTAAAAGTCCCACAAGGGGACTATAATATACAGTATTTTGATTGCTTTTAAAATGTAATGCATTATCTCTATAAGGCATTACATTTCAATAGCATTTCAATAGCAATGCTATTCAAACCTTTACCAGCAGGTGGCGCCAGAGAGGCACAGCCTGCTGGAAATAACTGAAGACAGGCTCGGGGCCCTGAACGGAAGCAAGGTAAGCTTCCGAACACATCAGCACCCCGCGATCTTATTTTCGGGGTGCTGATGGGAGACAGAGGGAGTCTGCTCCCTCTGTCACCACTTTACATGCAGCGGGCGCCATTGCGCCCGGCATGTAAAGGGTTAAACAGCCCGGATCGGCACTCCTGCCGGTCCGGGCTGTTAGAGCAGGGTCCCGGCTCTCATGTGAGAGCCGGGTCCGTGCTCCCCGCTGCACGGGGGAGCTGTGCAGCGCTTAGACCGGGCCGCCGTAAAAACGCGGCGGCCCAGCCTAAGGCCCCTTAGTGACCGCCGTAAAAACACGTATGGGTGGTCACTAAGGGGTTAATGGAATATAGAGATACAATTTCAAAATTTCACTTTTTTGGCAGATTTTCCATTTTAATAATTGTTTTCCAGTTACAAAGCAAGGGTTAACAGCCAAACAAAACTCAACATTTATGGCCCTGATTCTGTAGTTTACAGAAACACCCCAGATGTGGTTGTAAACTGCTGTACGGGAACACAGCAGGGCACAGAAGGAAAGGGATGACATACAGGTTTTTGGAAGGCAGATTTTGCTGGACTGGTTTTTTGACACCATGTCCCATTTGAAGCCCCCCTGATGCACGCCTAGAGTAGAAACTCCAAAAAAGTGACCCCATATTAGAAACTACACCCCTCAAGGTATTCAAAACAGATTTTACAAACTTTGTTAACCATTTAGGTGTAATACAAGAATTAATGGAAAATAGAGATACAATTTCAAAATGTCACTTTTTTGGCAGATTTTCCATTTTAATAATTTCTTTCCAGTTACAAAGCAAGGGTTAACAGCCAAACAAAACTCAATATTTATGGCCCTGATTCTGTATTTTACAGAAACACCCCATATGTGGTCGTAAACTGCTGTACGGGCACACGGCAGTGCACAGAAGGAAAGGAATGCCATACGGTTTTTGGAGGGCAGATTTTGCTGGACTGGTTTTTTGACACCATGTCCCATTTGAAGACCCCCTGATGCACCCCTAGAGTAGAAACTCCCAAAAAGTTACCCCATTTTCGAAACTACGGTATAGGGTGGCAGGTTTGTTGGTACTAGTTTAGGGTACATATGATTTTTGGTTGCTCTGTATTACACTTTTTGTGAGGCAAGGTAACAAGAAATAGCTGTTTTGGCACAGCTGTTTTTTTTTGTTATTTACAACATTCATCTGACAGGTTAGATCATGTGGTATTTTTATAGAGCAGGTTGTCACGGACGGGGCGATACCTAATATTTTTACACAATGATTTCATTTTTTAAACAAAAAAAATCATGTTTTAGTTTTTCCATAGTCTGAGAGCCATAGTTTTTTCAGCTTTTGGGCGATTATATTAGGTAGGGTATGATCTTTGCGAGATGAGATGACTGACTGGCACTATTTTGGAGTGCGTATGACTTTTTGATCGCTTGCTATTACACTTTTTGTGATGTAAGGTGACAAAAAATTGCAGACATGGCAATACCTAATATGTATACTTTTTTTGTTTTACACAATAACAGCTTTAAAAAATAAAATAAAATTATGTTTTAGTGTCTCCACATTCTGAGCCATAGTTTTTTTATTTTTTGGGCGATTGTCTTAGGTAGGGGCTCATTTTTTGTGGGATGAGGTGACTGTTAGATTGGTACTATTTTGGTGGGCATATGCCTTTTTGATCACTTGCTGTTGTACTTTTTGTGATAGCACAGTTTTTTCTTTTTATTTTTTGCGGTGTTCATCTGAGGGGTTAAGTCATGTGATATGTTTATAGAGCCGGTCGATACGGACGTGGCGATACCTAATGTTTTTTTTCAATTTTTTACCAATTTTTTTTACTTTATTTTGGGGAAATTACTTTTTTTGTTTTTGTTTTACTTGAAACTTTTGGGGGGGAAAACATTCTTTTTTCAACTTTCTTTTCACTTCATTTTTGTCCCACTTTGGGACTTCAACTTTTGGGGGTCTTATCCCCTTTACAATGCATTCCAATACTTCTGTATTGGAATGCATTGGCTGTATGAGTAATACAGTGTGTATTACTCATACAGCTTCCTGCCTGTGAGATCCAGGGGGCTGGATCTCACAGGCTTGTCACCGGAAGGCAGCACCGATGCCTAAGGAAGGCATCATGCTGCCTTCCATGCCATTGGGTCCCCATTACAGCCGCACGAGGACCGGATGGCACCTCCGACCGACCGCCGCAACTACCGTAAATGCCACAAACCGCTGGTCCAAATTGGGACCCCCCCCCCGCACATTGTCCCAGGGTGCCTGCTCAATGATTTGAGCAGGCACCGAGTTCCTGATCAGGTGTGGTCAGCGGTCAACTGAAGCTTGCAATAGCTTTGATTTTGATCCACCTACGTGCTCTCCGTCATCTGGATCTATTCAATGTGATACAGATAAAAAATTGTCATTTGACATCAAAGAGCGATGAAAAGCGATGTCATTGTTCATTCAGAACATCTTCCTGGACAATGAAGGTAAAAACAATCTAATTTCTTGCCTGCTCCCAGTCTTAAGATCTCCTATTAGAGAGGCCAACATCACAAGCACCCTGTTCTTCTCTGAGCTCCTACGTCATCCTGGACTCATGGAGGGAAACGTGGTGGAAGAATAAATCAACACCATCATTGGCAAGACCAGAAACTTAGATTTGGTGGAATGCACTGTAGAAGTGGAGGCCATCAGGAGGTGCCCCAAAAGAAGTAACTGCTATCCAAAATAGCATCTGTAAAGCTCTACTAACAAAATTATCGGACCACTGGAAGTCAACAGTTATCATAGAAATCTTAAAGACACTGTGCAAAATTGTAAGACTTTTGAGGCAACACAAACTTGGTGAGAACTTTGACAGAATCAGAGAACTTTGTATATGTCTTCTCCACCACAACAAGCCCATGATACAGATGCACGCTGCTTCATTATTTGCCGATTTAGCACAAAGCTACGACACAAAGATATTCGGAAGTTTTGAAATTAGTTTCGAAAACAGCCTGTCCACGTTATTTATCAAACTGCACTTCAAAATCACCTGTTGCAGCAGCTGGTGTGGTGGGCTTATTCCACTCTCTCCCATACATTGGTTGCACAGACATGAAAACTCTCTTGGGAGGCCATTGTACTGGATAAGCCAAGGAAAAGCTGTTGAGTCTTTATGAAGCATTAGGACGGAAGCAAGCAAGACTTCTGAAAATGATGATGCTTGAGTCTACAAGGTTTTTAAGGACCAACAAAGGGAAGAATGCTGTGCTGAAACATCTGGAGATGCTGCGGGAAACAATTCCTCATGAAAACATGTCTCCAGAGGACCTGAAAGTAATCTTTATGGACCTCTGCAAAATTCTTGGACACCAAAAACCCTTAATTGCAGAGGCAGCCAATTTCGCAGTGGAATTGCTAGAAGCCAAATGGAAATCTCTTGCAACAGTCAAGAGGCCCTCAGTTAAGAAAAATGCTCAGGGTAAGAAATACCTTGACGCTGATTAGGGCTCAAAGAAGTACAGCAGACCAACCCTGGACCTTCAGGCCATACCACCTTGACCATGACAGAGAGCTCTGATCAATCCTATCTCCTTCATTTTGGTGAGTTAAAGCCTTAGTTTATTCAACTATAGATATGGTTAAAAACAGTAAACAATAATGAATTATTAAAGTCGTCTGTATTTATAAAAAAAAACATGCCTTCATTTTAAACACATTGTCACACCGGTCCTCAAGCTCTGAGTGATATCGCAACTCAGCCTCATTTGATTCAGTGGAGAAAATTGCAATACAATCCATTGACAGGTGTGCCACTATTTTTGGATGAATACAGTCATTTTTTCTAAAACTGAACCACCCCTTTCTTAATTAATCATTTACTGGGACAATTTGGGGTTTTACAAGGTTGGTGATCACCAATCCAAGCCATGTGAGACACTTCAACATAGAAATTCATGATATTTATTGCTACCACATTACTTTTCTATGATAGATGCCTCTGAATAGAGTCCAACAAGTGGACACTCAAGATTTGTATTTTGGGCACTGAGTCATTAATGCAGCCCAGCTACCTTATAATCTAGATTGGATTACTGGAGGAGAACCTGCAACGCGTCCAGAAGACCCTTCGAATGATGCAAAAGAAGTAACATCAAAGCCAGAGAGGAAGTGAAGCAGACCACCTCCTGACCTCCAGACCACCTTCACACAGTAATAACAATGCCCCAGAGTGCCCCAGTAATGCCTCCTGTAGTTCCCACAGTATTAAAAATTTCCCCTACAGTGCTCTTAGTAGCATGCTACCCAAGGGCCAGGGAAAGTAAAAAAATAAAGTAAAAAAAATACCTGAGTGGATGATAGATAGATACTGTGGATGGATGGATAGATAGACAGATAGATACTGTGGATGGATGGATAGAAAGACAGATAGACAGACATAGATACTATAGATCAGGGGTGCACAACCTTTTCTGGTTGGGGGCCACATTGCCAACCTGAAACAATTCCAAGGGCCGAAAATAATCTTTAAAGGGATATCACCAAGTGAAATACTATATTTATGGCATATTGAACATACAGTATATATTCTAAATGTCTAGTTACACTTCCAGTACTCCCATCTAATGGGACAATACATGAAAGATTCATGTGAGCAGCCACAAGATATAGACATACATGTCTGTTACCAGATGGTTGGGGGCCGCACAGAATAGAATTGAGGGCCGCATGTGGCCCTTGGACTGCAGGTTGTGCACCCCTGGTCTAAATGTCTAGTTACACTTTTAGTACTCCCATCTAATGAGAGAATACATGAAAGATACATGTGAGCAGTCACAAGATATAGACATACATGTCTGTTACCAGATGGTTGGGGGCCGCACAGAATAGTATTGAGGGCCGCATGTGGCCCCCGGGCCGCAGGTTGTGCACCCCTGCTATAGATGGATGGATAGACAGACATAGATATTGTGAATAGATAGATAAAACAAAATAAATTCCACGGCACTCCAAAATAAGTAAATTAAAAAATAAGTAGTGTTCTTTAATCACCAGACAGCGATGTTTCAGTCTTCTTACTGGGACTTTTCTCAAGCAGTAAAATTTAGTAATATACTTCTTTGGGAGTGCCGTGGAATTTATTTCTTTTTATCTTTTGGTTGGTGGATCACTTCTACAGTCGCTGGCACACCACAACTACTTGACCGCAGTGCTGTTCACATTTTCTTTATTTTTCTAGATAGATAGATACTGTGGATAGATAGATAGATAGCTCGAACAAAAGAAATTCCACGGCACTGCCAAAGTAGTAAATTAAAAGTAGTGATCTTTAATCACCAGACAGTGACGTTTCAGTCCTCTTACTGGGACTTTTCTCAAGCAGTGAAAAGTCGAAAAGTCCCAGTAAGAGGACTGAAATGGCACTGTTTGGTGTATAAAAACCACTACTTTTAATTAACTTCTTTGGGAGTGCTGTGGAATTTCTTTTGTTTTATCTTTTGGTTGGTGGATCGCTTCTACAGCTGCTGGGATAGATAGATAGATAGATAGATAGATAGATAGATAGATAGACAGACAGATCAGTGATACTACAGAAGGCAGATAGTATCAGTCTAATCAGAAATTATATTTTAATTAGGAATGGAAATCATTGCATCATTTACATAATGTTGGAGACAGGGGTGCACCGCCCAAGTCTTCCTAACTGCTGATGGTCGGTCAGCATGATCTGATACTCTGAGTAGTAATCAATGCTATAGGAGCATCGTGTACTTAGACAGCTGGCCAATGGTCGCAGGTCCCTCCTGAACTCAACTGTATCACCGTCCTCAGGATGGCGATACAGTTGAATACTATGATGAAGGCAGCACTGTGCTTGTGCTAAGAATGTATATTGTGCTGCATTCTGCTAATTGGTTCTGCTGGGGCGGTATTTCTGCAGTATGGTGTTGCAGGCCCCACCTAGTTCTGTTGGCCCTGCCTACTTGTGTTGCCCCATCTTGTGAATTTGGACCCATCCCCACAACATGGGGCCACTTTTTTTTTTCAAGGGCCACTTTAAAGGGAACCTGTCACCAGTTTTATGGTGTCCTAACTAAGGGCAACATAAATAAGTGACTGATTATCTTAGCAAAATGCTGGGTCACTTTCTTTAATTGACCCAGTCAACCTGTATTGAAAAGCTCCAGCTGACAATGATGAGTCCTGAATATTCATGAGCTCCTGACTCTCCCCGCCTACCTGCTGCTGATTGACAGTTATTTTCCATATGAATCAGCAGCAGGTGGGCAGGGGAGTGGCTATAGCTGTTAATTAAATAAACGCTGGACTCACTGACATCACGCTGGACTCAAATTAGCTCATTAGCATGCGGCATGTGGCATCTTTGTGTGTATATTATGAGGTAACCATCTGTCACACCAGTAAGTGAATACATCTAAGGCACTTTTTAGTAGTTAATGATTGTATATAATTAGTTAGATTATAATCAAATATCCACATGACAGGTTCTCTTTAAATTCCTAGTCTGGTATCATTCGTGTGCAAGAGGCCTTAGGCCTCTTTCACACGGTCAGTATTTTGCATCATTATTTGCTCAGCATTTGTAAGCTAAAACCAGGAGTGGAACCCAAAGAGAAAAGGTATCATATAAATATTTGTGCCACTTCTGTGTTTTGGACCCACTCCTGGTTCCGGCTTACAAATACTGATGCAAAAATACTGACCAAATATTGACCTTGTGAGCATACCTTTAGGCCGCTTTGACATGAACATATTGAAATCCGTCAGTATTCTAGCCCTGGAATATACACGAATCCCAGATACTATGCCATCAGTATTGCTTAAGGATTTAATCAGGATTTACATGCATATTCTTTCCTCCCTGCATTTTTGATACACTCTCAGACAAATACGCACAAAACTTGGACATGTTGCAGATTTCAAATACTGATGGAAATTATGTGCTCATGTGAATAGCTCTATTCATTAACATTAGGCCTCATTCACACGGTCGTTGTAATTTGTGGTCCCCAATGCACAGGCAACGACCATGCGTCGGCCTGGACGGATCTTGAATGGGTCCGTGATCCGTCCGCACCGCAAAAAAATAGAACATGTAAAATGCATGGACAGAAACACCAAGGAAGTATTCCGTAGTGCTTCAGTGGGGTTCCATGAGTCCATTCCGCACCGCAGCTCCGGATTGCGAACCCATTCAAGTGAATGGGTCCATATCCGTGATGCAGGGAGCACACGGCCGGTGCCCACATATTGCGGACCCCCTGTTTGCAATGGCCGTGTGCATGAGGCCTTAGGAGCGGATTCCAGTACACAAAATGCAGGCCAAATGCACTCGTGTCAAAGCAATCTTACTAAGTTTTTCATGCAGAGTACAAAAAATTATATTTAACAAATTTGCAGTAAAATTAGCTAATTTTGTTGTCACCTGTCAAAAATGTAACTAAATAAAGTTACAAAGCAGCAAATTTCAGGCACAAAGCGCATAGCAGACATAGATTTGATTTTCTGTCTGTCTGTCTGTCATACTGCACCTCATTAATCAGAAGGCGTGCAACTTTTACTGAATATTAACACAAATCACTCCCACTAACCCCTAATTATGGCCTTTCTGCTTGTATAGCGCAATTAGTTCTGGTATTGGTTCTGACTGTCACTATTAAGCCTCATGCACACAAATGTATTGTCTTTCCGTGTCCGTTCCGTTTATTGGGGGCCGTATACGGAACCATTGATTTCCATGGGTCCACAAAAAAACTGAATGCACTCCGTGTGCATTCCGTTTCCGTATGTCCGCATTTCTGTTCCGCAAAAAAATAGAACATGTCCTATTATTGTCCGCATTACGGACAAGGATAGGACTGTTCTATTAGGGGACAGCTGTTCCGTTCCGCAAAATACGGAATGCACGCGGACAACATGCAGACCGCAAAATACATACTGTCGTGTGCATGAGGCATTAGACCCCTTGCAGACATTCACTTTTGTTTGCGATCGCGTTCAGTTTTTATCTCGTGGGTGCAATGCGATTGAATGCGTTTTGCATAAAAAACTGAATGTTTACAAAGAACATCTCTTAGCAACCAACCGTAAACCACTTACTTGCGGATGCGATGCGATTTTCACGCAGCCCCATTCACTTCTATGGGGCCAGCTTTGCGTGAAAATCGCAGAATATAGAACATGCTGCTATTTTCACGCAATTATTATTTATTATTAAAGCGCCATTCATTCCATAGCGCTGTACATATGATAAGGGGTGCACATACATAATACAGACAATTGCACTAATCATAAACAAGATGAGTTACAAACTGGTACAGAAGGAGAGAGGGCCCTGCCCGTGAGGGCTTACAATCTACATGGTATGGGAGAAGGACACAGTAGGTGCGGGTTAAGTTGGTCATGGTGGTATAGAGGCAGCAGGGTCACTGGTTGTAGGCTTGTCTGAAGAGGTGGGTTTTCAGGTTTCTTTTGAAGGATTCCACTGTAGGTGAGAGTCTGATATGTTGGGGTAGCGAGTTCCAGAGTATGGGGGATGCGTGGGAGAAATCTTGGAGTCGGTATTGGGGGAAGAGGCAATAAGAGGAGAGGAGAGAAGGAGGTCTTGTGAGGATCGGAAAGTGCGTGTGGGGATGCATCGGGAAAGTAGCTCAGAGATGTAGGGAGGGGACAGGTTATGGACGGCCTTGTATGTATTTGTTAGTACTTTGAAGTGTATTTGTTGGGCAATGGGGAGCCAGTAAAGGGATTGGCAGAGGAGTAATAGGGTGAGAGGTAAATTAGTCGGGCAGCAGAGTTGAGGATAGATTGGAGGGGTGCGAGAGTGCTAGATGGAAGGCCACAGAGGAGAATGTTGCAGTAGTCTAGGCGGGAGATAATGGAGGGCATGTACAAGCATTTTTGCAGATTCAAAGTTAAGGAAAGCACGGATGCGGGAGATGTTTTTGAGTTGGAGGCGGCAGGTGGTGGAAAGGGCTTGGATGTGCGGTCGGAAGGAAAGGGCAGAATCCAAGGGCTTTGTTGGCTGGGGAGAGTGTGCAGCCATTGATCATGATAGATAGATCTGTTGAGGGGGTTGAACAAGATGGGGGAAAGATTATGAATTCTGTCTTATCCATGTTAAGTTTTAGAAAGCGAGAGGCGAAGAAGGATGATATAGAAGATAGACATTGTGGGATTCTTGATAGTAAGGTGGTGATGTCTGGACCAGAGAGGTAGATTTGTGTGTCATCAGCGTAGGAGTGATACTGAAAGCCATGGGACTCTATGAGCTGTCCCAGGCCAAAAGTGTAGATAGAGAAGAGCAGGGGTCCTAGGACAGAGCCTTGTGGGACACCAACAGAGAGGGAATGAGATGAGGGGGTGGTGCGGGAGTGGGAGACGCTAAACATCCGATCTGTGAGGTATGATGTGATCCAGGAGAGGGCCAGGTCAGTGATGCCAACAGATGGGAGAGTTTGCAACAGAAGGGAGTGGTCAACAGTGTCAAAGGCAGAGGACAGCTCAAGGAGAAGGAGGACAGAGTATTTTTTTTCTTGGTTTTGGCTGTCAGTAGTAGTGTTGAGCGCGAATATTCGAATTGCGAATATTTTTCTCGAATATCGCGATTTCGAGATTTCGCGAATATTTAGAATATAGTGCTATATATTCGTGAAATCGAATATTATTTTATTTATTTTTTTTTTTTTTTTAATGCTCCATTCAGTGCCCGTTGGCGTGCTCATGGAGCGTCCCCATCACCATGGGGACGCTCCATATACTAGAATGTACTGTCGGATTAGAGAATTACGTTGAAATCACCATGCGATTATTTCGTGTTATATTAATCGCATCGCAATTTCAGCTTCGCACTGCTATATTCCATATATGTGTATTTTACAAAATTTCGTACTATTGCTCTAACTTCGTCTTTTAGAATATTACGAATATTCTAAAAGACGAAGTTAGAGCAATATTACGAAATTTCGTAAAATACACATATATATTGTAATTTAGCTAATATAGTGCTATAATCATTTTTTTTCTCTAATTTTTTTTCCCTCTTCTGAACTTAAGTTTTGTAAAATATGTACACTGTTAAAAAAAATTAATATAGCAGTATATTAGCTAAATTACAATATATATGTGTATTTTACGAAATTTCGTAATATTGCTCTAACTTCGTCTTTTAGAATATTCGTAATATTCTAAAAGACGAAGTTAGAGCAATAGTAGGAAATTTCGTAAAATACACATATATGGAATATAGCAGTGCGAAGCTGAAATTGCGATGCGATTAATATAACACGAAATAATCGCATGGTGATTTCTACTTAGTACTGCTATAGTCCATCAGTTGAAATCGCCATGCGATGAATATAACTCGAAGTATAGTACTGTTATATTCCATATTCGCCGAATATGGACTATAGCAGTACTAAGTAGAAATCACCATGCGATTATTTCGTGTTATATTAATCGCATCGCAATTTCAGCTTCGCACTGCTATATTCCATATATGTGTATTTTACGAAATTTCCTACTATTGCTCTAACTTCGTCTTTTAGAATATTACGAATATTCTAAAAGACGAAGTTAGAGCAATATTACGAAATTTCGTAAAATACACATATATATTGTAATTTAGCTAATATACTGCTATATTAACTTTTTTTTAACAGTGTACATATTTTACAAAGCTTAAGTTCAGAAGAGGGAAAAAAAATGAAAGAAAAAAAAATGATTATAGCACTATATTAGCTAAATTACAATATATATGTGTATTTTACGAAATTTCGTAATATTGCTCTAACTTCGTCTTTTAGAATATTCGTAATATTCTAAAAGACGAAGTTAGAGCAATAGTACGAAATTTCATAAAATATCATTGCCTTATACTATTATACTAGAAAAATCGCAACACGCAATTAAAATAATCGCATATTATTCGCGAAAAAATGAAATAATTACGCATATTCGATTTCGACGAATATAACACGAATATTCACTCGAATATTCGCGATATATCGCGAAATCGAATATGGCACCTCTCGCTCATCACTAGTCAGTAGGTCATTGGTGACTTTGGTAAGGGCAGTCTCGGTCGAGTGGTGGGGTCGGAAGCCAGATTGTAGGCGGTCAAAGAGGGAACAGGAGGAGAGGTGGGAGGACAGTTCTGAATGAACATGTTGTTCAAGTAGCTTTAAGGCATACAGAAGAAGTGATATGGGGCGATAACTGGACAAGGAAGATGGGTCAAGTGAAGGCTTTTTAAAGGATGGGTGCAATGGTAGCATGTTTAAAAGCAGAGGGGAAGACACCAGAGTTTAGTGATAGGTTGAAGAGATGAGTTAGGGCTGGGATAAACACTGGGGTAAATTGTATTATGTAGAGAGAATCTAAATCGCACATCCTCATTCCTATACTTCTGATGCGACAACTGTTTGCAATTTGCAGCATTTCTTTTGATGAAACATGGCTATACAGCACTAGTATCAATCATTTGCTGTGCACTATTAAGAGGCATTAGTATACAGTTTGATCAAAGAGCATAGGCCCACTTACCGCAACCTACTCTAACCATAGAGCAGTTTATATGCTTTAACTTCTTTTTCCCCCCTCTGAGTCAGCCCTCCTCCCCATGTGGCATAGGTGCTTTTAATTAGCAGAGAGAGAGCACCTCCTGGGAGAAACCTGCAGCCACCTTTCCACTCCAGCAGAGAAGCCAGCTAGGAAACAAAGGTATTGTAACCTAAAGCAAGTGCCAATACTGGAGGAAGGATTTTATATACCAAGGATTCAAGCCAGCAATTAGGCATCCGGGCCTTGGGATCCAGCCAGCTTGAATAGCTGTGGGGATAGAGCAGCATTGTACTGCAAAGCATTAACTGTATACCCTCCAAGTATCTTGCAAGATTGAAACCTGCTGTGCTGTGAAGTAAACCTGCTGTGCATGTGTACTGTAAAGGACTGCATTATACACAACTGCAATTGCTTGTATAAAGTTGGACTGTTTCCTGAAGTAAAGCAACGTTTGGTTTACCATCTGTGTACTCCATTAATCCTCCTGCAAACCGGTGTGCCACCGTTACAGGCACTGGCGTCATGATTCTTAAAGGGACCTTACCTAAGGCACTCAAAATACCTGCAACATCCAGGGCACCTCACATACCATCAGGCCTGGTCCCTATTTACCAAGTGTGCCCCAGAGGAACTAGTGTCTACCTCTCCTTCACTGTCGCATGCCTGCCCAGGGTTCTCCTCAGAAAAGTGAGTAACCCTCGATTGCCCATAACCGTGACCTCACTATCGCTATACCCTGCAGGTTCGGCGTGCTGCATATGTCTGTAGTTACCTGTGGTCCCCTTCTGGTCCATTCTGGTACAGTCATGTGAAAAAATTAGGACACCCTTTGAAAGCATGTGGTTTTTTGTAACATTTTTAATAAAAGGTTATTTCATCTCCGTTTCAACAATACAGAGAGATTAAAGTAATCCAACTAAACAAAGAAAACTGAAGAAAAGTCTTTTCAAGATCTTCTGTAAATGTCATTCTACAAAAATGCCTATTCTAACTGAGGAAAAAGATAGGACACCCTCACATGTATTCCCTCTTAAATTGGCTCAGATCTCACACAGGTATATCACACCAGGTGCACATAATTAGTAGATCGTTACTCTGCATGTTGAATGAGGCTTGCCCTATTTAAACCTCAGACATTTAGTTTGGTGTGCTCCTGACTGTTGAAGTGAGAGTGAGCACCATGGTGAGAGCAAAAGAGCTGTCAGAGGACTTCAGAAAAAAGATTGTAGCAGCCTATGAGTCTGGGAAGGGATTTAAAAAGATCTCAAAAGATTTTGAAATCAGCCATTCCACTGTCCGGAAGATAGTCTACAAGTGGAGGGCTTTCAAAACAACTGCCAACATGCCCAGGACTGGTCGTCCCAGCAAGTTCACCCCAAGAGCAGACCGCAAGATGCTAAAAGAGGTCTCCAAAAACCCTAAAGTGTCATCTCGAGAACTACAGCAGGCTCTGGCTACTGTTGATGTAGAAGTACATGCCTCTACAATCAGAAAGAGACTGTACAAGTTTAACTTGCATGGGAGGTGTGCAAGGAGGAAACCTTTGCTTTCCAAGAGAAACATCGAGGCCAGACTGACATTTGCCAGAGATAAAGTTGACAAAGACCAGGACTTCTGGAATAATGTTCTTTGGACAGATGAGTCCAAAATTGAATTATTTGGACACAACAGCAGAGGACATGTTTGGCGTAAACCAAACACAGCATTCCAAGAAAAGAACCTCATACCAACTGTGAAGCATGGAGGTGGAAGTGTCATGGTTTGGGGCTGCTTTGCTGCAGCAGGACCTGGTCAGCTCACCATCATAGAATCCACGATGAATTCTACTGTGTATCAGAAGGTGCTTGAAGAACATGTGAGACCATCAGTTAGAAAATTAAAGCTGAAGCGGAACTGGACCATGCAACATGACAATGACCCAAAACATACTAGTAAATCAACCAAAGATTGGCTGAAAAAGAAGAAATGGAGAGTCCTGGAATGGCCAAGTCAAAGTCCAGATTTGAATCCCATTGAGATGCTGTGGGGTGACTTGAAAAGGGCTGTACGTGCAAGAAACCCCTCAAACATCTCACAGCTGAAAAAGTTCTGCATTGAGGAGTGGGGTAAAATTTCCTCAGACCGATGTCGAAGACTGGTAGATGGCTACAAGAACCGTCTCACTGCAGTTATTTCAGCCAAAGGAGGCAACACTCGCTATTAGGGGCAAGGGTGTCCTATCTTTTTCCTCAGTTAGAATAGGCATTTTTGTAGAATGACATTTACAGAAGATCTTGAAAAGACTTTTCTTCAGTTTTCTTTGTTTAGTTGGATTACTTTAATCTCTCTGTATTGTTGAAACGGAGATGAAATAACCTTTTATTAAAAATGTTACAAAAAACCACATGCTTTCAAAGGGTGTCCTAATTTTTTCACATGACTGTATAATTCAGTCTGTGCACTTAAGAGTTGCACTTGAAAGATGTTGCATTTGGAAAGACCAAGGTCTGAAAAGACCTAGGACCTTAGATTTATACCACTCAGTGTTCAAACAGGTGGGATCAAGAGGGGAGGGGGCTACATATGGCCTAATCAAGGAGGATCAGATACAGGGGTGAAATAGTCAATGTAAACAAATACTCAATAAATCCAGCAGGGAAAGAGACATTAGTGCTTCAGATAAGACATACCAGGATTTAGAAGGAGAGATGAGGGGGATGGACAATATCAGACTGTGGAAAAGCTGGGTGTAGCAGTAAGATTCAGACAAGACATACCAGAAGATGAGAGAATTGGGTGATGGTCAGTAGGCAGTGATGACAAAGTGGATTCAATATCCATAATATTACATTCTGGTATAATTCAGTCTGTGCACTTAAGAGTTGCACTTGAAAGATGTTGCATTTTGAAAGACCAACAAGTGATGCGTGAAAACCAATGCTCATGTCACAGACCCATGAGGGGCCGGATTTCGTGCGGGTGCAATGCGTTTGCATCATGCATTGCACCTGCGCGGAATAATCACTCATGTGAAAGAGACTTTAGGCTGAGTTCACACTTAAGTTATTTGGTCAGTTATTTCCATCAGTTACTTCGAGCCAAAACCCAGATGCAGGTCAAAAACACAGAACAGAAGCAAATCGTTCCATTATACCTTATCTCTGAGTAGGTTTCACTAATAGTTTTGGCTCACAATAAGGCCTCATGCACATGACCGTAGACTGTTTTGCGGTCTGCGATTTGCGGGTCCACAAAACACAGATACTGACATCCTTTTGTATTGTCAGAATATACGCACACGGCATGGGCGGCAAATGAGCCCTTAAAGGGCGGTCTAATATATAGTTGTTCTTGAACTGCTGCCACAAACCCCGTTAATCTGTTAGTTTATACATAGAATTACTGTGCCTTGGCATTATTGGGCAGTCTAATATATCACTGTTGAACTGCTGCCACAATCCCCCTTAATCTGTGGGTTTAAACATAGAATTAATGTGCTTAAGTATTACAGGGCGGTCTAATATATCACCATGTGCAACTGCTGCCACATTCTTAGTTAATCTGTTACAAACCGGATTCCCAAAAAGTTGGGACACTAAACAAATTGTGAATAAAAACTGAATGCAATGATGTGGAGATGGCAAATGTCAATATTTTATTTGTAATAGAACGTAGATGACAGATCAAACGTTTAATCCCAGTAAATGTATCATTTTAAAGGAAAAATACGTTGATTCAAATTTTCACGGTGTCAACAAATCCCAAAAAGTTGGGACAAGTAGCAATAAGAGGCTGGAAAAAGTAAATTTGAGCATAACGAAGAGCTGGAAGACCAATTAACACTAATTAGGTCAATTGGCAACATGATTGGGTATAAAAAGAGCTTCTCAGAGTGGCAGTGTCTCTCAGAAGCCAAGATGGGTAGAGGATCACCAATTCCCACAATGTTGCGCAGAAAGATAGTGGAGCAATATCAGAAAGGTGTTACCCAGCGAAAAATTGCAAAGACTTTGCATCTATCATCATCAACTGTGCATAACATCATCCGAAGATTCAGAGAATCTGGAACAATCTCTGTGCGTAAGGGTCAAGGCCGTAAAACCATACTGGATGCCCGTGATCTCCGGGCCCTTAAACGACACTGCACCACAAACAGGAATGCTACTGTAAAGGAAATCACAGAATGGGCTCAGGAATACTTCCAGAAACCATTGTCAGTGAACACAATCCACCGTGCCATCCGCCGTTGCCAGCTGAAACTCTACAGTGCAAAGAAGAAGCCATTTCTAAGCAAGATCCACAAGCTCAGGCGTTTTCACTGGGCCAGGGATCATTTAAAATGGAGTGTGGCAAAATGGAAGACTGTTCTGTGGTCAGACGAGTCACGATTCGAAGTTCTTTTTGGAAATCTGGGACGCCATGTCATCCGAACCAAAGAGGACAAGGACAACCCAAGTTGTTATCAACGCTCAGTTCAGAAGCCTGCATCTCTGATGGTATGGGGTTGCATGAGTGCGTGTGGCATGGGCAGCTTGCATGTCTGGAAAGGCACCATCAATGCAGAAAAATATATTCAGGTTCTAGAACAACATATGCTCCCATCCAGACGTCATCTCTTTCAGGGAAGACCCTGCATTTTTCAACAAGATAATGCCAGACCACATTCTGCATCAATCACAACATCATGGCTGCGTAGGAGAAGGATCCGGGTACTGAAATGGCCAGTCTGCAGTCCAGATCTTTCACCTATAGAGAACATTTGGCGCATCATAAAGAGGAAGGTGCAACAAAGAAGGCCCAAGACGATTGAACAGTTAGAGGCCTGTATTAGACAAGAATGGGAGAGCATTCCTATTTCTAAACTTGATAAACTGGTCTCCTCGGTCCCCAGACGTCTGTTGAGTGTTGTAAGAAGAAGGGGAGATGCCACACAGTGGTGAAAATGGCCTTGTCCCAACTTTTTGGGGATTTGTTGACACCATGAAATTCTGATTCAACATATTTTTCCCTTAAAATGGTACATTTTCTCAGTTTAAACTTTTGTTCCGTGATTTATGTTCTATTCTGAATAAAATATTAGAAGTTGGCACCTCCACATCATTGCATTCAGTTTTTATTCACGATTTGTATAGTGTCCCAACTTTTTTGGAATCCGGTTTGTACATTACTGATACAGTTACTGTACACTATGGCCAACAGACAGTTGCATGGGCACTCCAAAGGAACAGGCAGTGACAAAAATGTTGCTGTAGTCAGCACAAGTAGCAGCAGAAGAAGGGATGGTGGTAGCAGCTGCAGGCATATGCCAGAGCTGCCACTGTCATCCAGCGGTCGTGCTTTGACTAACAATCCAACAGTATTGGAATGGTTAACTCACTCTTCAACATCCTCTCAAGTGACAACAGATATATACAGCCAGGAATCGGTGGGTTCCACTGATACCACACTTAGTTGGCATAACCCAGAACTGCCTCTGTGCCCTCACCTGTCCTGAACCTGTCTCTTGCTTTTGCTGCTCCTTATGCTAGCCAAGTAATGTATGCTGCCGACACTGCTCCGCTTTTCAGCTAGCATGAGCTTTGAGAGGACAGTCAGCAGTTACAGGTCAGCATAGACTTGGAGGAGAGGTCTGCTGCGGATTCCTATAGGCGTGCAACTACCGATGATGTCAGGTAGGAGCACATGTTGCGAAAGGTCGAGGACGTAAGCAAGAGACAGGTGAGGGTGACACAAGTGATGAACAAACATATGTAAATGATGATGTTGCCAATCGAAAATGGGAGCCACATGAAGAGGAGGCATCGTCATCATCAAGGGATGAGAATGGCAGCATGACAGTGAGACAGCAGGGTGTAAGCAGTAGAAGATCTGCAGCCAAACTCGGTACACCGTCTGCTACTCGGGAGACTACCTGTTAGGAACACACAGGTTCATAATAGCAGCAGAATGCAGGCATGATGCAATGGTAGAGGGAAAATGCCATACTCGCCAGTGTGGGAATTTTTACCAAGTCGCTGGGGAACGTTAGCATGGTAGTAATGCAGGATATGTGGGCAGAGGGTGTGGTGCAGCCAGGGGGCTAATGTTGGCACAACGGCCCTGCATCAACGCATGGATTATCACCATAAAGGGGTATGGAAAATAAAAAACATGCCACTCATTTAGTGATACAGCCTGATGCAGCAACTACTGTATCTCCCGCACCCCTTGTCCAGCAGTCAGGGCTCAACAACGTCAGCAGAAGGAAGCTGTTGTTCCTTCCCATCGACTTCAATTTCATCTATTGCTCCTGATACTTCTCCTCCTTCTCCTCATCACTTGTTTAGACAACAACTGATCACCGAAAAGGCAACAGTATGCGTGCACTCATCAAACGGCCCAGAAGCTGAACTTGCACCTGGCCAAGTGACTGGTACTACAGTCCCTCCCTTTCTATGTAGTTGATTCTGCACATTTCAGAGAACTGATGGCTTGTGCCCACCCAAGGTGGAGAGTCCCATATCCCAAAAAAAGCTATACCAGCCCTGCACACATACATTGAGCAGAAGGTGGGCCAGGCCTTGGGCCTCTCAGTAGAGTTCACGCCAGTGCTGACATATGGAGTTGTATCTATGGTCAAGGACAATATATGTCGTTCACAGGCACACCAGCAACTTGGCCAGGTGATGGCAATGCCGCCTCCGCGTTGTAATGCTGGGATTTCTACGCCAATGTCCTTCTCTGCCTTCTCATCCTCTACTTTGTCCTCACCTTCCCCTCTATGCACAGTTCACAATGGTCCTCCAGCATATCACCTATGCAAAGCTAGGCGTTGTCACATGGTTCTGCACCTGGTCAGGAACTGCTCCGCGTCTTCAATAAAGAAATTGAATACTGTCTGTCTCCTCGCCACCTGGATATATGAACCATAGTTACTAATAACAGGAAGAAGATTTTGTCTGCGCTGCATCAGAGAGTGCTGACCCATGCGCCCTGCATGGCACATGTCTTCAATGTTGTTGTCACAGGGTTCCTCAAGTCTTCCACTGAACTGCAAGAGCTGATAAAAATGTCCAGGAAACTGTGCATGCACTTCAGCCACTCTTACCATGCAACATATGCCCTCCTTGAGCTGCAAAGTTAAAATGCTCTTCCCCAACATTGCTTGATATGCAAGGTTTCCAACTGTTGGAACTGCCATGCTCCATATGTTAGACCACCTGTAGGAGCAGAGGAAGGTGGTCAATGATTTCTTAATACTGCAGACGGACAGGTCTACTCCCGGTGAAAACTTCCACGTTAGCCAGTGGCAGCGCATGCGAAACACGTGCCTTTTGCTCAGGCCCTTTGAGGAGGCCACTTTATTTATCAGTCAGCAGAACTACAGGATGAATTATGTCATTCCACTCCTTCACGTCCTTTTGGGGATGCTGACAAATCTGATTGGTGAGGGGACAGAAGACGTGGTGTCAGAATATTTATACTGCTTCTGATAAACAGTCTATATTCTTGATGTAAATAAATTTGAATCTGTGAGGGAGGAGATTCTAACTTATTATCATAAAGACCCAGCCAATAAGAGCTTGTGATCTGTGCTAAGTTTGACGACAAAAAGAAGGCAGTGGTAAATCAAAATGTATTTTTATTAAAATGTCAATACCCTACTTTCATGTACTACCTGATTTTGTACTTGTAACCTATTCTATAATTGAATAAAAATCCTATTGTTCAAAAAAATATAAAAAATATAATAATAATACAGTGCAAAGTAATCAAATATAAAATCGGTGACAATAAAATTATGAAAATTAATTAATGATATGCAACCTTTTAAGAAAGCCAAAATAATCTATAGGATATACATATATTCCTTACAATTTCTTTTTGTGATAATACCCTACAGTATATTTTAAATTATTTTGATACCTGATTTCTCTCAGCCGACAGATGTCTCAGATTAAACTCGTCAGATTTATATCATTTTTTATATATAATCAACCATACATGCATAGAACTGAACTCAGTTCCTTGGAGATGATACCGTGGAAAAAGTTAGAATGATACTGCAGTTACAAACCAGCTTTATTCCAAAACAGATTCTACACCCAAAATATGGTTAATTGAATATATATATATATATATATATATATATATATATATGTGCAAATGTATTATTTTTGTTCTACTATAAAATATAGGAAAGTTTATACTATACCAGTGCATCGGCTAGCAGAAATCAGTTTCAAGATTCAGGACTATAGACTGGTCTGGTCCTATTTGTTCTTGGACGGTTGTGTCCTCCTTGATTGAGGAATGGAATGATGTTTTCAAGGAATGGGTGGATCCCCCTGGATGACTGGATAGGTGGTCCTAGTTCATCGGCTGGGTCTGATGATTTCCTCAGGTAGGTGTATCAGATGGATCAGATGGGATCAGATGACCTCCTCTGTCAGCTCATGCCACCTTTTTATCCTATTCAAAAATGGGATTGGTCTGGTTTGATAATTTACTAGTGACATCACAAATGTTAATTCCCCCAACTATTTTGTAATACATTTCTTAATTTTTACTCTACCGCTAGATGGCACTAGGGCTCTATGTAAAAAGTTTTGACAATTTATAGCTATTTCCTATATTTTCCCTTTCAATTTGAAGAAGGGGTAATCTTTAACTGGGATTTTAGACAGAACTTATAGAACAATAGAATGTAAATACAGTGCCTTGCAAAAGTACTCACCCCCTTGACTTTTTTTTTGTATTTTGGTACATTACAGCCTTAAGTTCAATGTTTTGTTAATCTGAATTTTATGTGATGGATTGGGTCAGAACACAATAGTCTAAGTTGGTGAAGTGAAGTGGTAAAAATATATAAATAAAACTATTGTTTAGAAATAGAAAACAGAAAATTGGCATGTGCGTATGTTTTCACCCCCTTTGTTAGGAAGCCCATAAAAAGCTCTGGTGCAACCAATTACCTTCAGAAGTCACGTGAAATGATGTCTACCTGTGTGCAATCTAAGTGTCACATGATCTGTCATTACATATACACACCTTTTTTTAAATGCCCCAGAGGCTGCAACACCTTAGCAAGAGGCATCACTAACCAAACACTGCCATGAAGACCAATGAACTCTCCAAACAACTAAGGACAATGTTATGCAGAAGTAGAAGTCAGGGTTAGGTTATAAAAAATATCCAAATCCTTGATGATCCCCAGAAGCACCATCAAATCTATCATAACCAAATGGAAAGAACATGGCACAACAGCAAACCTGCCAAGAGACGGCAGCCCACCAAAACTCATAGACCAGGCAAGGAGGGTATTAATCAGAGAGGCAGCACAGAGACCTAAGGTAACCCTGGAGGAGATGCAGAGCTCCACAGCAGAGACTGGAGTGTCTGTACATAGGACAACAATAAGCTGTACGCTCCATAGAGTTGGACTTTATGGCAGAGTGGCCAGACTAAAGCCATTACTTTGAGCTAAAAACAAAAAGGCACATTGTGAGTTTGCAAAAAGGCATGTGGGAGACTCCCAAAATGTATGGAGGAAGGTGCTCTGGTCTGATGAGACTAAAATGTAACTTTTTGGCCATCAAAGAAAACGCTATGTCTGGCACAAACCCAACACATCACATCACCCAAAGAACACCATCCCTATAATAAAACATGGTGGTGGAAGCATCATGCTGTGGGGATGCTTTTCAGCAGCCGGGACTGGGAAACTGGTCAGAGTTGAGGGAAAGATTGATGGTGCTAAATACTGAGATATTCTTGAGCAAAACCTGTACCACTCTTTGCGTGATTTGAGGCTAGGGCAGAGGTTCATCTTCCAGCAGGACAATGACCCCAAACACACTGCTAAAGCAACCTTAAGTGGTTTAAGGGAAAACATGTAAATGTGTTGCAATGGCCTAGTGAAAGCCCAGATCTCAATCTAACAGAAAATCTGTGGTCAGACTTAACCACCTCAGCTCCCCTAGCTTAAACCCCCTTAATGACCAGACCACTTTTTACAATTCTGCACTACACTACTTTCACGGTATATTACTCGGTCATACAACTTACCACCCAAATGAATTTTACCTCCTTTTCTTCTCACTAATAGAGCTTTCATTTGGTGGTATTTCATTGCTGCTGACATTTTTACTTTTTTTTATATTAATCGAAATTGACCGAAATTTTTGCAAAAAAAATAAATTTTTCACTTTCGGTTGTTACATTTTTCAATTAAAACTACATTTCTATATACATTTTTCTCAAAATTTATTGTTCTACATGTCTTTGATAAAAAAATGCAATAATTGTATATTTATTGGTTTGGGTAAAAGTTAAAGCGTTTACAAACTATGGTGCAAAAATGTGAATTTCCGCATTTTGAAGTAGCTCTGACTTTCTGAGCACCTGTCATGTTTCCTGAGGTTCTACAATGCCCAGACAGTAGAAACACCCCACAAATGACCCCATTTCGGAAAGTAGACACCCTAAGGTATTCGCTGATGGGCATAGTGAGTTCATGGAAGTTTTTATTTTTTGTCACAAGTTAGCGGAAAATGATTAATTTTTTTTTTTTACAAAGTCTCATATTCCACTAACTTGTGCCCAAAAATAACATTTTGCATGAACTAACCATAGCCCTCACGGAATACCTTGGGGTGTCTTCTTTCCAAAATGGGGTCACATGTGGGGTATTTATACTGCCCTGGCATTTTAGGGGCTCTAAAGCGTGAGAAGTAGTTTGGAATCCAAATTCGTAAAAAATGCCCTGTGAAATCCTGAAAGTACTCATTGGAATTTGGGCCCCTTTGCGCATCTTGGCTGCAAAAAAGTGTCACACATGTGGTATAATCGTACTCAGAAGAAGTAGGGAAATGTGTTTTGGGGTGTCTTTTTACATATACCCATGCTGGGTTTTCCCATTTTTTTTATACAAAGTTGTCATTTGACAGAGATATTTCTCACACAAAGTTTGGGTATATGTAAAAATACACCCCAAAACACATTGCCTTACTTCTCCTGAGTATGGCGATACCACATATGTGACACTTTTTTGCAGCCTAGGTGCGCAAAGGGGCCCAAATTCCAATGAGTATCTTTTAGGAGGGCATTTTTAGGCATTTGGATTCTCACGCTTTAGGGCCCCTAAAATGCCAGGGCAGTATAAATACCCCACAAGTGACCCCATTTTGGAAAGAAGACACCCCAAGGTATTCCGTGAGGGGCATGGCGAGTTCCTAGAATTTTTTTTTTTTTTAGCACAAGTTAGCGGAAAATGATTTTTTTTTTTTTTTCTTACAAAGTCTGATAAATCCAATAACTTGTGACAAAAAAATAAAATTTTACATGAACTCACCATACCCCTCACGGAGTACCATGGGGTGTCTTCTTTCAAAAATGGGGTCACATGTGGGGTATTTGTACTGCCCTTGCATTTTAGGGGCCCTAAAGCGTGAGAAGTAGTTTGGAATCCAAATGCGTAAAAATGCCCTGTGAAATCCTGAAAGTACTCATTGGAATTTGGGCCCCTTTGCGCATCTTGGCTGCAAAAAAGTGTCACACATGTGGTATTGCCGTACATTTGTTTTGGGGTGTATTTTTACATATACCCATGCTGACATTAAAAAATAAATGTCTAAAAAATTTTACGCATTTGGATTTCATGAGGAGTATGGTGAGTTCATGTGAGATTTTATTCTTTGTCACAAGTTAGTGGAATATAAGACTTTTTTAAGAAAAAATAAAAATCTATTTCTGCTAACTTGTGCCAAAAAAAAAAATCTTCTATGAACTCGCCATGCCCCTCAAAAGTGATCTTTATAGCGCCGCAGCAATTTTACGGTGTTTTTGCAGTGATCAGACAAAAAAAATTCTGCCACTGCGGTGGGGTGGACTGAACGCAAGTGTGCGCACAAGACCACGCCTGATCGGGCGAACACTGCATTTTTTGTAGAGCCTATAAAACATGTCCTATTCTTGTCCGCAATTGCGGACAAGAAAAGGCATTTTCTATATAGTTCTGGCAATGTGCAGATCCGCAAAATATGGAAAGCACATTGCCGGTGTCCGTGTTTTGCGGATCCGCAGTGTCTGTGTTTTGCGGATCTGCGGATCCTTAGATCCGCAAAACACATACGGACGTCTGAATGGAGCCTTACAGGGGGGTGATCAGGGAGTCTATATGGGGTGATCACCCCCCTGTCATTGATCACCCCCTGTAAGGCTCCATTCAGACGTCCGTATGTGTTTTACGGATCCAAGGATCCGCGGATCCGCAAAACACATACGGACGTCTGAATGGAGCCTTACAGGGGGGTGATCAATGACAGGGGGGTGATCAGGGAGTCTATATGGGGTGATCACCCCCCTGTAAGGCTCCATTCAGACGTCCGTATGTGTTTTGCGGATCCGTGGATCGGCAAAACACATACGGACATCTGAATGGAGCCTTACAGGGGGGTGATCAATGACAGGGGGGTGATCAGGGAGTCTATATGGGGTGATCACCCCCCTGTCATTGATCACCCCCCTGTAAGGCTCCATTCAGACGTCCGTATGTGTTTTGCGGATCCGCGGATCGGCAAAACACATACGGACATCTGAATGGAGCCTTACAGGGGGTGATCAATGACAGGGGGGTGATCAGGGAGTCTATATAGGGTGATCAGGGGTTAATAAGTGACAGGGGGGGTGTAGTGTAGTGTGGTGATTGGTGCTACTTATTACAGAGCTGCCTGTGTCCTCTGGTGGTCGATCCAAGCAAAAGGGACCACCAGAGGACCAGGTAGCAGGTATATTAGACGCTGTTATCAAAACAGCATCTAATATACCTTTTTGGGGATAAAAAAAAAAATCGCATCTACAGCCTGTAGCGAATGATCGCCGCTGGCAGGCTGTAGGTGCACTCGTTTACCTCCAGTTCCTGTGAACGCGCGCTCCTGTGTGTGCACGTTTACAGGAAATCTCGCCTCTCGTGAGATGATGCGCCGGCGCGTCCAGGAGGAATAAAAGGGCCGCCGACAGGACGCAATCCTGCGTGCGGCGGTCCTGAGGCGGTTAAAGATTGCTGTTCACAAGTGCAAACCATCCAACTTGAAGGAGCTGGAGCAGTTTTGCAAGGAGGAATGGGCAAAAATCCCAGTGGTGAGATGTGGCAAGCTCATAGAGACTTATCCAAAGCGACTTGGAGCTGTGGTTGCCGCAAAAGGTGGCTCAACAAAGTATTGACTTTAGGGGTGTGAATAGTTATGCATATTGACTTTTTCTGTTATTTTGTCCTATTTGTTGTTTGTTTCACAATAATAAAAAATAAAAAAACAGCTTCAAGTTGTGGGCATGTTCTGTAAATAAAATTATGCAAATCCTCAAACAATCCATGTTAATTCCAGGTTGTGAGGCACCAAAATACGAAAAAAAGTCAAGGGGGGGTGAATACTTTTGCAAGGCACTGTATAAAGGTGTATCCAGGATCAGACCGCTATTCTCAAGGACTTGTAGGTACACAACTCCTAGACATGATTAAACACCTTTCATAGTCATTGTGATAAAATAGGATTCAAGTGATACTTTGGCCTTTGTCTTGATAAAGACATTGTTTGCTTATGGACATCTGTATTTACAATCCCCCTTCCGAGATCTTCTGAGAAACAGATAATTAACTTCACACCAGTCTAACTATCTGACATAGCACTCTGAAACTACATTGGAATTTCCACCTCAATTCTAACACTAAATGAATATCCCTTTATCAAACTTCTAGTTATATAAAACACCCAATTTTATAACATATCATATAAAAACCCGAAATCCATTCATATGAGGATTAATATAAACATTACAATGAATACTAAATGATATTCTTCTGAGTAAATGCATTTTATTATACCTGTAAAACCTTCTTCTCAAAAAAACAGACTGTATAAACACTTTTGCACAGATCACTAATCTCTCAGTTAGTCTTTGAGAGCTTCACCTCACCTTAACCTTTTAAAATCAGACAAGATGGCTCTCATACAGCACATATATCAGTCTATATTGTAATTTGTATAGACCTTCATAATATTAATTATTTTATGTTCCATAGTTCTGACAGTGGCACCTTCATTTCATGGCCAACTGAGCCCTGAGGAGGATTAACTGGCAGAAGAAGAGGAGGAGGACATAAACGTCCAGGAATTGTATACACAACTAGGTGGTTTATCTGTTCAAGCGACAGGAGAGGAGCAATAGGAGCCGAAGGGCGATGATTAAGACGACGCAGATAACCCTGACAGACCGTGGCAGTATGCAGTGGAGATGGAGGTAGGGAGGCCCTCCGAGTCCCTTGCGCAAGTGGCCAGATGCATGCAGTCATGTTTGTTTAGTCACAGCCGCACTGTCAGGATTTGGCAGAGGGATGACTACTTTCTATCCACATTGTTAGACCCTCGCTACCGCTCAAAAATGGTTGCATTTTTTAGACCTACTGAGAGGGATGCAAAAATGGACTACTATAGAGACATGCTATGTCAGCTGTTCGCTGTCTATGAGCGCCATCACCTGTCCTCAGTAAGGTCTGGCCCTTCTGGGCAGTTCTGGGGAGACTCTCCGTGCTCACACTCCACTGGGGGGGAGGGGCAAGAGCAGCACCAGTGCCATATGCAGCAACTTCAGTCTGGAGTCTATAATGAGCAATTTTCTTCAACCGCCTACTGAAGAAACCACCCAGCAGCAGCAGTACATGCAGCAGAACCTCAACCAGCAGGTGGTGGCATACTTGGACTGGACACTGTCACCAATGATCCAAGATCCTCTGGATTACTGGGCAGGCAAACCTGAAGTGTGGCCGCAACTGGCTGAGTTTGCCATGGGCATTCTTTCCTGCCCAGTCAGGAGTGTGGCATCAGAGCGGGTGTTCAGTGCAGCGTGGGGCATAGTTACCCCAAAGAGAACTTTCCTTTCCTCACAAAATGTTGAGAAACTAACCTTCATAAAGATGAATCAGGAGTAGATCAACCCGGACTTCCAGACGCTGGTGCCTGATGCAACAGAATACATCATTCTGCCACTAAAGATCATACTGTAGTGTGCTCCCACACCGACCACTCAGAAGAAAAATAAATGGTGATGTTAACAGAGCCTTTCTGCCACTGCTGCTGCCCCACCACTTCCTACACTGTCATGGGGCCTCGACTGCCACTAGTACTGCCACTGCTGCCACCCAACCCGCTCTGTCATGGGGCCACTATTGTCACTGGTACTGCCACTGCTGCTGCTACCTACCACACTGCTACTGCTGCTGCTACCACCCTCCCCACTCTGTCATAGGGCCACTGCTGTCACTGATACTGCCACTGCTGCTACCCTCCCCACTCTGTCATGTGGCCACTATTGTCATTGGTACTGTCACTGCTGCTGCTGCCACCCTCCTTCCATTCCCTAACATTCACACTGAGATTGTGAGTGGGACAAGTGGGATGACTATGATTAGGCCGAGTTGCCTGTTCCTACCCTTGTATTAACAGGTTAATTATCTTTATTGGTGATGCAGTGGCCACAGCCCCTCCCCTCTTTCTTCCCTCTCTCTCTTCTCATCGGTGGCAGTGGCAGCAGCGGCACAGTGGGGAGGACTGTGCTGCTGAAGAGAACATGGCACGTGCTGGGAGCGGCGCGGCCTAGTATCTTTGAGTAGCAAATCCCGGTATTGAATCGATCCAGATCTAAAGGTATCGATTAGGTATTGATACTTCCATACCTGGTGCAACCCTAATCAATGGGTCATCTGTGTACTGGTGGTATCATTCTGCGCAAGACCTGCTCTTTGGAAAAGATTTCTGTTCTCAGGCTATACCGCTTGAAAGGCATTGATATATTAGCAGAATCCACATTTAAAATTGCTGCATGGGTAAAGCAAAAATATGAACGTAGGGTAATAATATATCTGGGAACTTACACAATAGTGTGATATACTGTTATTTTTATTATATTACATTTCTTTTATTAAATCTTTACCACCAGTAGATATAGACTTAGAATTAGTGTTTATTTGTGTATAGTAAGTCACAGTGTCACGTGTAAGTAATTTATTTGGTCCTAACAACTCAGTCATAGAAGACCAAAATTATTTAAAAACAGCTTGCTGCAAGAGGAGCAGACTGCTAATCATTTTACTTATTCTGAGTGGTTCCTAATTATACTATCCCAGCTGTGACTGCTATTCTTTCTAATGCTACAGAAAACATATTGGCATGTTTGCCCATCCCGCCTCCCAACAGACTTGTGTTTATTTTGAGGCTTAGTTCACACTTCAGTGTTTGGTCAGTGATTTCCATCAGTGATTGTGAAGCAAAACTAGGTGCAGGTCAAAAACACAGAACAGATGCAAATCTTTCCATTATACCTTATCTCAGTGTAGGCTCCACTTTTGGCTCACAATTTCTGAATCAAATCACTTACCCAACGATGAGCAAATCAGTGAAGTGTAAACTAGGCCTTACAGGATGTTTTCTCTGTTAAGGTCCCTTGCACACGACCGTACGCCCCTGAGACATACGATCAGTGAGCGGGCCATATGTCCCGGAGCGGCATTGATCGTGCGCACGGGAGCGCACAGCATCATAGATTACAATGATGCTGTGCACGTCGGGCCCCCTTCGGGGCTATTGTCCTGCACTCATATGATCTTATGAGTGCAGGACAATAGTCCTGGGGCGGCCCGACGTGCACAGCATCATTGTAATCTATGATGCTGTGTGCTCCCGTGCGCACGATCAATGCTGCTCTGGGACATATGGCCCGCTCTCGGAGGGCATACGGTGGTGTGCAAGGGCCCTAACTAAATTCTTGGTTTTCTATGTTCAGGTTTATTCAAGCCAAATTATAAATAGAGGACACATACGGTATATAGAAAAGACTGAGGCCTGGATTTACTGAAGTTTCTCAGATCAGACCCTGTCTAAAAAGAGGCACAAATTGGTGCAATTTGGTGCAACTATGTATCTGACAACTTTTCCTGACTCACTTGTGCCACAGTTTGGCATATAATTCTAACTCAAAGTAGCCAACCAATAGTTGGTGCAATGTTAGATAAGTGTCTATCCATGCACCATATTTATTATCCAACTGTCCCACCTACAGATTCTGAACTAGAATCCATTTAATTACATTATCTCTTCTCTTCTATTATAAAAATGAGTTTCTGTCTGTCTGTCTGTCTGTTCTTTATGCGCGACCAAACGACTGGAGCGATCTTCAGCAAATTTGGCACACAGGTACATCAGGTGTCCGGGAAGGTTTTAGACCAGGTCTCAGATCTCTAGGACGTACTGTTCCTGAGATATTCCCAAATAATGACCTGCATTAGACAATAGAAGCCTAGAAGTCTTTCTCTTCATATCCCAACTGCCATACACACGATCACATCTCCCTTATCAGCCAATAGAAGCTCGCAGGCCCTTAGTCTCCACATACACACAGTTTTACTCCAGGCTTCCATAACAACCCAGCCATTTTTCTTCACTGCTGTAGGTCAGCTTTAGGCTAGGGCTACACGACGACATGTGTTGCGCGATAATAAGTCTCATGACACATAGGGCACAAGTATACTGCGACAATTTTTATAATAATAGTCTATGGTATTGCACTGCGACATGCTGCGACTGTGACGCGACAGTAACAGAAAAATCCATTGTGTAGCAGTCGCTGTATATCGCATGTTGTAGCGCGACACCATATCCTATCATTGTAAAAATTGTTGCAAGACATTGGTGCAACAAAATGTCGCATGACACATGTCGTCATGTAGCCCTAGCTTTAAAGAGCAGGGCGCTGTGAAGGTCACTGTTAAGGGGGCAGGGGCCACTATTAAAAGGGCAGCTGCTGTGGAGCTCACTGTTAAAGGGGCGGGCACTTAGGGGGTCACTGTTAAAGGGGCGTTTACTGTGGATGTTACAGTTAAGAGGGAAGGCCGCTGCGAAGGTCACTGTCAAGGGGGCAGGGTACTGTGAGGGCACTGTTAAGGGAGCGGGGTACTGTGGAGGTCACTGTTAAAGGGACGGATGCTGTGGAGGTCTTTGTTAAAGGGACGGGGAACAGTGGAGGTCACAGATAAGTGGAGGTCCCCTATGGAGGTCAGTGTTAAGGGCGGGATGCTGTATAGGTCACTGTTAAGGGGGCGTAACCCTGAGGAAGTCACTGTCAAGGGAGTGGGGTGCTGTAAAACTCACTGTTAAATGGGTGAAAGTCGAAGTTAAGCGGAAGGGCTGCTGTGGAGATCCCATTTTAAGGAGGGCACTGTGGGGGGGTCAGTGTTAAGGGGTGGGGGCTGTGGAGTTAACTGTTAAGGAGGAGGGGTGCTATAGAGGTCACTGTTATGGGGGATACTGTCGATATCTATTAACGACACACACAAACATTAAATGAAATATATGAAATACACTAGTGCGAAGCCAGGTCCTTCTGCTAGTCTCTTTCTTATATTATAAAAATTTGTGTCTGTCTGTTCTTTGTGACCAAACGACTGGAGCGATCTTCAGCAAATTTGGTACAGGTACATCAGGTGTCCGGGAAGGTTTTAGACTCAGCTCTCTAGGATGTACCGTTCCTGAGATATTCACCAAAAATGATCTGCATTAGCCAATACAAGCCTGCAAGTCTCTCTCTTCCTATCCCAACTGCCATACACACGAATACATGTCCCTTAGCAGGCCATTAATCTCCACATACACACAGTTTTACTCCAGGTTTCCATAACAACACAGCCATTTTTCTTCACTGCTATAGGTCAGCTTTAGGCTAAGGCTACACGACAACAATACATCGCACGACCCATAGGGCACAACTACGCTGCTACATGCATCCATCTTGGATGGATTTTTTGAGACTGTAGTGTTGCAGTCGCAGCATGTCGCATGTCGCAGTGCGAAACCGTAGCATATCATTATAAAAATTGTTGCGTGACATGTCGTCATGTAGCCCTAGTCTTAAAGGGGCAGTGCGCTGTGGAGGTCACTGTTAAAGGGGCAAGCACTGTAATTGTTACTGTTAAGGGGGAAGCTCCTGTGGAGGTCACTGTTGAGGGGGCAGAAGCCACTATTAAATGGGGCAGCTGCTGTGGAGGTATGCTATGCTGTGGAGGTAACTGTTAAAGGGGTGGGCACTATGGAGCTCACTGTTAAAGGGGCGTTCACTGTGGATGTTACTGTTAAGGAAACAGGCACTGTGGAGGTCACTGTTAAGGGGCAGGGGCCACTATTAAAGGGGAATCTGATGTGGAAGTCACTGTTAAGGCAGCAGGGTACTGTAAGGTCACTGTTAAGGGAGCGGAGTACTGTGGAGGTCACTGTTAATGGACCCGGGTACTGTGGAGGTCACTGTTAAAAGGACAGGTGCTGTGGAGGTCTCTGTTAAGGGGGCAGGCAACAGAGGTCAAAGATAAGGGGACGGTCCCCTATGGAGGTCAGTGTTAAGGGGTGGGGTGCTGTGTTGCTAGGCCTGTGTGATGAATGGGAGTCTCACACAGGCCTAGCAACTAGGAAGGAGCAGACAGCAAGCAAAAACACATAGCAGCAGGTAAGAGCCCAGCGCAAAACGTCAAGCACTGGAACAGCAGCACTTACCTGACCTGTGGTTTCCCCTCCAAGGAACCCCTGGGATCCCCTCACCGGAGGTACAGACAAACAAGGGGATGTCTAGCAACCATGCCGGGCAATACACCAAACATACCAGACATAGAACACCAAACTAGACATAACAACAAGTCCCCAAAACAAACCCACACCAAACATAACAACAAGTAAGGTAGGGAACAAGAAGGAGAACAAAGGGGGGACATCAAGGTGACATCAATGTCCAACTAGGTGGCCCTCAAACTGGATCGATGACATATCCAGGACAGGAGCAACTCCAGCACACACCAAGGCTGGAAGACAACTGACTCCAGCCTGTGGCGGTCACTGTTAAAGGGTCGGGTGCTGTGGAGGTCTCTGTTAAAGGGGCAGGGAACAGTGGAGGTCACAGATAAGGGGACAGTCCCCTATGGAGGTCAACGTTAAGGGACGGGTGCTGTAGAGTTCACCGTTAAAGGGGCGGACACTGTGGAGGTTACTGTTAAGTGGGCAGGGGCCACTATTAAAGGGGCAACTGCGGTAGAGACAACTGTTAAGGCAGCAGGGTACTGTCAGTTCACTGTTAAGGGAGAGGAGTACTGTGTAGGTCACTGTTAAGGGAACGGGGTACTGTGGCGGTCAATGATAAAGCAACGGGTGCTGTGGAGGTCTCTGTTAAGGGGCAGTGAAATATGCGATATATTATGCAATATTCTTCACCTGATGAGGGGGACCCTTTCCCTGAAACACGTTGTGTGATTGCAATAAATACTTTTGAAGATTCATCATCCGCCTTTGGTTGGCTCCTTGCGCCGAGGGATGCTCCTTCTTTTCACTTCATTCCAATCCTCTGTGTGGGCCTAGGCACGCTTATCCGAGGACATCTGCATCCGTGGCTGCATACCAACCTCTATATTGGGGATTGAACTTATCTCCGACATGTCTACAATAGCGTTGTGCCTATAATTGCGCAACCCTATAAGGTGAGCCTCCTAAATTGGAGTAAAATCCAAATTTCCAAACGTTTTTACCCTATGGTGCGCCCTGTTTTTCTGTCTATACAGTAAACAACTTGCCTTTACACGTACTCTGTTAAGGGGCAGGGAAGAGTGGAGGTCAGTGTTAAGGGTTGGGGTGCTGTAGAGGTCAATGTTAAGGGGCGGGCCATTTAGGAGGTCACTGTCAAGTGAGTGGGGTACTGTGATGCTGTGGAGGTCACTGTTAAGGAAATGGGGTACTGTGGCAGTCACTGTTAAAGGGGCAGGCTGCTGTGAAGGACAAAGTTAAGGGGATGGGCTGCTGTGGAGGTCCCATTTTAAGGAGGCGGGGCACTGTGTGGGGGGGGGGTCAGAGTTAAGTGGTTGTGGATGTCACCACCAGACATCTGAGAAGCTCTGACAGACGTCTAGAACCTCCTCCTTGAGGTTCCTTTGTTTTGCTTTCATTTTCTCATCTCGTTAGCTTCTCTCAGCTGTCATGTAGTTGCACTGATTGCATCCCTTTAAATCCTTTCCCATAGTGCATCACTTTGCGGTTTATATTCCTTCCTGGAGTGTGTGCATGCTGTTCCTACTTCTGAGTCGTCTACAAGATAAGTTTTGTTCATTCATTTGTGTTTTTCTGTTTGCTGGATCCCAGGTGACCCTGACTCCCTCCGTATCTAGTGTAGGGAGCCGGTGGTCGTGTCCCCTCACTATTATAGGGTGTTCAGGTGTTATACAGTCGAGCTACGAGGATATGCGATCATCTACCATTGTGATTTTCACATAGGCTGAGCAGTAAGGGAGAGAGCCAGGTCTGATGCAGGGCTCTCCCTTTTTGTTCCTTAGTTTTGGATCCAGACAGTCGTATATTCATTTTGTGTTTTCTAGTTTCCTGCACACCTTCCGTGACATTATAAACCGCCAAAACCGTCTCAAGCATGGAACCGGTTTCACTTTTGACTGAACGCATGCAGGGTCTTTCATTGAAGGTAGCAGATCTCCGTAAGACTCTTTCTCAGTTTCAAGTGACCGGTTCAGCTTGCGTTCATGGAGTTTGTTCTGAGCCTAAGATCTCGCTCCCGGATACGTTCTCCGGGGGTAGTGAGAATTTTGTGCATTTTAGAGAGGCTTGCAAACTCCATTTTCGCCTACTTCCCCATTCCTCTGGTGATGAGGAACGGAGGGTGGGGATCATCATCTCACTGCTCAGGGATAACGCTCAGTCCTGGGCCTTTTCGCTGCCGGTGGGGGCACGGCCCCTCCGTTCAGTGGATGAATTCTGATGATCCGGATCGTATTGCTCTGGCTGAGTCTAGACTACGTCTTTTATGTCAGGGTAAACAATCCGCAGAGATATACTGCTCAGAATTTCGGAGATGGGCAGCTGATACTGGTTGGAATGATGCTGCACTCCGAAGTCAATTTTGCCATGGTCTTTCAGAGGGATTGAAAGATGCATTTGCCTTTCATGAGAGACCTACCTCCTTGGACTCTGCCATGTCTCGGGCCGTTCGTATTGACAGGCGTCTTAGAGAGAGAAAAGAGAAAATTGAAGGTTTTCCGTTTGCTTGTAGTTCCCGTTTTGTCCTACCTGCCAGGGTGGTGCTAGAGAGCAAGAACATTTTTTGTGAGATTTTTGTAGATAGTTGAGCAGCTGTCAATCTCATTGATAATCAATTTGCTATAACTCATGGTTTACAGGTATGCACTTTGGGAAAAGATATACCTGTTTTTGCTATTGATTCTGCTCCACTTTCTCAGAAATCGTTAAAGGGCATTTGCTGGGGTTAGTCGATTACTGCGGTCCACATGCGGTCGGGCTGCTCCCCTAATAAAAGACACGCCACAGTGTCATGGGCTGAGCAGCTCCTCCAGAATTGCCACTATATTTTTTTGTTTTTCATTTTCTGCCTTGCTAGATTTGAGTGTGTTTGCCTTTACTTGGCATTCTAACACTCTTTTGCACCTGGTAACCTCCATCACATGGTCTGATGTGGGTGTGGCTCACGGCCTGGCTTCATCCACATTGTACAACCGCAGTATTCATGCTGGGCAATTGTGGGAAGCTTGGCTGTGAGCTGAATTATATCACCTCCAGACCGTGTTCACACCATAGTTAGAGCAGCGGTTAGGACCCCTTGCCATGCTGAGAACCGTGACATGGTGCATGATGGGCTCCGATATCTCCATGACTGGAACATATTGGCAAAAGTCTCAGCTTTTAATACCTGCATTTATGTCTTGCCAGCATAGTCAGTGTTATATCTGTTTGGTGCATTCTCTCTGTGTGTTTCGTGCGTTAAAGGGCAGTTGAGGATGTGTCATGTTTCGTCCTTAGCGGGTTGCCTACTCCTCTAGTGTTGGGGCTACCCAGGCTCACTAAACATAACCCCACCATTTATTGGCAAGCGAGGCAAATAAATGGTTGGAGTGACTTTTGCAGAGAGAATTGCCTCACGACATCTGTTTCTGAGGTTTCTACTAAGACTGTACCATCTTTTCTCTCTGAATTTTCGGATGTCTTCTCTGAGAGTGGTGTTAAGGACTTGCCCCCGCACAGGGAGTACGATTGCCCTATTAATCTCACCCCAGGCGCCAAGCTGCCTAAATCTCGTTTATACAATCTCTCCCAACCTGAAAGGGTCGCTATGCGTGCTTATATCTCTGAGAGTCTGAGAAAGGGACACATTTGACCCTCGAAGTCACCTGTTGCCGCTGGTTTTTTCTTTGTTAAGAAAAAAGCTGGTTCTTTAAGACCATGTCTGGATTTCAGGGAGCTGAACAGTATCACAATTTGTGACCCTTATCCGCTTCCTCTGATCCCGGACCTGTTTAACCAGATTGTTGGGGCTAAAGTTTTTCCAAGTTGGATCTAAGAGGGGCATACAAACTGGTCAGGGTCAGAGAAGGAGACGAATGGAAGACGGCCTTCAATACCCCTGAGGGCCACGTTGAGAATTTGGTTATGCCTTTTGGTTTGATGAATGCTCCAGCCGTCTTTCAGCATTTTGTGAACAGCATTTTTTATCATTTAATGGGGAAATTTGTATTAGTGTATCTAGATGACATTTTGATTTTTTCTCCTGATTTCAAAACTCATAAGGAACACTTACGTCAGGTCTTGCTCATCCTGCGGGGGAATAAATTGTACGCTAAACTGGAGAAATGTGGTTTGCGGTTCCAGAAATTCAATTTCTGGGGTTTCTTCTCTCCGCTTCTGGTTTTCGCATGGACCCCGAGAAGGTCCGCGCTGTGCTTGAGTGGGAGCTTCCTGAGAATCAGAAGGCGCTGATGCGTTTTTTGGGCTTTGCCAATTATTACAGGAAGTTTATTTTGAATTATTCCTCTGTTGTTAAACCACTCACTGATATGACTAGAAAGGGGGTAGATTTTTCCTCCTGGTCGGTAGAGGCGCGTAAGGCCTTTTCTAATATCAAGGAGAGTTTTGCTTCCGCTCCCATCTTGGTACAACCTGATATTTCTCTACCCTTCATAGTTGAGGTTGATGCTTCTGAGGTGGGTGTGGGTGCGGTCTTGTCTCAGGGTCCCTCTCCTGCCAAATGGCGACCGTGTGCCTTTTTCTCAAAGAAACTTCTCTCCGCAGAGAGAAATTACGATGTGGGAGATAGGGAGTTGTTGGCCATCAAGTTGGCTTTTGAGGAATGGCGCTATTGGCTAGAGGGAGCCAGACACCCTATTACCGTGTTTACTGACCATAAGAATCTGGCCTAGTTGGAGTCAGCCAAGCGTCTGAACCTGAGACAGGCCAGATGGTCTTTGTTCTTTTCCAGGTTTAATTTTGTTGTCACGTTCCGCCCTGGGGTTAAGAATGTGAAGGCGGATGCCCTGTCACGTTGTTTTCCGGGAGGTGGGAATTTTGAAGACCCGGCTCCCATTTTGGCTGAAGGTGTGGTGGTCTCTGCTCTTTATCCTGAATTGGAGGCAGAGGTTCAGGTAGCCCAGTCAGAGGCTCCTGATCTTTGTCCTCCTGGGAGGTTGTTTGTGCCTCTCGCTTTAAGACAAAAGATTTTTAAGGAACACCACGATACTGTCCTTGCTGGGCACCCGGGGGCAAGAGCCACAGTGGATCTCATCGCTCGGAGATTCTGGTCGCCGGCGCTTCGTAAGTCGGTTGAGGGTTTTGTGGCAGCCTGCGAGACCTGCGCTCGTGCCAAAGTCCCTCATTCACGGCCATCAGGTCCTCTCCTTCCCTTACCCATTCCTTCCCGTCCTTGGACACATCTGTCCATGGACTTCATAACGGACCTGCCTCGTTCCTCGGGGAAGACTGTGATTCTGGTGGTCGTTTTAGAAAAATGGTGCATTTCATCCCTTTTGCTGGCTTGCCCAATGCTAAGACGCTGGCGCAGGCATTTATTGATCACATTGTCAAACTGCATGGTATTCCTTCAGACATAGTCTCTGATAGGGGCACGCAGTTTGTTTCCAGATTCTGGAAGGCTTTCTGTTCTCGCTTGGGGGTTCGGTTGTCATTCTCTTCTGCTTTCCACCCGCAGTCGAATGGCCAGACAGAGCACTTCAATCAGAATCTGGAGACATATCTGCGCTGTTTTGTGGCAGAGAATCAGGAGGATTGGTGTTCTTTTTTGTCCCTTGCTGAGTTTGCTTTAAATAACTGTCGTCAGGAGTCCTCTGATAAGTCACCATTTTTTGGTGCATACGGGTTTCATCCGCAGTTTGGGACATTCTCTGGAGAGGGGTCTTCTGGTTTACCTGATGAGGACAGATTCTCCTCGTCTTTGTCATCTATTTGGCAAAAGATTCAGGATAATCTAAAGAGCATGAGTGAGAGATATAAGCGTGTGGCGGATAAGACACGTGTGCCTAGTCCGGACCTGAATGTTGGTGATCTGGTGTGGTTGTCTACTAAGAATATCAAATTGAAGGTTCCCTCCTGGAAGTTGGGTCCTAAGTTTATTGGGCCTTACAAAATCGTGTTCGTCATCAATCCTGTTGCCTACCGTCTTGATCTTCCTCAGACTTGGAAGATCCATAATGTTTTTCATAAGTCCTTATTAAAACCTTATGTCCAACCCATTGTACCCTGGTCTTTGCCTCCTCCTCCGATTGTGGTTGATGGTAATCTTGAATTTCAGGTCCCTAGGATTGTGGATTCTCGTGTTGTCCGCGGTTCTCTCCAGTACCTCGTTCATTGGGAGGGTTATGGTCCTGAGGAGAGGATGTGGGTCCCAGTGACGGACATTAAGGCCACTCGTCTCATCAGGGCTTTCCATAGGTCCCATCCAGAGAAGGTGGGCTCTGAGTGTCCGGAGTCCACTCGTAGAAGGAGGGGTACTGTCACCACCAGACATCTGAGAAGCTCTGACAGACGTCTAGAACCTCCTCCTTGAGGTTCCTTTGTTTTGCTTTCATTTTCTCATCTCGTTAGCTTCTCTCAGCTGTCATGTAGTTGCACTGAATGCATCCCTTTAAATCCTTTCCCATAGTGCATCACTTTGCGGTTTATATTCCTTCCTGGAGTGTGTGCATGCTGTTCCTACTTCTGAGTCTTCTACAAGATAAGTTTTGTTCATTCATTTGTGTTTTTCTGTTTGCTGGATCCCAGGTGACCCTGACTCCCTCCGTATCTAGTGTAGGGAGCCGGTGGTCGTGTCCCCTCACTATTATAGGGTGTTCAGGTGTTATACAGTCGAGGTACGAGGATATGCGATCATCTACCATTGGGATTTTCGCATAGGCTGAGCAGTAAGGGAGAGAGCCAGGTCTGATGCAGGGCTCTCCCTTTTTGTTCCTTAGTTTTGGATCCAGTCAGTCGTATATTCATTTTGTGTTTTCTAGTTTCCTGCACACCTTCCGTGACAGTGGACTGTGGAGTTCACTGTTACTTTCAAATACTGCCATTCTCACAGTTTTAAAGGCAGAGGCCAATCACATTTCAGCCATTCATTTTATATGGAAAAATTTTAATTGCCAGCACTCTTAGACTGTTAATGGCAGGGTCCTCAAATTTGGTACAGTCAGTCATTGGGTGACTTGGGTTCAAATTTTAATAAACCAGGTTAAACAGACTTTGCTTATATCTCTAGCACTTTCAAGCCAACATCCTGTGGTTTATTCAGAAACGACACCATATACAGGGAGTGCAGAATTATTAGGCAAGTTGTATTTTTGAGGATTAATTTTATTATTGAACAACAACTATGTTCTCAATGAACCCAAAAAACTCATTAATATCAAAGCTGAATATTTTTGGAAGTAGTTTTTAGTTTTAGCTATTTTAGGGGGATATCTGTGTGTGCAGGTGACTATTACTGTGCATAATTATTAGGCAACTTAACAAAAAACAAATATATACCCATTTCAATTATTTATTTTTACCAGTGAAACCAATATAACATCTCAACATTCACAAATATACATTTCTGACATTCAAAAACAAAACAAAAACAAATCAGTGACCAATATAGCCACCTTTCTTTGCAAGGACACTCAAAAGCCTGCCATCCATGGATTCTGTCAGTGTTTTGATCTGTTCACCATCAACATTGCGTGCAGCAGCAACCACAGCCTCCCAGACACTGTTCAGAGAGGTGTACTGTTTTCCCTCCTTGTAAATCTCACATTTGATGATGGACCACAGGTTCTCAATGGGGTTCAGATCAGGTGAACAAGAAGGCCATGTCATTAGATTTTCTTCTTTTATACCCTTTCTTGCCAGCCACGCTGTGGAGTACTTGGACGCGTGTGATGGAACATTGTCCTGCATGAAAATCATGTTTTTCTTGAAGGATGCAGACTTCTTCCTGTACCACTGCTTGAAGAAGGTGTCTTCCAGAAACTGGCAGTAGGACTGGGAGTTGAGCTTGACTCCATCCTCAACCCGAAAAGGCCCCACAAGCTCATCTTTGATAATACCAGCCCAAACCAGTACTCCACCTCCACCTTGCTGGCGTCTGAGTCGGACTGGAGCTCTCTGCCCTTTACCAATCCAGCCACGGGCCCATCCATCTGGCCCATCAAGACTCACTCTCATTTCATCAGTCCATAGAACCTTAGAAAAATCAGTCTTGAGATATTTCTTGGCCCAGTCTTGACGTTTCAGCTTGTGTGTCTTGTTCAGTGGTGGTCATCTTTCAGCCTTTCTTACCTTGGCCATGTCTCTGAGTATTGCACACCTTGTGCTTTTGGGCACTCCAGTGATGTTGCAGCTCTGAAATATGGCCAAACTGGTGGCAAGTGGCATCTTGGCAGCTGCACGCTTGACTTTTCTCAGTTCATGGGCAGTTATTTTGCGCCTTGGTTTTGACACACGCTTCTTGCGACCCTGTTGACTATTTTGAATGAAACGCTTGATTGTTCGATGATCACGCTTCAGAAGCTTTGCAATTTTAAGAGTGCTGCATCCCTCTGCACGATATCTCACTATTTTTGACTTTTCTGAGCCTGTCAAGTCCTTCTTTTGACCCATTTTGCCAAAGGAAAGGAAGTTGCCTAATAATTATGCACACCTGATATAGGGTGTTGATGTCATTAGACCACACCCCTTCTCATTACAGAGATGCACATCACCTAATATGCTTAATTGGTAGTAGGCTTTCGAGCCTATACAGCTTGGAGTAAGACAACATGCATAAAGAGGATGATGTGGTCAAAATACTCATTTGCCTAATAATTCTGCACTCCCTGTAGTTAATGGTTGTAATTTATTATGTCATTAAGATTGTAACCAGAGCCACACCGACAATTAGATGAGGTGATTGCCTTAGACGGCTCAATACTGGAGACAAGTGTGGGGTGACGGCAGGGCCCAGAGAGATTAGCGTTTCCATTGTTGAAGCAATCAGCTCTCTCTCTCTCTACTGAACTGTATCCGGAGGACCGTGATACAGTTGAATGTTGCGGCGGGGCACAGGAACGACATCTCCCTAGAACATTCGCACTAGGCCTGAAGCTTATCAGAGGCCGTAGCAGGCGGTGCAATGACGTCATTATCATCGTGCCTGCTTGAGCCGAGCAGCGTACATCGCGGGACACAAGCCGGCACCGCTTCGCTGACAGCCGCATGGTATTAGTGTTTATTTTTTTTTCTTTTGGCACCATGCTATTTGGCCACTATGGAGAAGGGGAAGAGGAGCACTATGAGGCGTCTACTGGGAGCACAATATAGGGGTATTTTGGGGGAGAGGGAGAGAAGCACTATGGGGGCATCTACTGGGGGCACTATATAGGGGCATTTTATATTGGCACACATTATAGGGACACTGTGGGGAAGGGGGAGAGGAACACTATGAGGGCATTTCATTGGAGCATTTTATACTGGCACACATTATGGGGGGCACTACGGAGAAGGGGGGAGAGGAGCACTATGGGGAACGATATAGGGGTATTTTATACTGGTTCAAGGCAAGAAAATCCCTAGCACCTCACTCTGGGATTAATAAGTTTTCTTTGTATTTTATACTGGCAAATATGATGTGGGCACAATGGGGACATTAGCTCAACTGGGGGCACTAAGTTTTTTTTTGTACTTGTCACACACAAGGGGGTATTGGCACACATTATTGGCTCTACAAGGGGCACTAAGTGGATGTATTTGTTTGTACTGGCACACAGAAAGGGGACATTTATTGTAGTGGCACATATTAAGGGGGCACTATGGGGACATTGGCTCTACTGGGGGAACTGGCAGGGTATTTTTGTACTGACACACAGTAGGAGGCATTGGCACACATTATGGGGGCACTATAGGGACATTGGAACTACAGGGGGCACTAAGAGGAGGTATGTTTTGTACTAGCACACATCTAGCCTTTTCTAGTAACAGCACACATTATGGGGGCATTATTTGTAATGGCACACATTATAAGGGTAGCCTTTAATAAATCAAATATAAAATAACCCCACAAAAAAATATATAAATGCACAAAAAGAAAAAAAGAGGAATGGCAATGCATATTAAGATAGGCATTAGATACACTGTGGACTGGGTAATCCTGAATGTCCCCAATATGCTGGAGGAGACTGTTTCTAGGGCAGGGTTGTAGCATTTGATTTGGGATCTATCCCTAATACCGACCCTTTTCTTGATAGTTCCTGCCTAAAAAATGGAATGGCCGTCCCGATAGGGGCGATCCCGTATTCAGGAACCTCCTGTATACCCTAGACTGTCCCTGAGGACAGATGATGCAGGCAGAGCCATATAGGATGCCCAATATTGATGTATTGTGGCCTAATCTAGGTATACGAAAATAATAAATGCTCAGTACAAAGAGTTGTTATAGTAAAAAAATAAGTAAATGCTGAGTATACAGTAATAATGATGAATAAATGCTGAGTACACAATGTCGTTCTTCTAAGTACTACACACGGTTATCTTTATGGATGTCAAGTAACTGCTGAGTACACAATATCATTTGTGCGATAGAAGATGCAACTATCGACGGCTAGATGCCAAATACACTGTTCGCCAGTTGCAGTTGGCAACCCCACACTTTTAGGTCCCTAGATCCCAATGCGTTTCGCCCATAATGATAGCCTGGGCTCATCAGGGGACACCTAATACAGTGTCCTAGTAGGCATCAATTATAAGTTATTCCACTGATGACACAGATAAAGTTTTCATTTACAGCAGACATTCATTAATGACAGTAATAGATTTTCAACCTAAGTGAGGCACTGGCGCAGACTTTTGGCGATGCGGCCGGACCAGTGTGGATCCCATACACACTAGACACTCCATGATCACCCTGATTATCTATTCTGGGGCACGCAAGTACCATGAATATATCAATTTGGTGCAGTATCTTCTATGCACCATATCTCCCTTAAACTTGTGGGATTCTTATTCACCAATATTGCTGTGGAGGGGTTTTGGTCTGGTCCAAAAGTTAGACCTGATAAAATGGTTCACTGCATAAATTGTCTGCTGTAAAGGACAAATCTATTACTGTCATTAATGAATGTCTGCTGTAAATGACAACTTTATCTGTGAGGAGAGGAGACATTCAGCATCCCAGTACTACCCGGTGGTAAGACCCTCAACCGGCAGTGTGTAAAGGGATTCTGTAACTGGCTTGTGATCTGGTAGCTAAGCAAATTGCTATCCCGCATACACATCTGACATATGAGATACGGACACACTCATATATGTATCTACCCTACTAACCATTTACCAACCAAGAGATACGCCCCCTAACAGCAGGTCTCGGTCTATGGTTGTCCACCTCTATATGGGACATTAGCTCATAGTGTCTGTCGATCAGACAATTACTTTTCCATCTAGGTCTCATACGGATACGTACGGCGCTACTGACTTAATATACACTCACCTAAAGAATTATTAGGAACACCATACACCATACAACACCATACGGTGTTGGACCCCCTTTTGCCTTCAGAACTGCCTTAATTCTACGTGGCATTGATTCAACAAGGTGCTGATAGCATTCTTTAGAAATGTTGGCCCATATTGATAGGATAGCATCTTGTTGATGGAGATTTGAGGAATGCACATCCAGGGCACGAAGCTCCCGTTCCACCACATCCCAAAGATGCTCTATTGGGTTGAGATCTGGTGACTGTGGGGGCCATTTTAGTACAGTGAACTCATTGTCATGTTCAAGAAACCAATTTGAAATGATTCGAGCTTTGTGACATGGTGCATTATCCTGCTGGAAGTAGCCATCAGAGGATGGGTACATGGTGGTCATGAAGGGATAGACATGGTCAGAAACAATGCTCAGGTAGCCCGTGGCATTTAAACGATGGCCAATTGGCACTAAGGGGCCTAAAGTGTGCCCAGAATACATCCCCCACATCATTACACCACCACCAGCCTGCACAGTGGTAACAAGGCATGATGGATACATGTTCTCATTCTGTTTACGCCAAATTCAGACTCTACCATTTGAATGTCTCAACAGAAATCAAGACTCATCAGACCAGGCAACATTTTTCCAGTCTTCAACAGTCCAATTTTGGTGAGCTTGTGCAAATTGTAGCCTCTTTTTCCTATTTGTAGTGGAGATGAGTGGTACCTGGTGGGGTCTTCTGCTGTTGTAGCCCACTTTTCTTTCCCATTCTGACATTCAGTTTGGCGTTCAGGAGATTGTCTTGACCAGGACCACAACCCTACATGCATTGAAGCAACTGCCATGTGATTGGTTGACTAGATAATCGCATTAATGAGAAATAGAACAGGTGTTCCTAATAATTCTTTAGGTGAGTGTATGTGCTAACATATTTTTGATTATATTTTGATTGTTTATATCAGCCATCTGCCAATATTTTAGTCAATTTATTTGTTTTTATATGTCATTTTAAGATACCCTGTTTTATTAGTGATTATTAAACAATTCACTACCTATGTATTTGCGGTCCGAGGCTCCTTGATATTTGAGTGCCCCTCTTATACACTATATATTGTATCTTCTGGTATTGCACCGTTTTGCTCGTCCTCTCCACCAGAGGAATGAGAGATGAGAAGTTCTTTTTGTACCGGGAGTCGAGAAGGGTGAACAACCAGTAATCTGTGTTGTCTAAAAGTCGTATAACGCGCGGGTTGTGGGAAAGGCAGCCTAACATGAAGTCAGCCATGTGTGCCAGAGTACCAACAGCAAGACTTCGCTGTCGTCATCAGGAGGATAACTCTCAATCTCCTCTTCCTCCTCTTCTGCCCACCAACGCTGAACAGATGGAATTAAACTTCCATAGGTATTACCCTCTGTAGTGGAGGCAACCGTCTCCTGCTCCTCCTCTTCATCGTCCAATTCGCGCTGAGAAGAGGAACTGAGGGTGGTCTGGCTATCACCCTGTGTAATGTCTTCCCCCATTTCCACCTCTTCCTCAGCCGGCACCCTGGGTGGACTGCCCCCCCCCCCTCCACCCCATCCTGGGCACACCACTGCCATCCCCATGTCAAATTCTCAATCTAACCTCTCCTAACATTACATAATACAGCACTACAAAGCATACAAGTTAATACAGCACCAAATACCTTTTACATCCAGTGACATCTCCTCTTCTTTCTTTCAGCCACTTCTCATCTCTGCATAGTTTGACAAACGGGCATCTTAGTTTCCTACTTTTCCATCATCCTCCCATCTTCTGAACACCCGATCCTGTCACCCCCAATACTGTGCAGCTGTGCTTCCCAATACTATACTCAAGAAACATTCCACATGAAAATACTAGTACCACACAGATGCACGCAGTGCCATAAAAAATAACAGCAATTAGCAAATAGTGCTCCTGACCCTAATAGTTTAGCAAACATAATGTCCCACAAAAATAATTGTGCTAAGCTGATACTGTGCCAGGGTGCCCCCCACATTAATAGTGCTCCGAAAAGTCCCACCAATAGTAATAATTCTTTGTCAGAGTCCACTTAGTAGTAGTAGTGCCCCAACAGTAATAAAGGCTCTTTAAATGTGTTGTTTATAGTGCCAGAACAGAAGCAATGAGCGCTTCCATCAAATACAGATGGAAGAGCTCATTGGTTTTCCATTTATAAGATGCAGCGCTTACTAGTCTGCAGGAGGAGGGAGAGAGAAGCGCTGTGAGCGCTGTACAGTACTACCCCCCCTCCTGCTTGCTCTTCTCAGGGCTCGCGCTGCTGTGTCCTGGCTGCCTGCAGCATCAGGACGTACAGAGCGCACTCTGACCTGATGCTACAGGAGGTCAGGTGACTGCAGCGCGGGCCCTGAGAAGAGAAGACAGCCAGGACAGGGAGAGTGAGGACAGGTAAGTTACTTTATTATTTTACAGTCTGAACTGAGGTCTGATATGGAGGTCTAATGGGGTGTCTGGAGAGGTCTAATTGGATTGTTTCTGCAGGAAAGTATTGGGGAGCACAGTGGACACAGTATTGGGGGTGGCAGGATGGGGTGTTGAGCAGGTGGGAGGATGATGGAAAAGTAGGAAAGTAAGATGTCTGTTAAACTCTGCAGAGACGAGGCACGGCTGAAAGAAGTCACCATGGTGGTCTAGTCTAACAGGAGAAGAAGAGGAAAGAGAACATCTACATCAGATAAGAGAAGTCAATGGATGTAAGAGGTATGTGGCGCTGTATTATCCTCTATGTTCTGTAGCGCTGTAGGTAATGTTTTCCAAGTATGTCTTTAAAGGGGGTTATCCTTTTTTTTGTATGAGCGCTGCATTCTCTGCTCTGTGTACCTGCTCATCACTGCAAATGCTACGGCGGGCAGATGAACAGAACAGGGAAAGCAGCTCTCATATGAGCGCTGCCGTCTCTTCAAACAGCTGGGGGAACAAAGGGTATTTCTACTATGGAGGGGGCACAGAGCCAGAGGGCATTACTACAATGAAGGGGGCACAGTGTGCATTATTACTGTGAAGGGGGCATAATGAGGATTTCTACTATGGAGGGGGCACAGACGGCATTACTAGCACAGTGGGCATTACTACTATTAAGGGGGCAAAATGGGCATTATTACTATGAAGGGGGCACAGTGGGAATTATTACTATAAAGGGAGCACAATGGGGATTATTACTATGAAGGGGACACAATGGGGATTATTACTGTGAAGGGGGCACAATGGGGATAATTACTGTGAGGGAGGCACATTGTGGGCATAACTACTGTGAGAGGGCACAATGTTGGCATAACTACTGTGAGGGGGCACACATCTGTACAAAACTACTGTGAAGGTTGCACAATGAGGGCAATACTACTGTGAGGGGGTACAATTTTTCTAAAGTACTGTGGGGGGGGGGGGGGGGGGGCAGAGACAAACATCCTAGGCACGCCACTGGGGAATGGGGGGGGGTGTCATTTCAATTTTCGCCTCAGTCAGCAAAAAGGCTAGGTGCACCCCTGCTTGTAACTCCTCCTCTTCTGTGAGCTCACATCCTGTGTCCTTCTGCTTTTTACTGTTTGTCAGCTGTGTTTCACAGAGTTGGAGAGAGGATTTTCCTTTAACCACTATAATAATTTCTCAAGGTACATTCAATAAATTACCCAAAGGCCGATCCACTGCATCTCTTTGGCTGGAATTCTACATGCAAATGTCACTAGGAGAATTATTATAGTGAGTTCATGATCTTCCATTGGTTCCATCAGAGACTTCTCTACATGTATCAGTGGCAGAATACTGAGCCACTGTGATAAATCTTCCGCAGGTCTAGACAGCCTGTCCAAGGGTATCTGCACATGTAGCGGATTTTTTTCCAGGCAGATTTTCGTGTTTTTTCCCCCAAAGATGTATCCAAAAACTCATGACTTGTGCAGCATATTTTTGCAGCCTTATTAGGCATTATTGTGGCATTTTGGTAAAAATACAGGTTTAAACACAGGTTTTTTGGCTAGCATTTTGTCACGGATGTAGTAGGGGAGAACACCAAAAGACAACAAGAAGGAAGGGGAAAGACACTAGGCCTCACTGATAGGGAAGGAAAAGGGTCACCACCTATAAAACCCTGCTCCTGGCCCTAACTCCTATCTGTATGGGCACCTCTCGATGGTAGAGATACTCATACACAGGAACCTAGAAAACACTGGTGACCCTCAATTGCCCTAAAGATAATGACAGGGCAGAGACCACCCGTTCCTTCCCTGGTGAAGGAACTAGCGTCTCACTGAGGCCTAGTAAACAACCAGGGGGGGAATACAAAACACAACAAAATCGGAACACTTAACTTCAGAGGATGATGGATAAACAGGACTTCAAGACGAACCACATGCCAGCTCTTCCAAGACCAAATGAAGCTATCCCAAGCAAGGAGTGATGGGAAAAGTCAGACTAAATAGGGCAAGGTAAAGGTCACATGATCCACACCTGAACAGGAGGTGTGGACCTACCAGCAACACACAGACAAAGTGAAACCGAAAGAGGCTGTCAGATCACTAATGCGTAGATAATCTTTCAGACCTTCTGAGACCTGTCACAGATGTGACACATTTTTTCTGAGTTTTTAGTCAGAAGCCACTAGCACCAGATATTGCATGGGGTGTTTTAGGTGTTTTTTAGCCCCCAAAAAACTCATAACACAAAACTGTGTGGCAGAGCACCCTAAGGCCCCTTTCACACGGGCGAGTATTCCGCGCGGGTGCAATGCGTGAGTTGAACGCATTGCACCCTCACTGAATACTGACCCATTCATTTCTATGGGGCTGTGCACATTAGCGGTGATTTTCACGCATCACTTGTAAGGGGTTAAACAACCTGTATGGGAGCTCCTGCTGATTTGGCCCGTGCAGCATTGTGAAAAGGCAGCGGCTTAAGGCCCATTAGTAACCGTATTTGTGGTCAGTAACGGGTTAAACATATTTTAACGAATTTGTTGGTGATGTTATTTTTAATTTTCCATTTTAATATCTATATATATATTTTTTTTATATAGAATCCTGCAGTTTTCACAATGGCCACTAAGCCTAATAAAAGGTACTGCTTCTTGGTTTAATTACTTTAATGCACTTATCTGCTTAACATCAGAGGCAGGATTACAATGACAGATAGCATATACAGGTCCTTCTCAAAAAATTAGCATATTGTGATAAAGTTCATTATTTTCTGTAATGTACTGATAAACATTAGACTTTCATATATTTTAGATTCATTACAAACCAACTGAAGTAGTTCAAGCCTTTTATTGTTTTAATATTGATGATTTTGGCATGCAGCTCATGAAAACCCAAAATTCCTATCTCAAAAAATTAGCATATCATGAAAAGGTTCTCTAAACGAGCTATTAACCTAATCATCTGAATCAACTAATTAACTCTAAACACCTGCAAAAGATTCCTGAGGCTTTTAAAAACTCCCAGCCTGGTTCATTACTCAAAACCGCAATCATGGGTAAGACTGCCGACCTGACTGCTGTCCAGAAGGCCATCATTGACAGCCTCAAGCAAGAGGGTAAGACACAGAAAGAAATTTCTTAACGAATAGGCTGTTCCCAGAGTGCTGTATCAAGGCACCTCAGTGGGAAGTCTGTGGGAAGGAAAAAGTGTGGCAGAAAACGCTGCACAACGAGAAGAGGTGACTGGACCCTGAGGAAGATTGTGGAGAAGGACCGATTCCAGACCTTGGGGGACCTGCGGAAGCAGTGGACTGAGTCTGGAGTAGAAACATCCAGAGCCACCGTGTACAGGCGTGTGCAGGAAATGGGCTACAGGTGCCGCATTCCCCAGAAACAGCGGCAGAAGCGCCTGACCTGGGCTACAGAGAAGCAGCACTGGACTGTTGCTCAGTGGTCCAAAGTACTTTTTTGGGATGAAAGCAAATTTTGCATGTCATTCGGAAATCAAGGTGCCAGAGTCTGGAGGAAGACTGGGGAGAGGGAAATGCCAAAATGCCTGAAGTCCAGTGTCAAGTACCCACAGTCAGTGATGGTCTGGGGTGCCATGTCAGCTGCTGGTGTTGGTCCACTGTGTTTTATCAAGGGCAGGGTCAATGCAGCTAGCTATCAGGAGATTTTGGAGCACTTCATGCTTCCATCTGCTGAAAAGCTTTATGGAGATGAAGATTTCATTTTTCAGCACGACCTGGCACCTGCTCACAGTGCCAAAACCACTGGTAAATGGTTTACTGACCATGGTATTACTGTGCTCAATTGGCCTGCCAACTCTCCTGACCTGAACCCCATAGAGAATCTGTGGGATATTGGGAAGAGAAAGTTGAGAGACGCAAGACCCAACACTCTGGATGAGCTTAAGGCCGCTATCGAAGCATCCTGGCCTCCATAACACCTCAGCAGTGCCACAGGCTGATTGCCTCCATGCCACGCCGCATTGAAGTCATTTCTGCAAAAGGATTCCCCACCAAGTATTGAGTGCATAACTGAACATAATTATTTGAAGGTTGACTTTTTTTGTATTAAAAACACTTTTCTTTTATTGGTCGGATGAAATATGCTAATTTTTTGAGATAGGAAATTTGGGTTTTCATGAGCTGTATGCCAAAATCATCAATATTAAAACAATAAAAGGCTTGAACTACTTCAGTTGGTGTGTAATGAATCTAAAATATATGAAAGTCTAATGTTTATCAGTACATTACAGAAAATAATAAACTTTATCACAATATGCTAATTTTTTGAGAAGGACCTGTATATACATATCTTTAAATGCTGTTAAGAACAGCTCAGGCAAGATTACAGTCTCCATTATCATGTTCAGGAAATAAAAAATCTGCCATTAGAAAATAAAAACAGATTAGAAAAAAGGAGATGTGTTGCTATCTGGTTTTTACTGACACATTCCCTTTAAGTGAGACTGTTCCTAGTATCTTTCACCACTCCCAATGTGATGGCAAGTCATTTACATTATAGGAATTAAAAGTCACTATAGGAATCTAAACCTGTGTAAGTATGAAATGAATCAGTGAATAGCTGTAGGGGGGCAAATTCGGCCCCAACATCACGATTGCCAGTGCTGTTTGTTAATCCTACCTAGGGCTGTCTTGATTACTCAAATGACCCCATAGCTGCCAGTCAGAATGTCTGTTAGGGCCCATTCACACGACAGTATTTTTCTGTCCGCATCCGTTCCGCAATTTTGCGGATTGGATGCGGACACATTCATTTAACCGTTTGCTGTCTGCATCTGTATGTCTGTTCCGTGGTCCCGCAAAAAAATTGCCCGTATTTGCTGTCAAGAATAGGCATTTCTATCAGGCCTCTTTCACACAGGCGTCCGCAATACACGGGTGCCGTTCCGTGGGCATTCCGCATCACGGATGCGGACCCATTCACTTGAATGGGTGCGCAAATCCAGAGATGCGGAATGGTGCCAAACGGAAGCACGGAATGGAACCCTACGGAAGTGCTTCCGTGGGGTGTCGTCCCATACTTCCGTTCAGCAAAAGGATCGAACATGTCCTATCTTTTTGTGGAACGGCCGGATTGCGGACCCTTTCAAGTGAATTGGTCCACGATCCGCTGCGGCTGCCCCACGGACTGTGCTAGTGCATTGCGGCCCGCAGCATGACCACGGGGCACACACACCCATGTGAAAAAAGAGGCATAATGCTCTGTTCACAAAATGCCGAAGGCACAAGGCAATGTTTTTTAGTGCATGCAGGACTTTTTCTCCCGTAAAAAAAAGTTAAAATCAAGTGCAAACTGACACTGGCTGAGCATGACTGAAGCTCAAAATAACAGATCAATTTTTTTATTTTATTTTTCTGTTCTTCTGACGGATCAGAAAAATGGAAAGCTAAACGGTAATGTGAAGGTCGCCTAAAGCCTGTTTCACACGTGCATTGTGGCGTTCCGGTTTTGAGATCCGACAGGAACGGTTTCCTTTTGTCCCCTTTCATTGTTAATGGGGACAAAACTGATCAGGACTCAGAAGGCATTCCGTTCCATTTTGTTTTTTGACCAAACAGAAAACCGTTGCAAGGTGCAGTTTTTGTGTCCAGTCTGCGAAATGGAACGAACCGGATACGGCAGCAAAATCAATGTAAGTCAATTATGCCGGATCCGCCATCCATTGACTTACAATGATTTTACTGCCGGATGCTGTTTGTCCCATTTCTAAGTAACACAACCGCATCCTAACAGAACGGATGCATCTGGATGTGTTAACATCAAACGGTTTTGAGATCCTCTGACGGATCTCAAAACCGGAAACCAAAATGCAAGTGTGAAACAGGCCTGAGTCAAAACCAGGAGTTGGTAAAAAATCAGGAAAGTTGTACATCTTTCCATAACAATTTCTCATATACTTAAAGGATAACTGTCACACTTAGACCCTAATTTCAATTTTCATATATGTAGTTACTAATAACATTGAATAAGCCACGGCACTCCAGAGGGATTCCAATCAATTTCTTTATTACACCTTGTGTAGCAACGTTTCAACCTAATGGTCTTTGTCAAGCTCCCATTACACAAATGACACAGTGAACATTAAATACAGTCCCCTGGCTCCGCATTGGTTACTGCTGAGCCCTACCCATTAACCCCCTCATTACTTCTTACAGACATTTACATATTACATATTGCCCACTCCATGATCCCTAATAACATACTTTCATCCTTTGCTCCCTTGCTTTACCATGCTGCAGGAGACGCCGTCCCATCCTCCTCACTACTGGTGCATATGAAGATAGGGCAAAAAAATTGAAATTAAATAAATGTATTGGTAGTCCAGATAGTGGCAGCCTCCATAAGACAAGTAAAGAATTAGAATGGCATAATTAATGTCCAGACTGAATGTCGATTAGAGTGTGGTGGATACCAGACAGCCCGCACCGTGTAATTGGGGGTCTCATTAATAATCTTATATGACTGTGTTAAAAATATATAGTAACATGGATCTTTAGCATCTGATGGCATTTAGATTAGAGTTTGAATGGAACGGAGTATGATCTTGTGATAGCGCGTCATTGGAGCGACGAGATCACATGACCAGGAAGTGAGGCATGATCTGATGGAAATGCGCAGAAAAGGGCGGAAGAATTTTCGCGCATGCGCAGATTATACACAGAGACGCGGGAGCCTCGTGTTGTAATGTGAGAACATCGATATGCACCAGTAGTGAGGAGGATGGGACGGCGTCTCCTGCAGCATGGTAAAGTAAGGGAGCAAAGGATGAAAGTATGTTATTAGGGATCATGGAGTGGGCAATATGTAATATGTAAATGTCTGTAAGAAGTAATGAGGGGGTTAATGGGTAGGGCTCAGCAGTAACCAATGCGGAGCCAGGGGACTGTATTTAAGGTTCACTGTGTCATTTGTGTAATGGGAGCTTGACAAAGACCATTAGGTTGAAACGTTGCTATACAAGGTGTAATAAAGAAATTGATTGGAATCCCTCTGGAGTGCCGTGGCTCATTCTACATTGTCTATTACGGAAATCCCAGGACCAGGATTTAATGCTACAGGCACCACCACGTACTGGATCCGCTATAATAATAGTGAGTAGTGCTGGCCTATTTTTCTATTTGTTACTAATAACATGATATTCCAGAATCAGTTACTATTAGACCGACTTACCCCATATTTAATAAGATTCAGCCCTTAGCAACCAGTCTACATAAAGCTGCAATTTCACTATTCAGTTAAGATGGCCGCCACTGCCCTCACCCTGAGGCTAATCCCACCTGCCCTCACTAGCCAGTAACAATAGCCCCGCAAAAGTGTCAGAAACCAGAGCCCTCCCCCTAAAGGGTTAATCTCCTGCAGCACAAAGGGGTCCTCTTACCACATGTTGCTTTCATTTATACACTGAGCAGACGGCAGATCTCCCTTCCCTGGTCTGCGCTGCTTCGACTCTGCATTGTCCCAGTCTGCAGAGTGAGGGAGCGTCTGCCAAGTGCAGGGACAGGGAGAAGTGCACACAGCCCAGGCACTGTTATCAGCTGCTGGGGAGGACCTGGCTTTAATCATTTACACACAGTCCCTGGCTGTCTGTAATATGACCTTGCACGCTGCTTGCTTCTGCATCCTCCGTCCTTCAACACATAGACGGACCATGCCTAGCAATACTATTTTAAGCACAGGTAAAAGCAGGCAGTACAGGGAACAAAACTGTGGAATTAAGGGGTAATTGAATACACAGTGAAAAGTTGAAATAGGGCCACCAAGGAGATATTAATCAGCACAATCCAATACTCCAAAAAAAATAAAAAAAATATGACAGTTATACTTTAATTACAAATCCGCATGGCAGGTCAATTTCTGAACAGAAAAAGATCTACAAAGTTTGTGTAATATCATACACTTTGCTGGTACTGCAATACACTGCAGTTTTTTGCATGGGAATCCACATGGAAAAACCGCACGTGTTCCGCAACGTGTGCAGGTGGCCTTGGGTTCGCTCATCCCTATTAGGGAGCCTTCACGCAGCAGATTTTGTTACAGAAATGTCTGTGTCTTAAAATCAGTTCCATTCTATGTGACTGGGACTTGAAGAAGTCCATGTGCTTGCTGCTAAATCCACCCCATTCAGATGGATGGAACTGACTTTCAGTCACAGAAAATCTCTACAAGATTTCCCGTGTGTGAAGACTCCCTTAGGCCTCATGCACACCACCGCGCTCATATACCCCGCATCCCCTGACGAAGCCACAGCTGGTGGCGAAACATGTCGGGAGGGGTGGTATAGGGCGACGTTTTAATACAGTGAACAGTGTCAGGGAAACTGCCAATAATATGCTGCAGTTAGCAGCTGAATAGACAAGGAGAGAGTGTGAGGCTATAGGGATGTAGATTGCAGCGGCCACTCAATGAGTTAGTAATAGAGGACGCAGTGCAGTGTTAGCAGAGTTTAGTGAGGAGGGCAGATAGTGGTCAGGAAAACCGTTGAATCACTGAGAGCTCCGCGGTGCATACAAACAGCTACAAATACGAGATTAGCAACATTGTTAGCTGGTTGGTAACCTTGTATATAGGGACCACTTAGTAAAGAAAGTGAGGCAGGAGTTATATTCACATCAGCGTTCCGTAGTACCCACTGCCAAGGAATCTGCCTAATAACTGCCAGCGTCAATATCATCCCACATCTAATGGTGGGATGAGGTGTACCCTATTAAGGGTTCCTATCAAACTATTGTGCACGTAATCACATCCTGAGAACTGCCAAGTAAACCACTCCGACAAATCCCATATAACACTGTGACACTGAAAATTTTAAACATTCATTTCTCTCCTTTTTTTTGTAGTGTGTATTGTCAAATAATAATAAAGTATAATTTTTTATAAAATTTGTTAGGGACCCCTATAGGGATTCAAGGTCTATTGTAGACCATTGTTGCATATATAAAAATATCCCGAGGGTCCTTAAAAGGGACTTTGATTAAAAATGTGACTGTGATGTCACATTGGCACGGTAACCATGATAGATACAAACAAGGATTGATTGATGGAATATACACAGATGAAAAGAATAACAATTAGGAAAGCATGTCGATGGATCCTATAACATTAAGGTTCTCACAGGAACCATGGTAAGTGAATTCTCAATGGTAATGCAAAGATATTATGAAAAACCCACCCTTGGTCATGTGACCGAGGCTTCTTCTGTCATGTGTCATGTGACTATGACATCACATTGGCATGGTTACTAAGGCAAATGCAAATGAGGATGGATCCATAGGATATACATGAGAGAGCAAACAATCCACATTATTCTCACTCCCATTAATAGAAATGACTTTTCTTGTCCGCAAGGAATTTTCTTTCCACTATTTTTGACAACATCTATGACGAAGGCCCCAAGTGGAGTCTCCAACGTAGATGTGAACATGCTGTAAACTGTATAAAATAAGCAATGATAAAAAAAATCATGCTGCAATGCAAAAAAATACAAAAGCCAATATACTTTAAATAAATGAGTTTTATTTTAAGCAATCTTACAAAAACACATGAAACATATACATATCATAACCACTCTAATCCAGCCCCCTACAATAATGTTATGCCCTCTATTAATAAATGATGAATGCCATAAAACAATAAAACATTTCAGAATTGTGTTTATTACCCACAAAGTCTTGTAAATGAAACTCAACCACCTGAAAATGTTCTCTAAAAAATATGACTTCCAGTAAAAAAACAAGACCTTAGGGATTCACACTACTGTATCCGTATTTTGTGGATCTGCAAATACGGATGTGGTCCAAGTGTAACCTGGCCCACAAAACGGACGAGAATAGGACATCTTTATCATCTGCAGCTTGGCCGCAAAGATGATGACATCTGTGTGCTGTAGGGCTGCAGTAAACCATTATTTTAGAAATCGAGTATTCTATCGATAATTTTTTAACATTAATCGAATAATCTAATAACAAAAAACGAATTAAAAGAACGTTTTTCTTTATAAAAACTCATCAGCCCCCGTGCCATCAGCTGCCCCCCAGTGCCACCAGCTTTCCCACAGATTCCTAGTCACCAACATTATATTCGGTCAAAAAATAAATAAATACCATCTCTATATACTTGTTACATCTGTCAGCGTTATCACATACGGCACATTATACTCTCAGTACTTTCCATAATGCAACAGTTCTCTCCGAGAGGTCACATTCCTGAAGAGACGCAGCGCAGCATTATGTATATTATATCTATGTGCAGGTATACAACATAAACATACACACGTGGATCCCCATCATATATATTACAGTACATACCGTACCAGCAGTGACTGGGAGACATTACAAGGACATGGTGTGGGAGGTCTCATTATAGGGGAACTCTCCAGTCAGTATGGGGGATCCTGGACAACGGGGGTGCCCCTGTCTACATGACATATAGAGCAATCATTTCCATAAATATTATTGGGGAGCAGGTTGGGGACCCTATGGCGATCATATACAGTCTATATGACATATAAAGCAATAATATATTTTCAATATAGTTTTTGGGGGGCCCTATGGCAATCTAACACAGGGGCCCCTGGAATGCAGGATGTGGAATATAAAGAAATAATTTGCATACATTTGGGGACCCCTAAAATTAAACAGGAAGTCCCCCCAGTCCCTGTAGAATGTAAACCAGTTTGCACACCTGTACATTGGGGGGAGCTGGGGACCCCACAGCTGACATGATCCAGGGCCCCCCCCCCCCCCCCAGTCTATGCGGAACCTAATGCACTGTCTCAGGGGAAACTTTGTGTACATCCGGGCCCCTGGTCCCCATGATCCAGTGCGCACATATAATGGCCAACGACTCACCAGTCGGTGTGGGGGTCATCTACCACCAGCAGGATACGGGACTTCCTCCCGGGGCCCCCTGCTCCCCCAGACCCATCGATGCCGCCGTCTGTTTGACCACATCGGTGATGGAAGAGAAGAAGCCCCCGCCACCTGCGCCCCACTCTGGGGGCGGCTGGGTGGGCTCGGGGCGCTGCAAGTCGGTCATGTAGCCATTGGGGAGGTTGGCGATTAAAGCTGCTGTCCGACAGCCGGCGGGTGCAGTGCGGTACGGGCTGGCGGGTGACCACGGAGCGGTGAGTCATAGCAACCACTTGACTCCCGCTCTGTGGTCACATGACACAAACGAATCCTCGATGCAAAAAATTTGCATCAAGGATTTTTTTTGTGTCGAATTACTCGATTCAATCGAGTAATCGCTTCAGCCCTATTGTGCTGTCCACATTTTTTGTGGCCCCATAGAAATTAATTGGTCCATGATTGATCCGCCAAAAATACAGATCAGATGTAAAAATCTAATCAGATCTAAAATACGGTTGTGTGAATGCCCCCTTAAATAGCTATGCTCAAAGTTTGTCCAGTTTTGGGACATTCTTAACTCTCCTGCTCCCCATCCTGTAAACTTCCGGATGGGTGGGGTCATGGGGCTGCTGCAGCCTATGACTGGCTTCAATAGTGACATTCTCCCAAGTGGCACATGACCCAGCAGTACTTTATTCTCTGGATTAGTACAATTAAAGAGATACCAAATATGTATAATTTTTTCTATAATTGTTTTTTTACGTTTTACTACTTTTGCACAATAAAAACCATCTCTCTTAAAAAAAAGAAAATGTTTTTGCATCGCTGCATCCCAAAACCCATGTTATTTTTTATTCTACGAAGCTGTGTTAGGGCTTGATTTTTGTGGCACGACTTTGTGATCACTTTTTATGTCACTTTTTTTGGTGGTGATTATAAAAAAACAGCAACTCTGTCTTATTTTTTATTTTTTTTACGGCGTTCACCGTACAGGATAAATATCATCATAATTGTGCCGTGTGGGTCATTACATTTTTTCCCCATTCAAAATGGTGTATTTCTTAACTTGAAATCTTTTTTATTTAATAAAACTTATTTTAACTGTTTATTAGCTTCTATAATACATTGCATAGCTTATTTTAAGACATTCAATAGGTTTCTGACCCCTGGCCAAACCGTAAATGACTATATATCTTGTGATCTCATTTCGATAAGGTTTCGTCCACTGAGCCATTGATGGGCAACTGGTTACTGGCAGTGGTGACATCTAGTCTGTGGTGACCACCTACAATGTGAAAAAAGATTAAGATTCCTAAGTGGTTGATACATTTTAATGGCTAACTGAAAAGATGATGACAAAATTGCAAGCTTTCGAGGCTACTTGGGCCTCTTCGTCAGGCGTCTCTTAATGGTGAAAGCATATACAGGTGAAACTCGAAAAATTTGAATATCGTGCAAAGTTCATTTATTTTAGTAATGCAACTTAAAAGGTGAAACTAACATATGAGAGACTCATTACATGCAAAGTGAGATATTTCAAGCCTTTATTTGTTATAATTTGGATGATTATGGCTTACAGCTTATCAAACCCCAAAGTCACAATCTCAGGTACCCTTTGCTCAGGGGGTATGGATTAATTAGCTGACTAGAGTGTGACACTTTGAGCCTAGAATATTGAACATTTTCACAAAATTCTAATTTTAAGCTGCATTAATGCAATTCCTTTTAAGTTGCATTACTGAAATAAATGGACTTTTGCACAATATTCAAATTTTTCGAGTTTCACCTGTACCTACAGAGCAGTGCAACGGCAATGGGGAGCAAAATGGCGCCAGAATATGCAAATCTGTTCATGGCCAAGCTTAAAAATGACTTCCTGTCCTCCTGCACCATCAAACCTTTTGCCTAATACCGTTACATTGATGACATCATAATCATCTGGACTGGATCTGAACAGCTAAAAACATTCCATGAACACTTCAATCAGTTTCATTCCACCATCAAATTAACTCTCAATTATTCCTTTACTGAAATAAGTTTTTTGGACACCATCATCAAGATACAGAACAATAAAATAGAAACAACTCTGGCTATACAGCAAACCTCAGATTGGACAGTTTCCACCCCAAATACATAAAAAACTCAATCATCTACAGTCAAGCTATCAGATACAATCACATACAGTGCCTTGCAAAAGTATTCACCCCCTTAACTTATTTTTTCGTATTTTGTTACATTACAGCCTTAAGCTCAATGTTTTGGTAATCTGAATTTTATGTGATGGATCAGAACACAATAATCTAAGTTGGTGAAGTGAAATAAGAATTATATATAAAAATTGTTTAGAAATAGAAAACAGAAAATTGACATTTGTTAGGAAGCCCATAAAAAGCTCTGGTGCAACCAATTACCTTCAGAAGTCACATAATTAGAGAAATGATGTCCACCTATGTGCAATTTTAGTGTCCCATGATCTGTCATTACATATACACACCTTTTTTTAAAGGCTCCAGAGGCGTTTCGACCTTTCGGTCTTTATCAAGCTCACACAATAATACACCAAAGTGAACATTTATATACTTACACAATACATCTGATCGGGTGCAGAAACTCCTACCTAAATTAGCCCCTCCTCTTCCTGAAATCTATTCCCAATTACATATTTACACATTAACAAGATTATCCCAAAATTTTCATACCATGTCACATGCTGCAGGAACTTCCCCAGGGATCCACACCATCATATTACTCAAGATAGGTAATTTAGCGCTGAGCGTCCTTCATCCGCAACTGCGCATGCGTCTATACGTCACTACTGTTTTACTAGCTCTCAATCCTGGCTGTCCCGCGATAGCATGCACATGTGGGCTCACTTCTGGTCACCTGACCGGTCATTGGACCACGCATCACTCTGACGCTGCATCTCAAGTGCGCTCCCTCGGTCACCTGACCACCTGGTTGCCTAGATACAGGACGCACAAGCTAAACCTACGATGCTCCTCAACCAAGTCAAAGGCGCCTTATAGTTGATACTACTATCCTATCCTGAGTACAACTACTCCTATAGTTTTTAAATATATAAGGGGGGGGGGGGCGTTTTGAAACATGTAACGGGGGAAGAAGACAATACAAACACCGGATGCCTTGAGAGGACAGGGTACAGACATCACAATAAAACAGTTTTATTACTCTATTTTATAATCTTATACACTATTCCTTAGAACTGATTGGGGATCACATCCAGGAGATCATTACAATACAATTAATCAAGCAATATCGGGCGAAAATAAGGCTGTCCGCTAGGTAGTCCACCATCCACTACTTGACTGGTTAACAGAACCCCACACGCCGGTGGATCACTCCCCGGATTATGGAGTCATCCAGTCTTATACACACATTCATTCATGAGGGATCCCTAGCTGTTGGATGCCTCCAACCCTTTTTTCTGCGGAAAAGGCAACCCTCCACCCCTACCCTCGCATAGTCAATGGAAATACCTAGACTCACATCTTCCAGCAATTTCATCCACAAATTTTCCAACATATTATACTCATTATTCAGAATTATATATCCTTTTAGTGTGACACCCAAACAATGTCCTATTACTAAAAAAAAACTATTTTTTTAAATAATTATTCTTAACTGTATCCCTTATGCTCAAAAAACATACCCATGTGTTCACATATATCTCCCACCACACAATAAACACAAAAAAATCACTTACCCTCGAAATTTGCAGCAGAATTCATATTCAAACTAAGTCCCACGAAAGAAATACAAGTTTATTCTATATGATCCATGGTTGATTTTCCCACAGCATGGACATAGTTCCTCCTGAAAATAGAGATAGACAGAAGAAGGGGGTCAATTACAGTTAAAATAACATGGCATATAGCCGGGCACCTCTACTTAGACATAAATAACTAAAACACATATCTCTAGGGTTCAGAAAAGGAAGCCCACCTTAAATTCCCTGTTTAGGCCCTTTGGTTCCATGGTGTAAATGTGTAGAACCCCAAGCAACCAGACAGAGGTTAAACAATAGTGGATTTTTTTGATAAAGGTCAGTACAGTCCAAACCAGTAAGCATATACAGGTAATCAACCCGAATAATAACGTGTGAAGGGAAACACCAAGGGGACAGCCAGTGATCAGGCCAAAGTTCTTGCGCATTATTAGTCCGTGTAAGGTGGTACCTATGGATGAGACGTCAGGATTTCCAGAGTCCAATCCAAGGTCATACACGAGACAAACTGTTCAGCAAAGATGAGGTATCCAGAGGCAGTCTCCAGAGATAAATCGAGGAAGGCAGAGGTCATGCACAGGTAAGTCTGGGAGAATATAAACTGCAACATACAACCAGGTTGTCAAAACAACAGTGGGCACTGACCAGCCAGGGAGATCACCTTTTAAGTACCTGCTAGCCAATCACAAAGTGCCATGTGTCTATTCCTCATAAGTCATATAATGATCCTAATCCCTGACCCTTGTGCGGCCTAGGCTGGTCAGTCACTTAACCCATGCCTGCCCTCTAATCTACTAGAATTTACGTACAGGTATTTTCCCCATCAGTGGCCGGCGTAGCGAATAAGATGCGCATACATTTGGCCGCATATCCATTTGCGAACCTCCTCTCGAGCGAGCACGAGGACGCTCAAGCGGCCCAGCATGAATACACGATCGTGTCAGCACGGACGCTGGAACGGAACCCGCAGGTGATACCGGAGTCAGGACCGGCCACTGCGTGCAGCCCCAGTCCGGTCAATCTGCCTCCGAGACCCCGGCGGTCTTCACCTCTGGCGACCATGCGGATGCACTACCGTATCTGCCCGCAAAGGAGAAGACTCCCCAGGCACATGCGTGACCTGTCCCGCTACTCCAACGGGGTCTCCCGCAGGCCGAGCCCCACGAGCACCCCTGGGGGCCCCAGTGGATCGCGGAACAGGAGAGTGTCTTACACATGGTATCAAGTTCAAAAATCCATCTTAATTCTTTCCTTTTCAATAATTTCTCCCTATCACCTCCTCTCCTCAATGGGGAAATGCCATCTATAATCCTATATCTCAGTTATGAGATATTATGTCTATATCTCCAGAAATGTTCTGGTACTGGTAATTCTACTTCATCCCTGTTCTCTTGATTCTGTTTCTTAGATAACAACCTACGGATCGTATATCAATGTTGGTTTATTCTGTTTTTGCAAGGCTGTGTGGTCTCTCCAACATACAGGAGGCAACATGGACATTGCAAGACATAAATCACATATTTGAAGCTATAGGTATAGAAATCCTTGATTTCATATATCTTTCCTGTTCTAGGGTGACAGAAGGAGTTACCCTTGATCAGGCTGCCGCAATTGCAGCAGCCCAAGCAAGGGTTGCAACCCTTTCCCCCCCCTCCTGTTTGTCCTTCAACATTATATCTGCACATGTCAGGCTATCACTCAAATTATTTGGTCTTTTATATGACATAAGTGGATGAGATTGAAATTCCTCCACGTCAGGGAAGGATTGAGACAAAATATGCCAGTTATGCCTCAATATTCCAATTTCAATTTTTAGGATATTTCCTATCTCTGAACCTTTGACTCATCTTCTGCAATCTATCGTCTATCAGACTTTCCTCCGACACTATCCTTTTAGCTCGCAGAAACTGACTGTACGGTAAGGACTCCTTTGTCTTCCTAGGGTGCGCACTGTCAAAACGCAACATATTATTATGATCTGTAGATTTTATAAACAGATCAGTCTCCAATTTCCCAACTTTGACATAAACCAGTGTATCCAAGAACTGCAAGGACTCTGTAGAAAAGACCTTGGTAAATTTTAACTGACTATGCAATTGATTTATGTAGTCATGAAAAGCATGTAAATCCGTTATTGTACCCTTTCAAATAAAAAATATGTCATCTATATACCTCACCCAACCTCTCACAAAAGTGTAGAGGGTGGATGAGTATATATACAACTCCTCCAAACAAGACATGTATATATTTGCATATGTCGGGGCCACGTTGGACCCCATCGCGGTACCCCCAAAACTGTTCATAAAACACGCTCTCAAACAGAAAATAATTACAATTAAGTAAAATTTCCAATAAGGACACGAGGAATAATCTGGATTCTTCCCCATAGTCGGATTTATCCAGGGCCCATTTGACCACCTCCAAACCCAATTCGTGATCTATGCTAGTGTACAAACTAATAACATCAAAGGACACTAGCAAATCCCGCTCTTCAAAACAGATGGTACTCATCCTAGATAGAAAGTCTGTAGTATCTCTCACATATGATGCAGCTCCCACTGCATATGGTCTTAACGCCCTATCCAGGAAAGTAGCTGCATTGGAGAAAACGGAACCTATGCCAGACACTATCGGGCGTCCAGGAGGATCTAATAAAACTGTTTTATTGTGATGTCCGTACCCTGTCCTTTCAAGACATCCGGTGTTTTTGTTGTCTTCTTCCCCCCTTACCTATTTATAAACAGTCTCCCCTCCTTATATATTTAAAAACTATAGGAGTAGTTGTACTCAGTATAGGATAGTAGTATCAACTATAAGGCGCCTTTGACTTGGTTGAGGAGCATAGTAGGTTTAGCTTGTGCGTCCTGTATCTAGGTAACCATGAGGTCAGGTGACCGAGGGAGCACACGTGAGATGCGGCATCGGAGTAATGCGTGGTCAGATGACCGGAGAGGTGACCATAAGTGCGCCCATGTGTGCATGCTATCGCGGGATAGCCAGGATTGAGAGCTGGTCAGAATGTATCCGCCTTAAGGCGGACATACGTAACTAAAACAGTAGTGACGTAAGGACACATGCGCAGTTGCAAATGAAGGACGCTCAGCGCTAAATGACCTATCTTGAGTAATATGATGGTGTGGATCGCTGGGGAGGTTCCTGCAGCATGTGACATGGTATGAAAATGTTTTTAATAATCTTATTAATGTGTAAATATGCAATTAGGAATAGATTTCAGGAAGAAGAGGGGCTAATTTAGGTAGTTTCTGCACCCGATCAGATGTATTGTGTAAGTATATAAATGTTCACTTTGGTGTATTATTGTGTGAGCTTGATAAAGACCGGATAGGTCGAAACGTTGCTGTATTCGGTAATAATAAACTTGAGAAGATAATTAATCATTAGAGTGCTGCAGGTAAAATACTATAATTTGACAACAGCAAACCTGCCAAGAGACAGCGGCCCACCAAAACTCACGGACCGGGCAAGGAGGGCATTAATCAGAGAGGCAGCACAGAGACCTAAGGTAACCCTGGAGGAGATGCAGAGTTCCACAGCAGAGACTGGAGTATCTGTACATAGGACAACAATAAGCTGTACGCTCCATAGAGTTGGGCTTTATGGAGTGGCCAGAAGAAAGCCATTACTTTCAGCTAAAAACAAAAAGACACATTGTGAGTTTGTGAAAAAGCATGTGGAAGATTGCAAAAATGTATGGAGTAAGGTGCTCTTGTCTGATGAGACTAAAATTTAACTTTTCGGCCATCAAAGAAAATGCTATGTCTGGCGTACCCCCAACAAATCACATCACCCAAAGAACACCATCTCCATAGTGAAACATGGTGGTGGCAGCATCATGCTGTAGGGATGCTTTTCAGCAGCCGGGACTGGGAAACTGGTAAGAGTTAAGGGAAAGATGGATGGTGCTAAATGCAGGGATATTCTTGAGCAAAACCTGTACCCCTCTGTGCGTGATTTGAGGCTGGGACGGAGGTTCACATTCCAGCAGGACACTGACCCCAAACACACTGCTACAGCAACACTTGAGTGGTTTAAGGGGAAACATGTAAATGTGCTGGAATGGCCTAGTCATAGCCCAGATCTCAATCCAATAGAAAATCTGTGGTCAGACTTAAAGATTGCCGTTCACAAGCGCAAACCATTCAACTTGAAGGAGCTGGATCAGTTTTGCAAGGAGGAATGGGCAAAAATCCCAGTGGTAAGATGTGGCATGTTCATAGAGACTTATCCAAAGCGACTTGGAGCTGTGATTGCCGCAAAAGGTGGCTCTACAAAGTATTGACTTTAGGGGGTGAATAATTATGCACATTGACTTTTTCTGTTATTTTGCCCTATTTGTTGTTTGCTTCACAATAAATAATAATAATAAAAAAAATCTTGATCATCTTGAAAACCTCAAAAAGACATTTTTGAATCAGGGATACCTTCCAACTATAGTTGGAAATCAAATTGCCAGAGACACCAGATTACCAAGGATAGAATTTAGACTCCTGTACTCCACTTGGTTTTCAAGAATAATGCTTTTATTAGTGTGCGGTTCCAGTCAAAAAATGTTTTTCGGCTTATAGCCTTCTTCAGTACAACCGGATCGAGCCGCATAGGTGAGGGAAGAAAAAAAAGCATGGAGGTAGTGTACCCACAGTGGGTGGCAGGAAGCTGCGTTGGTGAGGGGGCTCTGTGGCCCTGTGTGGCGAGCGTTGTCGTTAGGCAGTAGCCTGAATGCCATGGCGCCTTGGCATTCAGGCTACTGCCTAACCACAATGCTCGCCACACAGGGCCACAGAGCCCCCCCACAACGCAGCTTCCTGCCACCCACTGTGGGTACACTACCTCCATGCTTTTTTTTCTTCCCTCACCTATGCGGCTCAATCCGGTTGTACTGAAGAAGGCTATAAGCCGAAAAATGATTTTTGACTGGAACCGCACACTAATAAAAGCATTATTCTTGAAAACCAAGTGGAGTACAGGAGTCTAAATTCTATCATTATCTGGTTTGGGAACTATCTCCTAACACCCACGCAATCAAAGTGGAGTACCACCCAACCTTATACTACAGATTACCAAGGAGTGAGCTCCTAAAATACAAAACAAAACAAGAATATCATCGGGTACCTCTAGAAGAAAGGTTATGGCAGCATCTCCAGTGTATCCTTTATTGAAGCCATGAGTGTGTACAAAAAACAAGCAATTGCGACGTTTCGGCTACATAGTAGCCTTTATCAAAAGCTACTATGTCAGAATCAGAATCAGCTTTATTTGCCAAACACGACACAATCGATCGTGCCCGGAATTGGGTTAGGCACAGGTACAGGCATAGTGCTAGTGGTTGACAAGAGGCGGTGGGGAACACGGGGAAGGGGGGTAAGGTTCTGCGATGGGCACAGCAGGGGCAAGGGATTATGAGCAGGTGATGGGGCGTGGTGAGTTCAGCAGTCTGACGGCCGTCGGGAAGAAAGTGTAGCCGAAACGTCGCAATTGCTTGTTTTTTGTACACTCTCATGGCTTCAATAAAGGATACACTGGAGATGCTGCCGTAACCTTTCTTCTTTCTACTGTTCTGTGGACTGCTATGGATCTGCGGTCCTGTTGTGGCTGATGCATTCTGGGATTGGCCGGTGAGGTCCGTTGATGCTGCTCTATCATTTTGTTTTCTTACTGTACGGGTACCTCTAGTAGTCACTTACAACCAAATCTGGAAATTCTAAGAAGGGTTGCTCGGAGACTACATCCAATACTACAAAAAGATGACCGTTTGAAATCTATATTTCAGGACCCCCCACTCCTGTTCTACAGACAGCCCCCTAATCTCAAAAACATCATTGTCAGAAGCTCATTGTCCTCTCCAACAACAGGAACATTTCCCTGCAAACAGACCGGATGTAAGACCTGTCTTTACAAAATGACCACTGACAAGATAAAGGTCCCCAATACAGATCAGGACTACAAAATCCCAGGTACGTTCACCTGCACCACGTCAGATGTGGCCTATCTTATTGTACAGTATGTACCAATTGTCCTACTGGAGGTCTCTATGTCGGTGAAACTGGCCAAAAACTCAGAACAAGAATGAACTCTCATCGCCACACAATACAAAAAGAAAGGAAAAATTTGCCTGTACCTAACACTTTTGCAGCTACGACCACAACATCCCAGACATGAAAGTATTGATATTAAAGGGGAATTTCAAATCACAGAGGGACAGGAGAATCTGGGAATACAACTTCATGATAACCTTTGACACACTCAGATCAGAAATGAATGTGTCTCATGGATTTATATCTGCTTACATCTCTTAAAGATTGTGGCCCTCAGACCTCTTTGGTTCATCGCATTCATGGACTGAACATCAATTAGAGGACAATAAAACTTTCACACTTCTTATCTATAATCCTCCTACCATTTACTGTTACAACCGTTTCCTCCTCCACTCATACTGATCCGCTTTACGTCACCTGTCTCATCTACCTCATTACTTCTATGTACTTTGATGTATAAATTTGTGAATCTTCAGACACTGTCTAAAGAGACGCCTGTTGAAGAGGCCCAAGTAGCCTTGAAAGCTTGCAATTTTGTCATCATCTTTTCAGTTAGCCATTAAAAGGTATCAACCACTTAGGATTCTTAGGCTTTTTTCATATATTTACTGGCTAAGCTACTTTCACACCAGCGGCACGGACCTCCGGCAGGCTGTTCCATCGGGTGAACAGCCTGTTGGATCCGTCCTGCCGCTAGTGACCGTGTGCCCCTGGACTGCCGCTCCGTCCCCATTGACTATAATGGGGGCAGGGTGGAGTTGCAGCGGAGGTACGGCGAGAGGCTGCCGGAATAAATATCGAACATGTCCTAGTTTTATTCCGGCAGCCTCTCGCTGTGCGCTGCCATGCCTCCGGCGGAATTCTGCCCACGCTATAGTCAATGGGGACGGAGCGGCAGTCCAGGGGCACACATGAACTACCGGCAGGACGGATCCGACAGGCTGTTCACCCGATGGAACACCCTGCTGGAGGTCCGTGCCGCTAGTGTGAAAGTAGCCTAACACCGTACAAATGTATATATATATATATATATATAAATGTGGTAATTTGGGAAACAGTAGGACAATTAGGCCCCGCCCCACTAACGCCCAAACTACATGGGACTGACCATTTACAGATGGGGCTTACATAACCACGCCCATTGGTGTCTGAAAAAAGAGACAGCCCCTGCAAATTCAGGAGTTTATATATATAATTAATATCATTTCTTTCCAGTCATTCAGCCGCACGTTAACCCCCTTCAGAACCAGACACGGACCAAGCGCGCCAGTTCAGCACCCCAGCACAATCAAGGCTTCACCGGGGTGAGAGCAGTCACATGACCGGCCTGCAGCACGTGACTCCTGCGTCATCATTCCAAGCAGGAGCAGTTCCATTCTAGACACAACCGTTCCAGACGCTCCCGTGCCGGGCAGAGGAGGGAAGCGCGCCCGTTCTGCCGTCGCCCTTTCCTTCCCCCCAGCGCCATGGCAGCCTGTGACAGGCGCAGCAGATGGGACTCGTCCTCCCCCTAGAAGAAAGCCGCAGCTCTTGTCAGACGGCGCTCTTGTCAGACGGCGACTGCCCGTGTGCACTGCGGTCCTCGTTCCTTTCACTTTTATTGTTTCCTGTTTTTCCAGTGTGTTTCATTCTGCACCCTCCCCCCTTCCTTCACCCCACACCCTGCCCTATAGGAGTTGCCCATCTGACTGGCCAGCCCCTGGGAATACCCCACCGGAGACCAGAGCCCAAGAGAGGGAGCACCATTGCCGCACCATGGGATGCTGTGGGAGCACGCAGGTGAGTGTCCTGTAGCCTCCTGTACTGGGACTTCTGGGGAGAAAAGTTACATACATGGTGGAGAAGTCAGGATTTCCCATTGACACAGATAATTCCATTGGTCGCCACTGATCGTCCTGATCTAAGGCTACAGCCACACGGTCAGGTTTCCTGATGTGGTTTGGGAAGCCAAAATCGGGAGTGGATCCTAAAAGCAGAGAGAGTATAAAGGACAGATATGACTTCTCCTCTTATTTAATTCACTCCTGGTTTTAGTTTCCAAAACTGCATGCAGAAACCTGACGGTGTGGTCTTACCCTAAGGTATGTGCATTCTTGGTTGCATGAAGTAAAACAGTAGGAGGCGGATTTGGCATGGTTTTCAGCACCAAATCCATGCTGGAACCAGTGCCGAGGGGTGAACATACCCTAAATCTGACAGGTGGATGTTATGGTTTCTGTCCACCGTGGTCCTCAGACGTTCATGTGTGGGAGCCGCACAAGTAGCACCATGGACAGGGGAGCCTTTCCCAAGAAAACCCTGGTGCCATATGTTTATATGTATCTCATTGCTGGTGCTATATGTATCTCATTGCTGGTGCTATATGTATCTCATGTCTGGTGCCGTAGGTATATATGTATCTCATGTCTGGTGCCGTAGGTATATATGTATCTCATGTCTGGTGCCGTAGGTATATATGTATCTCATTTCTGGTGCCGTAGGTATATATGTATCTCATGTCTGGTGCCGTAGGTATATATGTATCTCATTTCTGGTGCCGTAGGTATATATGTATCTCATTTCTGGTGCCATATGTACATCTGAGGCATGTAGCTTTGGTATGGCTATCTCAGTGAAGAAAGAGGTCATTGTATGTGCCACAAAGACTTCTCCATCGCGTCCAGCTCCCTCACTGCGGGGCACCTGGGAATGGCGCGTCTTGCAATTTTTATTAGGTTACAGGTTGTGGAGATTGCTTATTCTGTATTTCTTGTGTTTGTGCACTAGCTGATGCCAGTTTAGTACTAGAGCTATGTGAGGCATTTTCAAGATTGGGCACCTGCACCCATTTAAGATGTGCATCATCTTAGGACAGTCATAACGTGCCCAATATCCAATGTGAAATGCACTGTTGGCACAGCCTGGACAGTTTCCATTACGATTGGCACACTTTGGTTGTACATGTGTCTAGACGCCAACCGACCATGTATTGGAGCACAGAGCACACTTGATCTGTGCCAGTCACTGCTGTCCTCAAGTTTCATGATGTCCAGGATAGATAGAGGTCTTTGTGTATTTACATGCCAAGTCTTGCTGCCACTTAAAGGGGTTTTCCAGGTTCAAGGCCGATTCTTGGCTAAAAGTTGCTCTTTATTTATTGACCACATATGCATAGGACCAGCCTCCGGCAGCGCTAGAGACCACCCATTTGTACCGGCGACGTCACCGGGCTCGCTGCTAGGTGGAAGCCTCCGCTTAGCATAGTGATGAGAAGCCCTGGATGTCACTGGCAGTAAACAAACAAATCTTGCGATCCTACTGCTGGAACCCCCACTGATCATGTGTTTGAGACCCCCCCCCCCCCCCTCCCGGAATATGAATGCATAACTGTACATCACTGGAATACCCCTATAACCCTTGGCCTGCTGCATTTACTAAGCAGGAACTAATTGATGTGCTATGCTATGACATTAAGGTTAGTGCCCAAATATTATACCAGTGTGTAACCTTCACTTTTCAGGTGTTAGTGCATTGATCTGAAGATCTGCATACACATTGGTGGCTGAAATACCAAGCTGCATGATGCCAGGCAGACATGTTATTTATGAAAGATATAGGATCGTGTAGTTTTATAGCTGGTTAAGGTCTTCCTCTTGTGTGTGAATAGGCGATTATACATGACAGGATCAACTGATGCGTTTCTAGTCCTGCCATTAAGGTCACCTTTCTGAAATCCAGGTCATGTAGGATTTATTGTAAGCCTGCTGAGCATTCCCATTCAGAACTGTCAGGCCGAATGCCACCACACATCTTCACACTTCTCCGGAGGAATTAGTGCTGCCCTAGATACGTGGAGCTCGCAGGTAGAGGATGTTATGAAGAGAAGTAGAGCATCCATCGGTGATACCTATGACCAGGAGTGATGTCACCATGGTGTCCTTCTCTGGGAGGCATCTGTCATATCTCTTGGTGCCTTCCATGTTCATGGATTTATGACTTGTACATGGAGGCAAATGGCACCTTTCTACATTGCTATAACTTATCGCTCAAAATAAACACACAACAACTTCTTCTTTGGAATTAAAATGCTACAATGCTTTAAATGGGTTCTGCACATTCATTTAACTGATGATCTATCTATGATCTAATGGCACCAATAATTTAGTTAGGTAGGGCCCTCTATAGTTCTGCCCCCCCCCCTTTTTCTGTGTCTCCCCCTTTCCCGCTCTTTTATTTCAGATTTTACCTCAAGATTGAAATGTGGACCAGTTCCAGCTGGTTTGAGTAGATCTTTTGAGGCGGCTGTAGCTCCACGGCTGATTGGCTGATGCTGTGGGAGAATACCAAGTCCTGATTTGTTGCCCTGCTTTCGGCGGGAAGGATTTCTTCTTCAAAAATTGTGGGGTTTAGCGGTGCTTCTGGGCCAGTCTGAAGAGGACCAGAACGATCTGAAATAAAAGAGCGGGAAAGGGGGAGACACAGAAAAAAAGGGGGGGGGGCAGAACTATATAGGACCCTACCTAACTAAATTAATGGTGCCATTGCCCACATGTGTCCCCCAAGCTGCTAAACGCTCTGGGGGGCCCATAACATAGAGGCAAATGGCACCTTTCTACATTGCTATAACTTACTGCTAAAAATAAACGCACAACAACTTCCTCTTTACATTAAAATGACCACAATGCTTTATTAAAGGGGTATTCCCATCTTAGACAATGGGGGCATATCGCAAGGATATGCCCCCATTGTCTGATAGGTGCGGGTCGGCTATTTTCGGTGGCCCCATAGAAATTAATGAAGGGCAGCTGCGCATGCGCAGTGCACCCTCCTTCACTTTCGGGGCTCCGTTCTCGATATACAGGTCCTTCTCAAAAAATTAGCATACTGTGATAAAGTTCATTATTTTCTGTAATGTACTGATAAACATTAGACTTTCATATATTTTAGATTCATTACACACCAACTGAAGTAGTTCAAGCCTTTTATTGTTTTAATATTGATGATTTTGGGATACAGCTCATGAACACCCAAATTTCCTATCTCTAAAAATTAGCATATTTCATCCGACCAATAAAAGAAAAGTGTTTTTAATACAAAAAAAGTCAACCTTCAAATAATTATGTTCAGTTATGCACTCAATACTTGGTCGGGAATCCTTTTGCAGAAATGACTACTTCAATGCGGCGTGGCATGGAGGCAATCAGCCTGTGGCACTGCTGAGGTGTTATGGAGGCCCAGGATGCTTCGATAGCGGCCTTAAGCTGATCCAGAGTGTTGGGTCTTGCGTCTCTCAACTTTCTCTTCCCAATATCCCACAGATTCTCTATGGGGTTCAGGTCAGGAGAGTTGGCAGGCCAATTGAGCACAGTAATACCATGGTCAGTAAACCATTTACCAGCGGTTTTGGCACTGTGAGCAGGTGCCAGGTCGTGCTGAAAAATTAAATCTTCATATCCATAAAGCTTTTCAGCAGATGGAAGCATGAAGTGCTCCAAAATCTCCTGATAGCTAGCTGCATTGACCCTGCCCTTGATTTAACACAGTGGACCAACACCAGCAGCTGACATGGCACCCCAGACCATCACTGACTGTGGGTACTTGACACTGGACTTCAGGCATTTTGGCATTTCCCTCTCCCCAGTCTTCCTCCAGACTCTGGCACCTTGATTTCCGAATGACATGCAAAATTTGCTTTCATCCGAAAAAAGTACTTTGGACCACTGAGCAACAGTCCACTGCTGCTTCTCTGTAGCCCAGGTCAGGCGCTTCTGCCGCTGTTTCTGGGGAATGCGGCACCTGTAGCCCATTTCCTGCACACGCCTGTACACAGTGGCTCTGGATGTTTCTACTCAGTCCACTGCTTCTGCAGGTCCCCCAAGGTCTGGAATCGGTCCTTCTCCACAATCTTCCTCAGGGTCCGGTCACCTCTTCTCGTTGTGCAGCGTTTTCTGCCACACTTTTTCCTTCCCACAGACTTCCCACTGAGGTGCCTTGATACAGCACTCTGGGAACAGCCTATTCGTTCAGAAATTTCTTTCTGTGTCTTACCCTCTTGCTTGAGGGTGTCAATGATGGCCTTCTGGACAGCAGTCAGGTCGGCAGTCTTACCCATGATTGCGGTTTTGAGTAATGAGCAAACTGGGAGTTTTTAAAAGCCTCAGGAATCTTTTGCAGGTGTTTAGAGTTAATTAGTTGATTCAGATGATTAGGTTAATAGCTCGTTTAGAGAACCTTTTCATGATATGCTAATTTTTTTAGATAGGAATTTGGGGTTTTTATGAGCTGTATGCCAAAATCATCAATATTAAAACAATAAAAGGCTTGAACTACTTCAGTTGGTGTGTAATGAATCTAAAATATATGAAAGTCTAATGTTTATCAGTACATTACAGGAAATAATAAACTTTATCACAATATGCTAATTTTTTTAGAAGGACCTGTAGGTGTGGGTCCCAGCGGTGGGACCAGCACCTATAAGACAATGGGGGCATATCCTAGCGACATGCCCCCATTGTCTGAGATGAGAAAACCCCTTTAAGGGTAAAACCATAACAATTAATTTATTAAAAACCACAATCGTCATAATTTAACGAACCATCAAACCATTAGATAAAAAGGCGAGGCCCCCCACAGGCATTGCAGCCATTTTTCAATCGCATTTTGCAGACCAATATTAAAGATATTAATACATATGTTGGACAGATGAACATCATCTGCTCTGTATAACCCCGGCACAAAACCTTCAAGATCAACATGCCTATAAGTACAACCATCGCGTAATGGAATATTTTTTTTTTCCATAGCCCTATTTACCCGTTTTCTAATTTTCTCATAAATAAAATGCCTCCTCTCTAAACCAAACCAAACTAAACCTTCGAACGATTTCTGAAAAAATGAACTTGCTATTAGGTAAAATGCATTGAATTAAAGCTAAATCTCTTTTCATTCCCCTTAACAAATCACAAGGCTTCACCTTCACAATGTCGTTACCACCCACATCAATTAACAGAAGATTAGGGGCAGGCCATTTTGCAATTGATTTACAGATTTCAACAATTAATCGTTTCCAAATTAGTACTCTAACATCCCACCAAAGGACCTGCAAAGACAAACTGTCGAATGATACATTTGCTGAATAAGATCTTTGTTCAGCTCGCTTCTGAGCCCAAAATATAAATGAGTGGCCTACAATCCATACCACCAAATGACTACCTGCAAAATAGAAATTATATTAGTCTGATAAAATTAAATCAGGTCTAACATAAAGCTTAACTCTGAGAATCCCAACGCCCAATTCTGCGAATCAATGACTCAATCAGGCCACATCTTTCTGCGTCAAGAGCAGCACCAATCCTAAAAGAATGTGACGATATTTTAACATCACTGAGGCCTAACAGGTTCAACATTTTTTGAGTACAGCGCAAAATTGAAATCTGGTTAAGGTAGAACAGTTACTATGCTACAGGAAAGGACCCGCTACTGCTGGACGAACCGCTACCCAAGTCTTTGCAATGGCCACCGGACAAAGCATTGAACCAACCCATTCATTCAATTTTATAAACCTACCCCTCCCAAATGTATACAGAATTTACTTTAACTGACACGTCTGAGAACGATAAACCAGAACCGTCCGACCTGTTAACTGCTACTAGCTCACCGATCCTTAGCGCAGCAAAAAATGCAAAGATAGTACGAAATAACAACACTTTAAAAGAATCAACACAAACCTCCGGTAAAAAATAAAACAAATCATGTAACAACTTGATGGAAATAGGCCTTCTGTTATCCATATTGCAAAAGTGCTTTTTATAACCTTTCAGCATCTGCTTAATTTGAAAACAGGCCGATAATGGTATCGTGCCATATCATTTCTGAAAAAAGGAAATACCATAAGCTGTCTTAGACACTGCAGAAAAAGGTAGATTTCTTTCACACAATTTAGCGACAAATAATAGTCCTACAATCATCACCATTACAAATCACGGAGGCCGCATCTTTGAACAATAGCCAATCCCGCCATGCGGCTGCATATGCAGCCCATGTTCTGGGAGCCAGAGAACATTTGATATTTTCAGTAATTGATCCCAAATAAAATCCCAAAGATGATCGGGGCAAGGGATCCCTTCCAGCTCCGCCTCCGGAGCAAGTTCTCAGAATCTCGCAAGCTGCAGACGAGACAGAGAATCAGCTAAGCTATTGGAAGCACCTGTAACATAATTAGCTTTAATCCAAATGTTACATTGCATGCAAAAAAGGACTAAGGGCCTCAATAACTTAACTACTAATTCAGATTTAGACGACAAAGTATTAATAGCAAATAGGACACCTTTATTATCAGTATGCAAAAAAAAATCATTTTATTACTAAATTCAGAACCCCAAATTACTACTGCCACTACTACAGGAAAAAGCTCTAACAGCACAATGTTACTAGTCACTCCAGCTTTCACCCATGAATTAGGCCATTGCTCATCTGATCAATTGCCATTCCAAAATGCATCGTAGCCGATTCTACCAGCTGCATCCGTGAAAAAGCCCAGTGCAACAGAATCCACAAATTTTTCTTGCCAACAACTTGCACCATTATAATTATTCAGAAAATCAAACCAAATGGATAAATCATCTTTTAGACATTTTGTAAGGCGAATATGTGAACTAGGTGATTTCAAACCCATGGTGGAAAAATATAGGCGCTTAGAAAAAACTCTACACATCGGTATTATTCTACTAGCAAAATTAAGTGAACATGGTACAATGCGGCGATCTGCTGCAATTAACCCCACAGGTGCCACACCTGAGGGGTTAACTGCTGCTTATCGCAGCACCCTGTCAGAGGCAGGGTGCCGGCAATGTGTTTCTGCCGCCAGCTGTATTTGTATCTTAAACACTTATTATCATTGGTGGTACCAGTGCGCCCGCCCCCCCCCCCCCCCCGTCCCCAGTATTAAAAACATTGGTGGCAGTGGCAGCTTCTGATCAGAGCCCCAGCAGTGTAATCCTGGGGCTCCAATCGGTTATCATGGCAGCCAGGATGCTACTGAAGCCCTGGCTGCCATGGTAAGCTCCCTGCTGCTGTGTGTACTATGCACAGGGCAGCAGGGATAGTGTAATATCCTATTCACCCTAATAGAGCTCTATCAGGGTGAATAGACAAAGGATTAAAAGATCCCAGGTATTAGCCCCAAAGGGGGAAATTTATACTTAATATTTATTTAATAACTAATCACCCCCTTTCCCAATTTTACATATACAATAAATAAATAAAATATAGTACAAACTATTAAAATATAAAAAAATATCTCCTATGCGGTGAACGCCGTAAAAGAAAAAAAGAAAAGAAAAACTGCGCAATTCGCCCCCTTTTTTTTTTTTTTTTTTTTTTTAAGTCACCTTGTCCCCCAAAATGATAGGATAGGACTGTTCGATTATGGACCAGACGTTCCAAAAAATGCGGAATGCATGCAGCTTTTTTGGGCTTTTTTTTTTTTTTTTTTTTTTTCACATGGTATTGAGTACCGCAATACTTTTTTATGGTATCGAAACCGAAACAACCCTAGTTTTTAATGTTAATATTTATTTGGAAAGTGGGAAAAGAGGGTTGATTTTAAATTTAATAATTTTATTTGGTTTTATATTTTAAAACCTATTTTTTTTGCCCGTAGTGGACTTGAACATGCAATCATTAGATTGTTTATGCCACAGGCTGCAGTAGTTTATCATTGTAGTCTGTAGTAAACTTACTGTATTGCTATTAAAGGGGTTTTACAGCTTTTGATTACTGATCATCTATCTATGCTGATGATCTATCTTTTGGATAGATCATCAGCATCTGATTGGCAGGGGTCCGACACCTGGCACCCCCATTTGCTACGGCCGCGACGCTCGCTGTAGTGCCGCGGCCTTCTCGCTGTTTCCCCGCAGTCCCAAGTGAATAGTTTGTTTAGGGCCTGGAGCGGTGATTTCTCACATTTCCAAACTAATTTTCCTCTTTTGTACATATGTAAGCATAAAGTGTTCTTTGTTGGTCAATGCAAAAGGCATTTAAGCTGAAGGGAAGACCACAGGATGTGCTTGACCCCCAATTCTTAAAGGGGTTGTCCGGGTTCACAGCTGAACCCAGGCAGCCCCCCTGATGTTAGCATCTGAGCATCTCATGCTCTTTTGTTTACAGTAACACATTGCTGTGCGGAAGCTTCCGCCCGGCAGTGTGTTTGGTGACGTCACCGGCTTTGATGGGCATGCTTTAGCGCTGCTCTAGCCGTTTTACTGGCTAGGGCAGCACTAGAGCCCGCCCATCAGTGCCGGTGACGTCACAAGGCTTCCTGGCAGCCCCATGGAGAGCCTGGTACATCACCGAAACTCCTGATAACGCCTTTGCCCTGCGCAATTTAAGTCAGAAAATGGAGGTATGTCCGGGTTCAGAGCCATGGAGGTATGTCCCTTTAAAGTAACAGTGCCATTCTTGACCACAGGCTTGTTACTACAAATCAGCTTTTGAAACATAGAACAAAGTGTTCAGATGTCATTACAAGCTGAAACAACCACATTCAGCCATGCTGTTTGAAGCCTGTAATCTAGCTTCCTTGTTTGTCTGTCCTAATTCCCTTGGGTCACTGCATGCAATTCTTGCGGTGGCCACCAGGCCTAGTATTATGTTGACACTTTCTGGTCTGTACAGATCACTTTTCAGCAGCTTTAGCATTATCATCACATGCAGAATTATAATGGTTCCACTGTTCATAATAGGTGATATAGCAGCTTATCTACTCCCTCCTGAATTCTGCACAGGTCACAAAGCAGAATAGTCTCCAATAGAAGTCAATGAAGTCCCCTCCTGTCTGTCATGTCTGTATCTCATCTGGATGCTCTCAAAGAAAATGAAATCTTGACATTTTTGGCACAACCTTTTAAAAGCAAGCCAAAGCCCAGACTCCTCAATTTCCTCTAACTCTGACTCAGACTCCCACTCCCTCATACATGGCACAAGTTTAAGCGATAACTTAAAGGGAACCTGTCATCGGGATTTTGAGTATAGAGCTGAGGACATGGGTTGCTAGATGGCCGCTAGTACATCCCCAATACCCAGTCCCCATAGCTATGTGTGCTTGTATTGTGTAAAAAAAAACAAAAAACGATTTGATACATATGCAAATTAACTTAAGAGTCATATCTTACTTGTGTGACCAGAGAAGAGTCATATTTTCAAGCTCTGACTCATCTCAGGTTAATTTGCATACGTATCAAATCTGTTTTTATACACAATAAAAGCACACAGAGCTATGGGGACTGGGTATTGGGGATGTACTAGCGGCCATCTAGCAACCCATGTCCTCAGCTCTATACCCAAAATCCCGATGACAGGTTCCCTTTAAGTTATCGCTTAAACTTGTGCCATGTATGAGGGAGTGGGAGTCTGAGTCAGAGTTAGAGGAAATTGAGGAGTCTGGGCTTTGGCTTGCTTTTAAAAGGTTGTGCCAAAAATGTCAAGATTTCATTTTCTTTGAGAGCATCCAGATGAGATACAGACATAACAGACAGGAGGGGACTTCATTGACTTCTATTGGAGACTATTCTGCTTTGTGACCTGTGCAGAATTCAGGAGGGAGTAGATAAGCTGCTATATCACCTATTATGAACAGTGGAACCATTATAATTCTGCATGTGATGATAATGCTAAAGCTGCTGAAAAGTGATCTGTACAGACCAGAAAGTGTCAACATAATACTAGGCCTGGTGGCCACCGCAAGAATTGCATCGCTTAAACTTGTGCCATGTATGAGGGAGTGGGAGTCAGTTAGGGCTCTTTCACACTTGCTTTGTCCGGATCTGGCGTGTACTCCGTTTGCCGGAATTACACGCCGGATCCGGAAAAACGCAAGTGAACTGAAAGCATTTGAAGACGGATCCGTCCTCAAAATGCGTTGTGTTACTATGGCAGCCAGGACGCTATTAAAGTCCTGGTTGCCATAGTAGTAGTGGGGAGCGGGGGAGCAGTATACTTACCGTCCGTGCGGCTCCCGGGGCGCTCCAGAATGACGTCAGAGCGCCCCATGCGCATGGATGACGTGCCATGCGATCACGTCATCCATGCGCGTGGGGCGCCCTGACGTCACTCTGGAGCGCCCCGGGAGCCGCATGGACGTTAAGTATACTGCTCCCCCGCTCCCCACTACACTTTAACATGGCTGCCAAGATTTAGCGTCCTGGCAGCCATGGTAACCATTCAGAAAAAGCTAAACGTCGGATCCGGCAATGCGCCGAAACGACGTTTAGCTTAAGGCCGGATCCGTATTAATGCCTTTCAAAGGGCATTAATCCGGATCCGGCCTTGCGGCAAGTGTTCAGAATTTTTGGCCAGAGCAAAAAGCGCAGCATGCTGCGGTATTTTCTCCGGCCAAAAAACGTTCCGGTCCTGAACTGAAGACATCCTGATGCATCCTGAACGGATTTCTCTCCATTCAGAATCCATTGAGATAATCCTGATCAGGATTCTTCCGGCATAGAGCCCCGACGACGGAACTCTATGCCGGAAGAAAAGAACGCAAGTGTGAAAGAGCCCTAAGCCTTGTAACATCCCCAAAAAATAAAATATCATTCCCAAAATATTTCAAACATGAAGTAGACATATGGGGAATGTAAAGTCATCACAATTTTTGGGGGTAGTACTATGTATTACAGAAGTAGAGAAACTGAAACTTTGAAATTAGCAAATTTGTCCAAATTTTGGGTAAATTTGGTATTTTTTTATGCAAAAAAAATATTTTTTTTTACTTCATTTTACCAGTGTCATGAAGTACAATATGTGACGAAAAAACAATCTCAGAATGGCCTGGACAAGTCAGTGTTTTAAAGTTATCAGCACTTAAAGGGACACTGGTCAGATTTGCAAAAAATGGCCAAGTCCTTAAGGTGAAATAGGGCTGAGTCCTTAAGGCCTGGGTTCACACCTGAGCATTTTACAGTGCATTCCTACGCGCTGTAAAACGCTCAACAGGCAAAAACCCATGCTTCCCTATGGGCATGGTTCTCACCTGCACGTTTTACAGTGCCTACGCCCAAAGAAGTACAGCAGCTTCTTTGGGTTGTATTGTCGCGTGTTCACGCCCATAGACTTTATTGGACGCCTCTGTGGTCAATCGCAAGAACGTGCGTACGACGCGCGTTTCCTATTTCCAAAAACGCGCTGTTGGGCTCCTTTCACACCTGCGTTCAGGTGTCCGCTCGTGAGCTCCGTTTGAAGGGGCTCACAAGCGGCCCTGAACGCAGCCGTCTGGCCCTAATGCATTCTCAGTGGAAGCGGATCCACTGAGAATGCATCCGCCTGCCAGCGCTCAGCCTCCGCTCCGCTCAGTGAGCGGACACCTGAACGCCTGAATGTAAAGTCTGAACGGATCCGCTCAGGCTACTTTCACACTTAGAAAATTTTTCTAAGTTATAATGCAGACGGAGCCGTTCTGAACAGAGCCTCCGTCTGCATTAATATGAGCGGATCCGTTCAGAACGGATCCGATCGAACACTAGTGTGAAAGTAGCCTAATACACCCCAAAAACACGCGTATCAAATACGTTCAAGTGTGAACCAGGCCTAAGGGAATCTCTTACAGTGCTAAAGTGTTTATTTCTTTCTCGTTATCACTCTGGCTGGTTTCCTGGCAAAGCCTTATATTTTTACATGCTTTGAGAGGAGAGCTTGATGCATAGCTGACTCATGTAGGAGACTGCTGCACTGTAATATGTACAGTAATTAATATATTTTCTGGTCGTGGTGTTATGTGTTACTTAAAGATAAATGCAGTGTTTAAGGGTCTTTTCACACTGCATTTATACGGTATATATATTTACTGGGATTAAGTCCTGACCGATCTGTTAAACAGAGGCAGTGACATCCATTACAGATTTAGATGGGATGGCATAGGGTTGCACCATTGCATCCAGAAAGAAAATTGCAAGCTTGACGTGTACCGCCCAGAAGGGCCTCCATCAAATGAATGGGAGGCCTACAGGTCTATTTAGCATGATGTCTGGAGATTTTCCGATGCATTCAGTAAACTGCTCACACATTTTTAGTAGACCCTTATGACTTAAAAGGGTTCTCCAGGAAATAAGAAAATAAAACAAAATATCACTTTATTATAAATATATCCCCAAGTACCTTTCATTAGTCATATTGGCTTGTTTTGTTGGGGGAGCAATCATCAGGAGAAATAAAATGGCCGCTGTCCTATTAGTGCACACAAAACCAGTCCTAATCACACAGGAGAACAAGTTACTTCAGTGCAATGAACCAAAGAGCTGCCTCATCCTCCTCTCTGCTCTACTTGTCAGGGATTATGATCCTGAAAACTAATAAGATCTTCAGCTGAATCTCTATAGCAATGGAGTTCATGAGGAGACATGAAGTAAAGAGAGGAGGGGATGTGGCTAATGAGCAGCAGCACTTGTATGTAGTCTCCATTACCACAGTCTGTCCTGTCCCTCCTCTGTACTTCATGTCTCCTCGATCTTATCAACTGTATTCAGGATCATAATCCCTGGCAAGCAGAGCAGAGAGGAGGACGAGGCAGCTCTTTAGCTCAGTGTTGTGAAGAAACTTGTCCTCCTGTTTGATTAGTACATGTTTTGTGTGCACTAATAGGACGGCGGCCATTTTATTTCTCCTATTAGACAAAACAAGTCATTATAACGAATGAAGGGTACATAGGACTTTACTGTATTTATAATTAAGTAAAATCTAAGTATTTTCATTTTCTTAATTCCCAGGGAATGCCTTTAAGCAGTATTTGCTGAGAAAGCTCTTTAGCCAGCCAACAGATATGAAAATAGATTGGCAGCAATTATTTTTGTAGCTCCATAAACTTCTGCAGAGCTTTAGAGACATACACATGAATGACATTTACAGCATTTCAAAATTACAGGCACGCATAAAATCATTCTCCTTGCTGTACATACAGATTTCTCCTGTAAGGGCTGTGAAAAAAAAAAAATTGGTGGTAAATTGTACAGTTTGTCTCCCGCTGTATATCCAAATGTAGTATTGCTCAGCTTGCAAAGCATGTTACAGTGCTCAGGAGTCCTCACTGTAGCTGGTCATATACATTAAGTAGACAGCGGTCTATTCTAACTCTCTCCCAATTCCCACTTACCCATTTGGTTTTGGCCAAGCAAGTTAGCCGAGAGAGTGGACATTTTTGATGGCAACTTATCTCTGAAGAGAACAAATGGATCGGGTGCCAAAATTCAGTTTACCCAATCCTTCTCTCCCCGACATCATCATTTGTCTGGGTGATTCAGGAGCTCCCATTCACATTTAAGTCCAGTAGACGGTCCTATCAGTGACTGACAGCTATCTCTGTATACACAGCCATAGAGGGAAGGCTGTCAGTCACTGATAGGTCTGTCTCCTTGTCTTCAGTCAGTGACTGACAGCTACCTCTGTATACACAGTCATAGAGGGCAGGCTGTCAGTCACTGATAGGACCTCCTCCTTGTCTTCAGTCAGTGACTGACAGCTATCTCTGTATACACAGTCATAGAGGGAAGGCTGTCAGTCACTGATTGGACCTCCTCCTGGACTTCAAAGTCCGGAATTAGCAAGAAATAAACGAGTAAATTACAAGTTTTACTGAAACTTTTCCTATAAAACTATAGATCAATCTCCCAGCTTATTCTGCTTTATAACATGCGCCTGTAGCTTAACCTTTTCCTAACATGTGACATACCATAACATCACATGTTGGATCTTTAAAGATGGTGCCCGCTCCTCTTACAGCAAACACCTGTGGCTAATGTCTGCAACTGGTGGTAATGCCGATTGCGGACATTTAACCCCTCAGTGATGCTCTGGCTCTCCGTGCAGCAATGGGAGGTGCTGAAGCTTATGTGTGGCGGCCCCTGTCATAGTGAATGATAGGAGGCTGCTACACGGTCTTTCCTATGGAGCCCTGGTCTGTAGTAGGGCTCCACAGGAAAGTAGTAAAATCATCATAGACTCCAATGCTAGTGCATTGGAGTCTATGACAATAGCAATCTAATGATTGCTTGTTATAGTTCCCTATGGGAAATAAAATACCCGTATTTTTCGCCCTATAAGACGCACCGGCCCATAAGACGCACCTAGGTTTTTGGGGAGGAAAATAAGAAAAAAAAAATATTTTTAACCAAAAGGTGTGCTTTTGGTGGGTTTGGAACTGATGGTGGTCTGTGGATGGCACTATTACTGGGGATCTGTGGATGGCACGGGGGGGGGGGGGGGGATCTGTGAAGGACACTGTTATGGGGGGATCTGGGGATGACGCTGTTATGGGGGGATCTGGGGATGACACGCTGTTGTGGGGGGATCTGGGGATGACGCGCTGTTGTGGGGGGATCTGGGGATGACGCGCTGTTGTCGGGGGATCTGGGGATGACGCGCTGTTGTCGGGGGATCTGGGGATGACGCGCTGTTGTCGGGGGATCTGGGGATGACGCGCTGTTGTCGGGGGATCTGGGGATGACGCGCTGTTGTCGGGGGATCTGGGGATGACGCGCTGTTGTCGGGGGATCTGGGGATGACGCGCTGTTGTCGGGGGATCTGGGGATGACGCGCTGTTGTCGGGGGATCTGGGGATGACGCGCTGTTGTCGGGGGATCTGGGGATGACGCGCTGTTGTCGGGGGATCTGGGGATGACGCACTATTATATATGTGCCATCCACAGACCCCCCCACCCCATAACTGTGCCATCCACAGATTTCCCCGTCGCTCCAGTGCTGCAGTATACAAATATAAAATGTCTCATTCAATTAAAAGTGATTAAACATGCCCCCTCACTCCTAATATTACCGTACATCCTAACAGCTTCTGTACAATGCAGGCAGGCCTGACGGCCGGCGCGTCACTCACTGACGTCACTTGCCTGCGCCGCCTGCTTCATTCATAAAGTAGGTGGCGCAGGCACGTGACATCAGGGAGTTACGCTGACGCTCGCCCAGCCTGCCTGCATTCTACAAAAGCTGTTAGGGTGTACGGTAATATTAAAAGTGGGGGGGCATGTTTAATCACTTTTAATTGAATGAGACATTTTATATTTGTATAGTGCAGCACTGGAGCGGCGGGGCCGAACTACAGTAACTGCACCGCCCCGCTGCAATTACCGGCCCCCAGTTCCTCCTCCCAGTCCCTCCACGCTCGCATATACATCGCAGCCTGCGATGTAAAAATGTCTGCATTCGCCTCATAAGACAAGCATTTTTTCCCCTATTTTGGGGGGGGGGGGAGTGCATCTTATGGGGCGAAAAATACGGTAATAAATAAAAACAATACACATAATAGATATCACCACGTGCGAAAACGCTTGTACTATCAAAATAAAGATGTTTTAATCCCATACGGAAAACGGCAAAATGAAAAAAGGGTAAAAATGGCTGATTAGTTCTTTTTTTTTTTTTTTTTTTTTTTTTTTTTTTTTTTTTTTGGGTCCCATCTCTTTCCGCAAATTTTTTTTAAGAAAGAGTGATCAAAACGTTTTACACGTCCCAGAATGGTATCAATGAAAAGTACAGATTGCCCAGTAAAAAATTATCCCTCATACAGCTCTGCACAAATAACTACAAAAAAGATATAGGGGGTCAGTAAATGAGAGCAAAAATCTTCCTATTTTCCAATTCCCCCCCCCCCCCCCCAACATTTTTTTTAACGCAAGGAAAAGTATACATATGTGGTATCGCCGGATTCTTACTGACCTGGAGAATGAAGATCACAAGTCAATTTTACCGCATAATGAACACTGTAAAAAAAAAAAAACATAAAACTGTGTCGGAATTGCATTTTTTTTTTCACCAATTCTACAACCTTTTGGAATTTTTTTCCAACTACGTTCTATGCAATATTAAATGGTGGCCTTGGAAAGGACAACTTGTCCTGCAAAAAACAAGCCCTCATACGAGTTTGTGAATAGAAAAATTAAAAAGTTATGGCTCTGGGAAGGCAGGGAAGGAAAACGCAACGTCAAAAAAACCTCCGAGGTCGAAGGGGCTAAACGCCATGTTCATTGTGACAGGCACTCTTTAAAGTGTAACTGCCATTCTGTTTTTATTTGTGTAATGTATAGGGGCAGTGATACTGACCATTTTTGTAACATACTTAATTACTGAAATTGCACATTTCTATTAGAAAAATAGCTGTAAAGTGGCCCATTTTGAGACTTAGGAATGCTCCTCTGTCTTCTGTTTACATAACCCAGTCCTTATCAAGTCTTCACAGTTATGTAAACAGAAGACAGAGGAGCCTTGCTAAGGCTCAAAATGGGCCACTTTACAGTTATTTTTCTAATAGTAATGTGTGATTTCAGTAATTAAAGTATGTTACAAAAATGGTCAGTATCACTGCCCCTATACAGTACACAAAAAAAAAACAGAATGGCAGTTACACTTTAAGAAAAGAAAATCTGATTGTGGACTGCTAGCCTCATAAAACCTGCTTTACCAAACTGCTCATGTCCTGGTTTTACGTAATGAAATCATGGCAGTGCACTCCAGCAATGCCTGTGCCTGCAGCCAAGGAGACACATCTCCGTGATACAAGGCCCTATAATTGTGGTACAGTGTAGCCTGTCAGATGTAGCTATTTGCTAATGTCAGCTGAGTGCAATCATACATGTCCTACCTTTTTGTCTGTGGCTTATTTCTTGTAAAAACCATACTTTTATCATATGCAAATTTCTTCACTACCAGCAAGTTGGGCGTGTACTTGCTGGTAGCCGCTGCATCTGCCGCTTCTAGACACGCCCCATCTCCTATTGATAGACAGGGCCAGCGAGCGCTCTCCTCCTCCCGCTGGCCCCGTCTGCTGCTGAATTCCCGCACCTTCTAATATAAGCACCATACCAAATAAAACAACTGAAAATATTAAACGAAAAATGTGGAATCGGCTGCCCTTACAGTGCGGAGCCTGTAGTAAAATAGCACTTTTTATATGCTGACGATGGTTTTATGAAGAAGTTATGTAGCTTTTATGTCTTTGCTTTCAGAGCTCGAAGCGGGATTGGAGGCCGTTGGAGGAGCACAGTTGCACTGATATTCCGTGGCTCCTGCTGTTTACCCTTTTCTGTGTTGGGATGGTGAGTAGATAAATGCCTCTGTCGCCTGTCTGTATCTATTCTTTATCATTGTCATTTCAACTGTTAACACACTACTAATCTCAAGTAAATCATCCTAAAATCAAAATCACATTTTTGGTCAGTTATTTCTGTCCCCAACTGTCCACTGCATATAGACTTGGGCATTTAAGATGGAACTTTCCTGGGGATTCTGAGAAACGTAGATGCTTCTACTTGATTGATATTGTGCCAGTGCCCTATGCAGGGGCTGCACGCTCAGTGGAAAACATGGTGTTTGGGGATTTCATGACATCTATAGTGGAGTGACCAACTTTTTTGCTCCAAAGCTGTTTTGGTATTTAGTCTGCAGCATGTGAGCTCTGTTTATTTTATTGTGAGTCTGTACTCAAATTCTGCATCCGTCCTACAGATCGATTTTTTTCATTGTTGTCCAATATAGGCAGAAAAAAGTCAAGTGTTTAATGTGTGCTATACGGTACTCTGTGGTGTAGTAGAGGAAATGTGAACCATTAAAGGCGTTCTCCAGGATTTTTATATTCATGGATTTTTACTATAGTTAGACCACCAATATCTGATCTGCGGAGGTCTGACACCCTGCACCTATGGCAAGTGAGTAGCTCTGGCACAGAAACTACACAGCCCTGTCCACTGTAGTTCTGCTCCCATTCACTTTACTGGGAGCAGCTCTGCAATGTCCAGCTGCTTCGCACATAGCCTCCACAATCACTATTCGCTGTTCCAGGGAGAACACTATCTTTCTGACACAATAGGCCACTTTTATCAAACTGAATAATAAATCAGTCTTAGTTGCCCATAGCAACCAATCAGAGCTCAGCTTTCAGTTTCTACAGGGCAATGAAAAAATGAAAGCTGAGCTCTGATTGGCTGCTATGAACAACTAAGACAGAGTTACTATTAGGCAGTTTGATTTCGATATATTGGAGGGGGGCTACTTTTTCGTGGGTGTACATGCCATTTGCTGAAGTGAGACAACTCCTTTAATGTCTGTAACGTAGATCCCTTTTTAAGTCAGTCTCACTTGTTAGGCCTGCTATACTCCAAACATGTGGTTATCTTCCCTGTCTCCCATTCCTGTAGTATTGGAAGTCACATATCCTAGTCTATTACTCCACTGCTCCCCTGAATGTTCCTGCTTCTTCCTGAGCATCATGTTTCTCACTCTAGGCAGCAGATCATGCAGTGTCCTTTTTGAGTAGGAGAGCAGAGCAGAAGGGCAGTACTCATATAGCTCGACGTTACAGATTGCAATATAGAGGCATGCAGGCAGCTGTAAATCGAGGCAATGTCTGTGAGGGGGAGAGGAATCATGCGAACTGTCGCCCCTCACAATGGTAATACTACTCTCTTGAAGCCCTGACAGCATCAAAACAAAGGTGCTGTAAATAGCTGGGCAACATAATGGAAGTAAAAAAAATTATTACTTCTGATCATTGGTGATAACGCCTTGTGAGCATTTAGACATATATAGGTACTTTTCTGTATTTTTATAAGGGCTGAAAACCCCTTTTTGTTTGGTATCCAGTGATGCTGAAAATTGGTGCTGCACTGAAATAATGGGCTAATAGGCACTATAATTTTATTTTCTCCCTAATTATTATTATTATTATTAGTGCTAGTTTTGTGATTTGTCTGATTCCTCAGGTACTTGATTATTTGGCTTTCTTTATTGTATTATTTCCTCACCCATCCAAATTGGACATGAAATGACCATATACCCCTTGTCTTCTAGTTCATTGCGTAGTTTTGTTTCTAGAAGGCCATGAAAGAACAATCAGCCCATGCTATATGTATTTATGTGGATTTTTGTAGTGATCATGAAGTTATAACTAGAATGCCAACTACGTACTGTAGGCCAGCATGCAGAGCTTTTATGTTCTGCTCAGAAGACAAATAAGTAGCTTTTTTTTCTGATATTTCTTTCATTTGGAAGTTGGCATGTTAACATGTTTTGACAGCCACAAAAAGCTAATCTTGAATGGCTGCAAACCAAATGTTGTACAAGCTGTAAAATAATCCTATGCCTGTTTCACAAGATGTTTTACACCTTTGACATTGTAAACTATGCTGAGAAAGTGACTGCAATTGTTTTGAGTTAGGGCTCATGCATACGCATACAGCAGGTCCGCAATACACGGGCATCGGTCGTGTGCATTTCTCTTCCTGGATCGCAAACCCATTCACTTGAATGGATCCTCAATTACGGAGATGCGGAATGGAGGCACGGATCAGAACCCCACGGAAGCACTACGGAGTGCTTCCGTGGTGTTTCTGGCTGTGCCTCTGCACCGCAAAAAAGTAGGGCATGCACTACTTTTTTGCGATGCAGATGGCGGCCCCCATTCAAGTCAATGGGTCAGCGATCCACATGCGGCTTCCCTATGGTCTGTGCCCGTGCATCGCGGGCCACAGCACGGACATGTAGCCCTTACATTCGTGGGCATGAGCCATTAGTCAGTATAGAGTAGGTTGTCCTACAGAAATGTGACCAACTACCGGTACTTAATAAAATAAAAAATCTGACAGGTTTCATTTATTGCGTGGAGACCTAACAAAGTTAAATCAACATCACACATATTCATAATAGGTGATGGCAACCTCACAATCCAGAGTAGTATCTAATGCTTTCTTGCTCAGGTTCTTAAACCTTTGCCTACTAAAGATATGTATCATATGTCCTTGCAGTGTGACTAGGAATGTGGTGCTAGCTGCCATACTGCCGGACATACAGCCAGAACTAGAGAGACGAAGTGGGAGCTGCACAGAACTCCTGGTCTTGTTTTAAAGTTTAGATACTTAGCGTTAAAACAAACCTAGCTCATATAACTGGTTGCTATACAGCCTAAGATATAGTAAACTGAACCTTGCCTCTTTAGGCCTCTTTCACACTTGCGTTGTCCGGATCCGGCGTGTACTCCACTTGCCGGAGGTACACGCCGGATCCGGAAAAACGCAAGTGCCCCTTTCTCCGGATTTTATAATAAAAAAAAAAAAAAGGAAAAAAACACACATTAGGTATCACCGCGTCTGTAACAGCCGGCTCTATAAAAAATATCACATGACCTAACCCCTCAGCTGAACACCGTAAAAAAAATTATAATAAAGTGCCAAAAAAAGCCATATTTCTTTTTTTGTCACCTTACATCACAAAAATTGCAACACCAAGCGATCAAAAAGGCATATGCCCCCAAAATAGTACCAATCAAACCGTCACCTCATCCCGCAAAAAATGAGACTCTACCTAAGACAATCTGTCAAAAAATAAAAAATTTTATGGCTCTCAGACAATGGAGACACTAAAAAATATATATATATATATATATATATAGATATGAAAAATGGCGGCACTGACTGCTATAAAGGAAAAAATAGGGTGCACGTTCCAGGGGAATCGACTCCTTACCCCAATCAATGAATCCAGAAAAAGGACGGCACTCCGGTCTTGAAAAGGTAAAAGTGGTTTTAATCAACCTTGCGGTACAACGTTTCGGCTCCAATACTGAGCCTTTCTCAAGCACCTTGACCTCGTGCTTGAGAAAGGCTCAGTATTGGAGCCGAAACGTTGTACCGCAAGGTTGATTAAAACCACTTTTACCTTTTCAAGACCGGAGTGCCGTCCTTTTTCTGGATTTATATATATATATATATATATATATATATATTTATTTATTATTATTTTTTTTTTTTTTTTTTCTCTTCAAAAAATGCTATTATTGTGTAAAAGTTTAATCTATCCCCTAGTTTCCAAAATGGGGTCTCTTTTTGGGAGTTTTTACTGAAAGGGTGCATCAGGGGGGCTTCAAATGGGACATGGCATTTAAAAACCAGTCCAGCAAAATCTGCCTGCCAAAAACCATATGGCGCTTCTTTTCTTCTGCGCCCTGCCGTGTGCCATTACATCAGTTTACGACCACATGTGGGGTGTTTCTGTAAACTGCAGAATCAGGGTAATAAATAAGGAGATTTTTGTGAAACTCACCTGTAAAATCTTTTTCTCGTCTTTTCCATTGGGGGACACAGACCATGGGTATAGCTTAGAGGTATTAGTAGGAGGGACACTATGCAAATGAAAGAGCTCCTCCTCCTCGGGCTATACCCCCAGACTCCACCAGGAGGAACTCAGGCGTTGCACAAGCAGTAGGAGAAGGAGCAAGAAAAAAATCATGGAAACCATCGGACCAAGCCATAAGGTCCAACCAGAAACAGAAAAACTGAACTAAAGACCCCTCCTGCAACAGGAATAATGGGTGGGAGCTGTGTCCCCCAATGGAAAAGACGAGAAAAAGATTTTACAGGTGAGTTTCACAAAAATCTCCTTTTCTCGTGCTGTTTTCCATTGGGGGACACAGACCATGGGACGTCCAAAAGCAGTCCATGGGGTGGGAAAAAATACCAGCACCGCCAGGAGGAACGCCCCAACGGTCAAACAGGAACCACAGCCTGCAAAACCCTGCGGCCAAAGCCGCATCAGCCGAAGCCAGTGAATGCAACTGACAAAAATTTGCAAAGGTATGCAAGGACGACCAGGTGGCCGCCGTACACAGCTGAGACGCAGAGGCACGACTGCGTCTTGCCCAGGAAGCCCCCTCCGCCCCAATGGAGAGAACGGCAATTCTAGCCGGGGGAACTCCACCACAAGCGTGACAAGCCGCGGAAATAGCCAAGCAGATCCAGAGCGCCAAGAACGGCGGACGGAAGCAGTAGCCGCGAGACACACCTCCAGGACCCGTACAACATCCAGGGAATGCAGAGTGCATTCCTTGGGGTTAGCCGGAGAAGGACAAAAGGAAGGCAGGACAAGATCCTCATCAAGGCGGAAGGGAGAGACCACCCTGGGCAAAAAGAAGGGGACTGGACGGAGCACAACTTAATCCTGGTGGAAAACCAGAAAGGCTCCTGACAGGAAAGAGCGGCCAGCTCCGACACCAGTCTGACTTAAAAGCTCGTGATGGGACGTGAACTCACAGCCACTGCATAATAGCCCAGAACTTTAATCACTACGCTATGTAGCTGTATCAGAAGCTATGGTCACAAGGAAGTCCAGATGAGAACAGTCAGAGAGACCCTCCTCAAAGGCTCGAAGGGGGCCGACTGCAGAGCGCGCAGAACCAAATTGAGATCCCAAGGAGACAAAGGGGGAACATACGGGGAACCGAATGCGCCACCCCCGAAGAAAGGTCACCACCGGACCCTTAAGAGCAAGGGACCTCTGACGGCCCGCGCCGAAACCTGACCTTACAGGGAACTAAGCGACAGTCCCTGCACAAGCCCAGACTGAAGAAAAGACAGTACCATCAAGATGGAAAACCGAAGGGGAGGGAACCCCGAACCCTCAAAAAAGGATAGGAAGGCCATCCAGGTACGATAGTAAATCCGGGAGGAAGAAGACTTCCCCGGACTGATCATGGTCCTAACCACTGAATCCGAGAACCCCATCTTTATCAGGATGGCGGTTTCAACAGTCACGCCGGTAAACGAAGAGACCGCAAATTCCGGTGGAAGAACGGGCCCTGAGACAGTAGGTCCTGTCCGTCGGGAAGAGGCCATGGGGCGTCCGCCAGCAACCGAGCCACGTCCGAAAAAACCACGCGCGGCGAGGCCACTCTGGGGTGATGAGAACGGTCGGAGTCCCTTCCGCCTCGAACTGGCGTAGACCCTTTGGTAGGAGAGGAAAACAGAGGAGGCTGAAGTCCTGCCACGGAGACACCTGCGCATCCATCCGTACGCCTCCGGATCTCGGGCGCGAGCCAGGACCACTGGGATCTTGTTGTTGAACCCGGACGCCATTAAGTCCACATCCGGACGGTCCCATCTGTGGCAGATTTCCTCGAACCCTTCTGGATGCAGAGACCACCCGCTTGGATCCACCGTGTTGTGGCTTAGAAAGTCCGCTGTCCAGTTGTCCACTCCTGGAATGCAAACTGCTGACAACACCGGAACGTGCGTCTCCGCCCACGTCAGAATTCTCTTCACCTCCTGCATCACCATCCGGCTGCGGGTCCCGCCCTGATGGTCGATATAGGCCACGGCCGCGGCATTGCCCGTTTGAACCCGCACTGGGAGGCCCGCAAGGAGAGAGGTCCAATAGGAGAGAGAGAGCGGAAAAAATCGCCCTCAGTTCCAGAAAGTTGATTGGAAGGCGAGACTCTGCCGCCGACCAAATTCCTTGAACCGTGCGAGACTGGAAAACGCCCCCCCCCAACCCAGGATGCTGGCATCGGTGGCGGCGATCGTCCAGGAGAATGCGAGAAAGGAACTCCCCGACCTCAGGTTCTTTGGGAACAGCCACCAAGGGAGAGCTGCCCGAACCCGCTGAAAGGTAAAGGATCTCCTGTTGCGCCAGGCGAGTGTGAAACTGGGCATATGGAAGGCCTCGAAAGAGGCTACCATAAGACCCAGGACCTGCAAGTATTCCCGAATGGAGAGGCACGGGGAGCGCAGCAGATGCGACACTGCCCCCTGGACCTGGGAGGACTTGAAGGCTGGTAGAATACTTAGGCAGCCGAGGTGTCCAAAATCACCCTCCGGAAGGAGAGCCTCTGGGACGGGAAGAGGCAGGAGTTTGGGAAAGTTACCAGCCAGCCGAACCGTTCCAGGGTCTGAACAGTGATCCGGACGCTGTCCGTGGTCTGCGGTAGAGAGGGGGGCCTCTATCCGGATATCGTCCCGATAGGGCAGCAAAGGAATGCCCCTGGTACGAAGAAGCGCCATGAGCGGTCCAGGACCGTGGCAAGGACCCGCGGGGTGGTCGCCAACCCGAAGGAAGGGCGACAAACTGACAGTGTCGACCCATAATGGCGAAGCGCAGGAATCGATGGTGGGATTCCGCAATCGGGACATGTGATAGGCCTAGGAGCAGCAGGGCGGGCTGACTGGGCCCTCTAGTGCCGGGAAGGCTGGTGCAAAGGAAGGGCTCTTTGCGGGCGACCTGAGACCCCCGGCGGAGGAAGCAGGCGACGGCCTACCAGATGAGAAACGGCAAAAGGCATGCAGAGATGAACTCGTCCAGCTGATCCCCATAAGGTCTGGAAACCCCAAAGGGGAGATTAGCAAGGGAACGCTTGGTGGAGGCGTCAGCATCCCACACCTTCAATCAAATCTCTTCGCGCTGAGTGACAGAGATGGCCAACCTGCGGGCAAAGAGGGAAACAATGTCCCTAGAAGCTTCGCAAAGAATCTTAGAAGCCTGAGACATCTGGAGAACCAACTCCAGTGTGTTAGTAGCCGCATCTCGTACCGCCAGTTCCTGGTGGTGGTGTTGTAACCACACCGAGAGAGCACTGGCTACCCCTGCTGAGTGAAAGGTAGGTCACAGGGACGCGCTGCCAGCGAAAAAAGGACCTGGAAGAGAGTCTATGCGTCTGTCTACAGCATCCTGGAAAGAGGAACTGACTAAGACAGGAAGGGCCACATAATTGGCTAATCCGGCCACCGGAGGATCCACCTTAGGGGGAGGAGACACCTCTCCTCGCCGTCAGCAGGGAAAGGAAAGTATATTCATGCGCTGGGTGGTCGAGAACCTTATTAAGACCACCCCAGGCCCTGGACATGACCGCGGAAAAATCCCTCATGGACCGGGAACATGGTAGTCTCCGACTGCCTGGACGGAAAAAGGGGGAACTCCTGACCAGTGGAAGGAGGAGAATCCCCTTGGAGAATAAAGGTGTCTCGGACAGTCACCACTAAGTCAGCCACCCTGGTGGAGAGCTTAGGCGAGGGGTCCCGCTCCATGACCTAATCAGAGCCGGAAATTCTCCTTCAGACTTGCGCTCCCTAAGGGAGGGGAGAGTCGCCCGAACGCGCCTCTAGACGAGGGGGGGGGGGGGGGAGAGCCAGAGCCATCCGAGGAGGGATGCTGCTGCTCACGCTCCCTGTTAGTAGTCGGGCGTCTTCTGTGGAAAACCACTTAGAGAGGTGGTTGGCGTCACAGGATTTGAAAATGCCCTATAGTCCAAAAAGGACCTGGCTCGTCCGAGCCGGATAATTCTCCTTCGGATTACTCTCCCTAGGGAGGGGGAAGAGCAGTCCGCAAGTGCCACCGGCGAGGTGAGGGGGGTGGAGAGACGGAGACATCCGAGGTGGGATGCTGCCGCTCACGCTGCCTCTTCGTAGTCAGTCACCCACTGTGGGGACCACTGAGAGAGATGGAGTCGTTAGCGCCACAGGATTAAAGGACATGGTTGCCTTGGCGACTAAGACCAATTTAGCGGCCGCGCTGGACATGGCAGATGCCCAAGCGGGGACCGCAGGCCCCCAGGGACGTGGAGGAGGGGTGGAGGAGGGGGGTAAGGCAGGGATGCAGGTAATACTTATCTGCTCCTGCAGAACTTCTCCTGCAGAACTTCTCCCTCGACTCCAGGACCAGCAGGGATGCACCTCATCAGGCTTCTGACTCCTTGTCCAGGAGTGCAGTGTTCTGGTGGAGGGTGGCAGCAGGAGACCCAGTAGCTGGTGGGATACCGGAGCTGCAGGTCGAGCCCGGATCCACTTGTCTTCTTTGGGGGGCAATGGAGGCAGCCAGGCAGCGTCCAAGGACGGCAGCGGGCATTCCACGGGGGACCAGGAAGGCGCCATGCCGACCTGTGTCCCCATCTAGAATAATATAAACAATTTTTGAAGGCTGAAAGGGGCTTTGAACTCAGAAAGCCTGGACATGGGGCAGCAGCAGCAGTACCACTGAGCTAACAGCTTGCCTGGCACAAAACGGAGTAGAGTGATGAGGAGCTGCACGGCCATGAGCAAACAGAGTCTCCGGTGTAAGGAGAGTCAGAGCGGCATGCCGAGGCTCCGCCTCCCCGAACGCGTCATTATGGCGCGAAAAAAGCGCGCAAAAAATAAGCGCGCACGCGAAAATATGCGCGAAAAAAAGCGCACGCGCGAAAATATGCGCGAAAAAAAGCGCACGCGCGAAAATATGCGCGAAAATAAGCGCACGCGCGCGGAAATAAGCGCGCGCGTGATTTAAACAAACACCACGTGGAGGAGCGGCCTGCCGGCGGGCGCTGAGGGAGCGCAGCAGCCAAGGCCCGACGAGAGAAGCGCTGAAGCCCACAGTTTAAGGGGGAAGAGATGCCAGTACTCCAGTGCCAAAATGAAGAAAGTGCCCCATCAGGATCCTTCTTCAAGTTCACCCAGGTAGCCACAGACAAATAGACACAGAGGGAGGGGGAGGGATTGGGCAACACTTATCTGCTCAGCATGCTCCCTCGATGTCCAGACCAGCAGGGATGCGCCTCTTCAGACTTCTGACTCCAATCCAGGAGAACAGTGCTCTGGAGGAGGGTAGGCAGCAGGCGTCCCAGCAGCTGGTGGGATGCCGGAGCTAACAGGTCGAGCCCGGATCCACTTATCTTCTTGGGGGGAAATGGAGGCAGCCAGGCAACGTCCCAAAGACGGCGGCGGGCACTCCACGGGGGACCAGGAAGGCGCCATGCCGACCTGTGTCCCCATCTAGAATAAAAATAACAAAAAGGAGTAGAATCAGAGAGTGTCAACCTCCTTCACCAGACACTAAGCAAAGACTGAGTTCCTCCTGGTGGAGTCTGGGGGTATAGCCCGAGGAGCTCTTTCATTTGCATAGTGTCCCTCCTACTAATACCTCTAAGCTATACCCATGGTCTGTGTCCCCCAATGGAAAAAAGCACGAGAAATTGAGTTTTCTTTGACTCTCAGCCCTCGATGTGTTAAAGAAAAAAATGGATTAAAATGGAAAATCTGCCAAAAAAGTGAAATTTTGAAATTCCATCTCCATTTTTCCTTTACTTCTTGTGGAACACCTAAAGGATTAAATCCAAAAAAGTATGCACTTTATATTTGACCTTTTGCTACTGCTACTGCATTTTTTTTTATTTGTAACGATAGATGAAGGAAATATTTCCGGTTATACCAGACTTTTGTTAGTTTCTTGATAGAATTCTCCTCTGCCTTCTTTTTTTGCTATTTTTCTTTCATGACTAACTGACAGTGACTGAAATAAGCAGCGCCAATAAACCTAGAAAAAGATGAGCAGGTCCGTGTGAATTGTGTCTCGGTAGTGCTGCTGAGGTATTAATGGATGTGATCTGCAAAAGAGCACTGTGCTGGAAGACAGGATTGAGAAGCAGATTCCCAGCAGCCAGGGGTGGCTTTCATTTGAAGGGAAGATCAGTAAGCCATTGATGTTGTCCAGTGTTGGTAAGGCTGGTTGTTCCTGATAAGTTTTCACCGCAGCTTTCCCCCTGCAGTTTTCATATATCCCTAAAGGTTAATGAGGGAAATCACAATATAAGGATTTCAGAATCCTCATTCACTTCACTGAAATGTTTGCCTGTGTATGATATAAAATGGCAGCACTGCATCCCTGAATCTCAGAAGAAGCATTAAATATCAGGCATAGTACTGTAAGATTTTTTTATTATTATTATTATTAAAAAGAACTCCAGGTATGTCCATGTTCACTGATTACATTTCTGAAACCCATAATTTGGCTGTTTGAATGCAGGCCAGCCAAATGCTGGAACTTGATAAGGTATAATCCAGTCAGCACTCGATCGATGGTCACGTTGCCGCGGGAAGGAGCGAGGTCCACATGAAATATACAAGGAAATCCCGCAAACCGTGTCTTGCTTAAAGGTATTTTGCTTTATTCTTTAGTCATCGGCATCACAGATATCCAGCGCATATCAGGAAGCGTTTCGGCACAAAGCCTTTTTCGGCAGATACAAAGTCAGGTATACAAATCTATATACATATATATAGACAACCAAATATAAGGTATTGGAGAAAATAAAGACTAAGAAGGGGAGGCGATGTGGACTTTTACTACGCAGGGAGGCCTAATGTTTTCACATATTGGATACGATACATCCTAACGGTCTTAATAGAGACTATGAAATTGTACATTTATGAACTTTCTCTGATGTTAATGTCTCGAGGTGTGCATCACCGGACGTGTGAATTAAGATGGTAGCCCAAACACTGCAAACTGGCCATCACGTGATTTGTATACCTGATTTTGTATCTGCTGAGAAAGGCTTTGTGCCGAAATGCGTCCTGATATATGCTGGATATCTGTGATGCCTATGTCTAAAGAATAAAGTAAAAGACACGGTTGCCGGGATTTCCTTGTAAAATGCTGGAACTTGTCTGTGTTCTGACTGGTCAAAACTCCTCAGAAAAGAAATATACCTTAAAGGGGGTTGTCTGGGTTCAGACTGAGCTAAACTTGGACATATCCCCTTCTTTACCCAGGCAGCCACTCTAAGGTCCCTTTCACACGGGCGAGTATTCCACGCGGGTGCAATGCGTGAGGTGAACGTATTGCACCCGCACTGAATCCTGACCCATTCATTTCTGTGGGGCTGTGCACATGAGCTGTGATTTTCACGCATCACTTGTGCGTTGCGTGAAAATCGCAGCATGCTCCACTTTGTGCGTTTTTTACGTAATGCAGGCCCCATAGAAATGAATGGGGTTGTGTGAAAATAGCAAGCATCTGCAAGCAAGTGCGGATGCAGTGAGATTTTCACGCACGGTTGCTAGGAGACGATCGGGATTCATCTTCTGTATTCATCACATGGTCCATCACATGATCCTTTACCATGGCGATGGATCATGTGATGAGCGTAGTGACATCATTAAAGGTCCTATTCCTCACAGAACAAGACAGAAGAGATGCCGGCTGTGCGAACAAGTGGATTAAGGTGAGTTGAATTATTTATTTATTTTAACCCCTCCAGCCCTATTTTACTATACATTCTGTATTCAGAATGTATTATTTTCCCTTATAACATGATTATAAGGGAAAATAATAGCAATCTACACTACAACCATGCTGATAGACTCCTACCCAAAAAGACTGAGTGCTGTAATAAAATCAAAAGGTGCTTTAACAAAGTATTAGTTTAAGGGTGTGCACACTTATGCAACCATATTATTTTATTTTTATATTTTTTCTTCCCTCTACCTACAAGATTTCAGTTTGTTTTTCAATTGAGTTGTACAGTTTATAGGTCACATTAAAGGTGGAAAAAGTGATTTATCTTTACATCACAGAAACCTGACATTTTATCAGGGGTGTGTAGACTTTTTATATCCACTGTGTATATATAATATATATATTATCAATTTTTATAGCTTGAAAGAAGGAAGGGAAAGGTACAATATAAGCGAAACCTTTGCTTCCTTTGCTGGCTTGATTCATTTTTCCAAAATGTTATATTTCCATGGCACTTGTATGTTTTTTCATACTACTTTGTTGATGCATTACATCCAATAAAGGGATACATCAAGAAAAGACCCATATAATCTATAGTCTCTATACACTCTTTATAATCCATACTTGATGTCACTGATAAATTATCATATTCGTCTGCATGCAGAGCAGTGTGTTAGACTTTACGTTTCCTGCTGCCAAAGACAATGATACAGACATTCAGACTGAAATAACACATTTCGTAGATTTGAGATGGGCTGCAGATCAATAGCAAATTAACGTACTTACAAGCAGCATGGCTCTTCATTTTGCAGCAACGCAATCAGAATATTAAGTGTCATCAGAGGACGCTTCAGAGTGTTAAGATTGGGCTTAGAATTGCAGATTGTCTGGACCCCAGGCGCTGACAATGTGCAGGCTTGACAGCTTGGGGAAAACTTTTTTTGCTTTAGCTGCAAAGTTTTTCAAGGACTGCTTTATATCTATTCCTAAGAAGAATTGGAAATTCCTTGCCATTGTGACACATTTATAGGATTACTTGAAGGAGAGTGTGTAAGAAGTGATCTGTGGGAGATTATCATTTGCTCGCTACTACAAAGGAGTCTGTTTCCAGCATGCTGTGAAATGGCGGCAAGACAGAGACAACGTTGTTTTCCCTCTCTGGACTCCAGCAATAAGCAGCAGCTTCTTGGCAAAGGGCTAGTGATTGAAAAATGTATAAAGCGATTGACAATGGACAAGTGGAAGCTTTCTGTAATTTCCGCAGCCTTACTGTGGGGGCAAAACGTTGAAATATGATCATAAATATCACTAAAGTGAAGGCTGCGTTCACATCTCCGTTTTGGACATCCGGCACAAATGGTGGCTGTTGGACGGGCAAAAATATCATTGCATGCAACAGCTTTTTGTCAGGCCGAAACCTGGCATTTACGACGGGAATTGGCTGGATTACATTGCAGTCAATGGGCATCCAGCAGTGAAGTAGAAGATCCAGCAGTGCCCAATCCTGTGAGATGCAGCAGGCTGCTCTGTGCCGGAACCTCTGAGAGGTGAACAAAGCCTTAAAGGGAACCTGTCACCGGGATTTTGGGTATAGAGCTGAGGACATGGGTTTCTAGATGGCCGCTAGCACATCTGCAATACCCAGTCCCCATAGCTCTGTGTGCTTTTATTGTGTCAAAAAAACTATTTAATACATATGCAAATTAACCTGAGATGAGTCCTGTATGTGAGATGAGTCAGGGACAGGACTCATCTCAGGTTAATTTGCATATGTATCAAATGGGGTTTTTGACACAATAAAAGCACACAGAGCTATGGGGACTGGATATTGCAAATGGATCTTCATTTATGTTTTTTTGCTCTAGGCCTTTTTTGTTAATTAGGTGCTGTTTTTATATCTTTCACTTTTTTTTTTTTTTATGCAGCATGTTCTGCAGTTTTTTCCCCAGGCATTTTTACATCTTTTTCACTATAGGGCAGGCATGTCCAAACTACGGCCCTCCAGCTGTTGCAAAACTACAACTCCCAGCATGCCCTAATAGCTGTAAGCTATCCAGGCATGCTGGGAGTTGTAGTTTTGCAACAGCTGGAGGGCCGCAGTTTGGACATGCCTGCTATAGGGTAAAAAAAAAAAAAAAAGCCAGAAGATAAACACAATTTTCAAAAAATAACCACTAAAAAAGCCACATCAAACAGCCGCAAAAGGCACAGGTGCCCCCAAAACACATGCAATTTGTCTGATGTTATGTGAAAGGGGTTACCCGGGTTCAGAGCTGAACCCGGACATGCCTCCATTTTCACCCCTGCAGCTCCCCTGACTTGAGCATCGGAGCAGTTCATGCTCCGATGCTCTCCTTTGCAGAGCAAAGGCATTTTTTTGGAGCTCCGGTGACGTACCGGGCTCTCCATGGGCCTGCCAGTAACCCCACTGACGTCAACGGCAGTGTGTTATTGAAAACAAAAGAGCCTGTGCCCTGCACAATCTAGCGCGGGGCAAGGGAGCGCATCAGAGCACCAGATGCTCCGATGCCAACATCAGGGGGGCTGCCGGGGTGAAAATAAGGGTATGTCCGGGTTCAGCTCTGAACCCGGACAACCCCTTTAACGGTGGAAGAACGCTAATGCGAAATTCATGTGTGTGAGGACTCCAAATTGAGCAGTCCAATGTGAGCCTATGAGGAGAACCGCTGTCAAGCAGTCACCTAATACCAAGCTGTGGAGCTGTTTTCTGCAGTTCTTTGCCACTCTTGGTCTTAGAAGTCTTTTTTTATATATTGATTTTGGATATTTAAGTAGAACTAGTGCATGCTTTAGATTAAATGGCACCAATTTTGTATCTTACCTTTAATAAAATATATGCTTGGCGCATATTGAGAAACACTAGTCTAGTGAATCTTAATGGGTACAAATCTTCAGCTTCCAACACTCAGCAGTGGCAGGGGAGTGATGCAGGGGGAGAGGCTTGTCCGTTCTCTGCTCTGATCATTTTGGCAGATGAAAGATAATCATGCATCGAGGAGACCAGGACTGCTATATTACAGGTAAGTACATCTGCCCTGCACATCGGCAAAAGTTGATCAATTACTTGTCAAGTGAAATTGAGCGACCAACCATTGTTTTAGCCGACCAAAGATATATATGTATCATCATCCCCTGAAAGGGGGTCAACCATGTTTGAAATTGACACAAGATCCCTCATTCAAAGAAAGATAGTTTGTGGACAAAAGATCTTTTTTTTTTTGGTTATTACTAGTATTACTGTATTACTAGTTATACATAGGTTAGGGAGAGTTTTCACAGGTGGATAGCAGGGTGTGGGGAGGGCACTGGAAGGGCCTTGACACTTTCACATTGGACTATTATTGTTCGGAGGATTGGCGATATGAAAGTATGTTCTTGATTATTGTAAACATGCCTAATGATAAAAGGCTCTCTTGTTATTGATCAGGTCTTTAAATTCTCGTTTGTAGGCAGCACTTCTGTCAGTGTAACAGGGTTAATTGTATGAGAGGAGGGGAAACTAGTGATCACATGAATAACCATTTGTACATATGCCTCACGATAACTGAAACATGAAATGAAAGTAAACAAGCGCCAATTGACTTGCTGATCATCTGGCGCTGGTTGTGGGTAGTTTATCAGCCCATGTAAAAGGACACTAAGATGAGGTGTGGGCACCCCTTTAGGCCAACCCTGAGTAGAATGGCCTGCTTTCTATATTTTTTAAAGAGCAAGTAGTGCTGAGTCTGTCCAGTCGGGTACAGCAAACAAGAAAAAGCGTGCGATCTCTCCAAAATCAATAAATATAATTTTTTCGCTTCAACAGGAAACCATATACAGATCAACCAAGAACAGCCTTCACTTTCTGATCTGATCCAATCTCTAGATATTGATGACCTATTCTCAGATATTAGTGGGGGTCCGACACCCAGCGCCGCCACCAATCACCTGGTTTCTGCACCAAAACAGTGGTCGGAGCCTGAAGCAGAAAGCTCTGTCCACTATGTAGTGGCCGTGTCCTGAGGACAGATCATCAAGAGACTTGTCCTTTCTGAACTAAGCCTCCATCACCCAAAATTTCACCTGTAATTCTGCTTCTTCAGGGTCATAACCTCTAATGCTGCAGGGGCCAATATAAAAGGCTTATTTATAATCACTATTCAGACAGCAATGTTTCAGGATTCCTGGCCCTCCTCTGTAGAGAGCAGGATAGCTTTTTGCCTAGAGCACAATTTTGTTATTGGAACATGCACTACCTTCCACCATAGGCGGTTTTGTACAGGACATCATACCACAGAACTTGGTACGTGCTATAATGAACGTACTGTACACACCATATTAGAGGATGAAACGCAGCAGAGGACAGGCATGTATTTCCTCCTTATGACTGCACAGCCAGTGGACATAACCGTAGACTGCTAGCTCAAACAGTGAGTGCCGCGTTGACTGGTTGGTGGAAATCTAATATTGAGTGCGTTTTTGTTGTGTCTAAACTGTATGCAAGAAGATTAATTTCAGGCAAGGTGACAAATTATAGGGGGTTTCTGTAGTGAGACAACTCCTCTAAGTTATATTTTTTGTTAATAAATTGTGTTGCTTCCTAATTGGTCACAATCGTGTGACTTTTTTTATTTTTTATGGTGTATTCCAGTTATTTCAAGTTAATTACTAGACCCCCCCCCCCCCCCCCCCCCCCCCCCCCCCCCTTTCCAAAAAAATAAAAAAATGAACAGAGCACCAGGTTGCATGCGCTATGTTGCCTCATTCATCTCTATTTAACTGCCAGAGGTAGTTGAGTATATACAGACGTGGACAAAATTGTTGGTACCCTTTGGTCAATGAAAGAAAAAGTCACAATGGTCACAGAAATAACTTTAATCTGACAAAAGTAATAATAAATTAAAATTCTATAAATGTTAACCAATGAAAGTCAGACATTGTTTTTCAACCATGCTTCAACAGAATTATGTAAAAAAATAAACTCATGAAACAGGCATGGACAAAAATGATGGTACCCCTAACTTAATATTTTGTTGCGCAACCTTTTGAGGCAATCACTGCAATCAAACGCTTCCTGTAACTGTCAATGAGACATCTGCACCTCTCAGCAGGTATTTTGGCCCACTCCTCATGAGCAAACTGCTCCAGTTGTGTCCGGTTTGAAGGGTGCCTTTTCCAGACTGCATGTTTCAGCTCCTTCCAAAGATGCTCAATAGGATTGAGGTCAGGGCTCATAGAAGGCCACTTTAGAATAGTCCAATTTTTTCCTCTTAGCCATTCTTGGGTGTTTTTAGCGGTGTGTTTTGGGTCATTGTCCTGTTGCAAGACCCATGACCTGCGACTGAGACCAAGCTTTCTGACACTGGCTAGTACATTTCTCTCTAGAATTCCTTGATAGTCTTGAGATTTCATTGTACCCTGCACAGATTCAAGACACCCTGTGCCAGACGCAGCAAAGCAGCCCCAGAACATAACAGAGCCTCCTCCATGTTTCACAGTAGGGACAGTGTTCTTTTCTTGATATGCTTCATTTTTTCGTCTGTGAACATACAGCTGATGTGCCTTGGCAAAAACTTCGATTTTTGTCTCATCTGTCCACAGGACATTCTCCCAGAAGCTTTGTGGCTTGTCAACATGTAGTTTGGCATATTCCAGTCTTGCTTTTTTATGATTCGTTTTCAACAATGGTGTCCTCCTTGGTCGTCTCCCATGTAGTCCACTTTGGCTCAAACAACGACGGATGGTGCGATCTGACACTGATGTTCCTTGAGCATGAAGTTCACCTTGAATCTCTTTAGAAGTCTTTCTAGGCTCTTTTGTTACCATTCGGATTATCCGTCTCTTAGATTTGTCATCAATTTTCCTCCTGCGGCCACGTCCAGGGAGGTTGGCTACAGTCCCATGGATCTTAAACTTATGAATAATATGTGCAACTGTACTCACAGGAACATCTAGTTGCTTGGAGATGGTCTTATAGCCTTTACCTTTAACATGCTTGTCTATAATTTTCTTTCTGATCTCTTGAGACAGCTCTTTCCTTTGCTTCCTCTGGTCCATGTCGAGTGTGGTACACACCATATCACCAAACAACACAGTGATTACCTGGAGCCATATATATAGGCCCAATGGCTGATTACAAGGTTGTAGACACCTGTGATGCTAATTAGTGGACACACCTTGAATTAACATGTCCCTTTGGTCACATTATGTTCTGTGTTTTCTAGGGGTACCATCATTTTTGTCCATGCCTGTTTCATGAGTTTATTTTTTTACATAATTCTGTTGAAGCATGGTTGAAAAACAATGTCTGACTTTCATTGGTTAACATTTATAGAATTTTAATTTATTATTACTTTTGTCAGATTAAAGTTATTTCTGTGACCATTGTGACTTTTTCTTTCATTGACCAAAGGGTACCAACAATTTTGTCCACGTCTGTATACCGGTAGGTAAATGGTTTTTCTGGATGTAATTATTTGAAGCCACTCCATGTTTTCAACTTCCTGTCCTGGGCTGTCAGAGACACTGAAAAAAAATTGAGGCCGGCCAGAGATGGTGCATGATTTAGAAAAATTAATAAAATTGGTCTGGTCCCCACTGCTTCCTGTCCTAGCCTGGCTGGAAGTGTTATATGCCAACTCTCTGCACGTCACCACTACTAGCTAATCAGTGGTCACGTGCCACGCCAGCACACATCACCATAGAATTCTTGTTTTGAATGCTTATCCGGGTAGGTCAGCAGTTGCGGTCAGAAAGATACATTTTTAGAGCAAAATGGTTCAGTTTTCTTTTTCCGTTTAGCCATACCTTTTTCCTTCATCCATATTCTCTCCCATTCCATGGCTGAACTTGATGGATGTAACTATGTAAGAATAGATGGTGGATTCAGCTCACCTCCTACCCCTCCCTGCACAATGACCCCTGCATACCTCACAGAGCATGTCCAAGCCATCTACAATCAGAATAAAGATACAAATAAAAATAGGGAAAAATTTTTAATTATCTGGCTTTTACTAGTAAAGCGAAAATAGATGCTTTCTCTGTAAGACGCTGTACTGTAACATGTTACGTCAACCAGATTTGTGTAAAGCGTAGAGTTTGAGATGATTTACTTTAAAGATTAAAGGGAACCTGTCACCATGTTCTGACATATAAAACCAAATGTACCTTAATGCTTGTTTACCCTGATAGTTCCCAGCGATCGATCCATAATCTTCTCAGGACTAACCTGTCCTATTTTATCGTCCTATAAAGCTTTCCTGCCTTTTATGCTAATTAACAGAAAAGAGTTATATCTTACAAGCTTGACCAGAGAAGAGTCATATTTTCTGAGTCAAGCTCCTCAGCTCCGCCTAAGAAACGCCCTTACAGATAAAATCTTGCGTGAGCTTCCTTGCTTTGAGTCAAGGTAAGTACCCCCCCCCATCACCGTACCGTCTCCACTTTTGTTAGATTGACAGCCTGCAGTGTGGCCGGGATCGCATAAGTCTCGCACATGCTCCTTGGTAAGGCGCGATCTTGTCTCCGGCTGCTGCTGTTAGCAGGGTTTCAGCGGCGCACTGCGCATACGCGAGACTTGTGCCATCCCAGCCGCACTGCAGGCTGTTAATCTAACAAAAGATGGGACGTGCTTACATAGACTCGAAGCAAGGAAGCCTCATTTGCAGACGACCTGCGGAGGAATAAAAGTTGTTTTACAGCGATCATGCGCCTCAGACATCTTACACAAGCACATCATTTGAAGCCGGATGTTAACAGCTTTAAGGTACTGCTAGTTGGTTATGATCCATTTTGGTGCCGACGGGTTCCCTTTAATCAGTTGTCATTGACTCGGCATGTACATTTTTTAGTTCATTCTTTACTATACATTGTAGCATTGTTCCCAAAATCTGCCCATCTAAATGTGCTGTCGATAACCCGATGAACGAGCAAAATTCAGGCACATCGATCATCCATTTCTGGACAGGTACAGGTACAAGGGATCACAATAGCAATCCCTTGGCCTCATACAGTGAAGGAGATTGCTGCATGTAAATGCAGCGGTGTACTACACTGAACGAGCAGCCGACTGTCGGGAAGGAAGCGGCTGTGACATTGTGCGGTATAAACCCGCCTTTCCACTGGAGCTGTTCAGCCAAGCATGCATGCATTGATTTTTCGATTTATATTTACTTAGGTGAGAGGGTAGACATTTACGGCACTCTCTCTATCGCTAAGTCAAACAAACCATAGATAAGTAATACCACTATCAACTGCTATCAGTAGACTACTGGTTGTACAAAGTAAAAGTACACTGACAAGTACAAGTTTATGTTCAGTTGTAAAGGGTATGATGAGGCAGACTATTATCGAGAAGGAAGCGTTCCTTCCTTCGCCTGCCTGTCAGCAGAGGAGACTGCAGCTATTACATACAGCGATCTCCTCCTCAGTGTGATTGCAACATCTAATACAGTCTTTACCAGAGGAAGGGAAGGAAGAGGAGAAAGTTATATTATGTGCAGATTTTTCTGCGGCAAATCTACAGAGTAATACAGCACCAGCAAAGTTAATGAGATTATCAAAATCTCCTCTACACAGCGCGAAAGTATTCCTTGCATAAATTGACCTGTGGTGTGAATTTTAAAATCCACAACATGTCAACTGTTGTGGACTTTCAGTGCAGATTTCATTCTTTGCCATGCAAAGTAAAATTTCCTACGAAGTCCTCATGTTAGGCTATTTTCACACTGGCGTTTTGGCTTTCCGTCTGTGAGATCCGTTCAGGGCTCTCACAAGCGGTCCAACACGGATCAGTTTTGCCGTAATGCATTCTGAGTGGAAAAGGATCGCCGTTCAGTCTCCGTTCCGCTTTGGAGGCGGACACAAAACGCTGCCTGCAGAGTTTGGCTGTCCGTCTGACGAAGCGGAGACAAACGGATCGGTCCTGGCACACAATGTAAGACAATGGGGACGGATCCGTTTTCTATGACACAATCTGGCACAATAGAAAACGGATCCGTCCCCTATTGACTTTCAGTGGAGTTCAAGACGGATCCGTCTTGGCTATGTTAAAGATAATACAAACGGATCCGTTCTGAACGGATGCAGACGTTTGTATTATCTGAATGGATCCGTTTGTGCAGATCCATGACTGATCCGCACCAAACGCGAGTGTTAAAGTAGCCTAAGAGAAGAGGATTTAGGTCTGGCTTAAATGTGGAAAAGCACTGAAATCAGCAAAAAAGGAAGTATGTTCACACATGGCAGATGTATCACAGATTTGCCACCACAGATTTTCACTCAACTTTTAAGACATCTCATCCAAACGCTTCGTAAAAATTTTTTTGCAGTGTACATTGACCTGCAGTGCGGATTTGAAGTCTACAAGATGCCACTTAATCCTCTGGATCTCCACCAGGGTTTTCACTCTTTGCAGTGAAGAGGGTGAAATCCACAGCCATCCATATCAACAAAAAGTGCATGTAATACGTTTTGGTTTTTGATGCAGATCCCATAGCAGCCAATCAGATTTCACCTTTCATTTTGGACAGCTCCTTTGGAAAATGAAAGGGGGAATTAGATTGGTTGCTATGGGAAACTAAGCCAGTTGTACTTTACACCAGTTTGATAAATGACCCCCTATGTACTATAGCTTCACCACACTGGGATATGCTCAGAAAGCTAATCTACACATTTACTGCTTTATTCTCAGGCACAATGTATGATTAGAAAGATACCAGTAATATGTGTTAGCTTATAAGCATAGAAAAAACATGCATCTCTATGTAGTAATGCTATAGCTTGGTTTTGCATGTAGAAATACCAGGTTTAAAGACTTTTTTATTTTTATTTATTTATTTTTCGTCTTAAATCTACGCCAGCTCCCTTGTGGGTTTAGATTTAGATAATTGCCAAAAACTGGCGTCGAAAATTGATAAATTAGCACTCTTCCCCATCACGCCCCCCCCCCCCCTTGTTGTTTTTATTTTTTAGAACGCGTATGTGGCGTGTAATGGGAAGAAGTTGCAGAATTTGCCACAAAACACCTTTACAACTAAATCTGTGTCAAATATATGCCAAAAAGTGGTATATATTTGGTGATAAATGACCCCATATATTGAAATAAATGGGTCTGCACCCATTCCGCAAAATTGTGGATGCGCCCTAATATGTAGATTAGCTTTCTGAGCATATCTCAGTGTAGTGAAGCTATAGTACATAGTGTATATGATATGTAGATGCTAGGATATAGCTTTGCCCTCAGGATGTCTAGCCTTTTCAATCAAGGGGAGGGGGGTGTACCCATAGCACAGGGGGTGTTACAAGGCGGTGCTCAAAGGGCTCAGCCCCGCTTCCTGGTGCTCCAATTGCTCGTTTTTATATGAATAAAAATGCAGATATCTCTGCCTCTGTTTAGCTTACAGACAAAAGAAAGGTATTGTTTTAAACAGCATGATGAGCCCTACCATCCAGTATGTCTGGTTTAATAGGGTTGATCCTGGTGACAGGGCTGCTTTAAGGGGCCATTTAGACAGGCCGAGAATTGAACAGTTTATCGCTAATGAGCGTTCATAGTAACTCGTGAGCGATGTTTGGGTGGTGTAAATGTACTGTTAATTAGCTGATGAATGAGTGAAACGCTCGTTCATTGGGCAAGTTTACAGGCAGCAGATCACGCTGTGTAAACACGATCTGCTGCTAGCAAGCAATGAGTCCTTAGGGGAAGAGTGATGGCATTAGCGATCATTCCACCCCATACTCTGGAGGAGATCGCTGCATGTAAATACACCGTTCTCCTCTGCTAGTGATCATTAGATTGTCTGGAAGGAACACTTACTTTCCGACAATCTGCTGTAATATTGTCCTGTGTAAAGGGACCTTAACCACCTCAGCCCCCCTAGCTGAAACACCCTTAATGACCAGGCCACTTTTTACACTTCTACACTACTTTCACCGTTTATTGCTTGGTCATACAACTTACCACCCAAATAAATTTTTTCTCCTTTTCTTCTCACTAATAGAGCTTTCATTTGGTGGTATTTTATTGCTGCTGACATTTGAACTTTTTTTGTTATTAATTGAAATTTAATGATTTTTTGCAAAACAATGAAACTTTTCACTTTCAGTTGTAAAATTTAGCAAAAAAAACGACATCCATATATAAATTTTAAGCAAAATTTATTGTTCTACATGTCTTTGATAAAAAAAAAATGTTTGGGTAAAAGTTATAGCGTTTACAAACTATGGTACAAAAATGTGAATTTCCACTTTTTGGAGCAGCTCTGACTTTCTGAGCACCTGTCATGTTTCCTGAGGTTCTACAATGCCCAGACAGTAGAAAAAACCCACAAATGACCCCATTTCGGAAAGTAGACACCCTAAGGTATTCGCTGATGGGCATAGTGAGTTCATAGAACTTTTTATTTTTGTCACAAGTTAGCGCAAAAAGGATGATTTTTTTTTTTTTTTTTTTTTTTTATTACAAACTCTCATATTCCACTAACTTGTGACAAAAAATAAAAACTTCCATGAACTTACTATGCCCATCATGAAATACCTTGGGGTGTCTTCTTTTCAAAATGGGGTCACTTGTGGGGTAGTTATACTGCCCTGGCATTTTAGGGGCCCAGATGCGTGAGAAGTAGTTTGAAATCAAAATCTGTAAAAAATGCCCTGTGAAATCCGAAAGGTGCTCTTTGGAATGTGGGCCTATTTGCCCACCTAGGCTGCAAAAAAGTGTCACACATGTGGTATCGCCGTACTCAGGAGAAGTTGGGGAATGTGTTTTGGGGTGTCATTTTACATATACCCTGGGTGAGATAAATATCTGGGTGAGATAAATATCTCAGCAAAAGTCAACTTTTCCCATTTTTTTTAATACAAATTTGGCATTTGACCAAGATATTTCTCTCACCCAGCATGGGTATATGTAAAATGACACCCCAAAACACATTCCCCAACTTCTCCTGAGTACGGCGATACCACGTGTGACACTTTTATGCAGCCTAGGGGCCCAAATTCCTTTTAGGAGGGCATTTTTAGACATTTGGATCCCAGACTTCTTCTCACGCTTTAGGGCCCCTAAAAAGCCAGGGCAGTATAAATACCCCCCATTTTAGAAAGAAGACACCCCAAGGTATTCAATGAGGGGCATGCCTAGTTCATCGGAAAAAAAAATTGGGCACAAGTTAGCGGAAATTGATTATTTTTAGTTTTTTTTTTTTTTTTTACAAAATCTCCCTTTCCGCTAACTTGAAACCAAAATTTTAATCTTTCATGGACTCAATATGCCCCACGGCGAATACCTTGGGGTGTCTTCTTTCCAAAATGGTGTTATTTGTGGGGTGTTTGTACTGCCCTGGCATTTGAGGGTCTCCGCAATCATTACATGTATGGCCAGCATTAGGAGTTTCTGCTATTCTCCTTATATTGAGCATACGGGTAATGAGATTTTATTTTTTTCCGTTTAGCCTCTGGGCTGAAAGAAAAAATGAACGGCACAGATTTCTTCATTCGCATCGATCAATGTGGATGAAAAAATCTCTGCCAAAAAAAAAAAGGAGGGGAAATTCTGTCAGAATGCACATCAGTGCTGCAGCTAGTCGATCGGTTGGTCCACCTGGAAGGTAAAAAAAAAAATGAAAAAACCAGGCTGCAACGCAATAAATTTTATTAACTTTATAATAACTTTAGAACAGAACATATAAACTTTATTTAACTTTTGAAACTGAACGTTAACTTTTTTTGCTTACTGGTGTTTTTTTTGTTTTGTTTTTTGTTTTGTTTTTTTACCTTTTTATAGGACAAACCTCTCCTTCCCCATGGGACAATGTGCAAAGCGCAAATCGCCCAAAGATGTGGCGAAGTACATTATGCCCTTTGTCCCAGGTGAAAGGAGAGGTTTGCAGCAGCTCTGTGTGTGAATGGGCCCTAATAGCCCTGTGTGCCTGTCCTGGTGAGATGTGATCCCTATGCTAAGTGTACCTGTGTGTGGTACTTCCGGAAACACTCTTCAAAGCATAGGGCAGGGTGGTCAGGGCAGTCAGGACAGAAATAGCGGGTGTCACGCCTTATTCCACTCCTGCTACAGACATGACATCTTTTTCAGGGTGACGGTTGAGTTGAGGTACCAGGAACGACACTGGGGAAATGTCGCTCGTGTAGACGGCTAACTACACTGGTGGATGGGGCCACTGAGCCTCCTGGGTACAGGAGGTTCTCAATGATCTCTTCCTAAAATTGGAGGAAGGATCCTGTTCTCCCAGCCTTACTGTAGAGAACAAAACTATTATATGCAGCCAATTAAATCAAATCTACAGACACCTTCTTATACCAGCGTCTGGTGCGTCGGGAAACTAAATACGGAGACAACATCTGGTCATTGAAGTCCACCCCTCCCATGAGCAAATTATAGTCGTGGACCGAGAGGGGCTTTTTAATGACTCTGGTTGCTCGCTCAATTTGGATTGTTGTGTCTGCGTGAATGGAGGAGAGCATGTAAACGTTACGCTTGTCTCTCCATTTCACCGCGAGCAGTTCTTCGTTACACAAGGCAGCCCTCTCCCCCCTTGCAAGACGGGTGTTAACGAGCCGTTGGGGGAAGCCCGCGTGACTAGTTCGCGCGGTGCCACAGCAGCCAATATGTTCTAGAAACAAATGCCTGAAGAGGGCCACACTTGTGTAGAAATTGTCCACATAAAGATGGTACCCCTTGCCAAATAAGGGTGACACCAAGTCCCAGACTGTCTTCCCACTGCTCCCCAGGTAGTCGGGGCAACCGACCGGCTCCAGGGTCTGATCTTTACCCTCATAGATCTGAAATTTGTGGGTATAGCCTGTGGCCCTTTCACAGAGCTTATACAATTTGACCCCATACCGGGCGCGCTTGCTTGGGATGTATTGTTTGAAGCCAAGGCGCCCGGTAAAATGTATTAGGGATTTGTCTACGCAGATGTTTTGCTCAGGGGTATACAAATCTGCAAATTTCTGGTTGAAGTGGTCTATGAGGGGTCGAATTTTGTGGAGCCGGTCAAAAGCTGGGTGGCCTCTGGGACGGGAGGTGGTGTTATCACTAAAGTGCAGGAAACGCAGGATGGCCTCAAATCGTCCCCTGGACATGGCAGCAGAGAACATGGGCATGTGATGAATTGGGTTCGTGGACCAATATGACCGCAATTCATGCTTTGTGGTTAGACCCATGTTGAGGAGAAGGCCCAGAAAAATGTTTAATTCGGAAACTTGGACTGGTTTCCACCGGAAAGGCTGGGCATAAAAGCTTCCCGGGTTGGCGGATATAAATTGTGTGGCATACCGGTTTGTTTCTGCCACAAAAGTCCAAGAGCTCCGCAGTCAAGAACCGCTCAAAAAATCCCAGGGCTGAACCGATCTGAGCTGTCTCAACCCGAACTCCAGACTGGGCGGTGAAAGGGGGAACTACAGGTGCGGCTGAAGTTGGGGGCTGCCAATCAGGATTTTCCAGCACCTCAGGGATTCTAGGGGGTCTATGGGCCCGTCTTTGCGGTGGATGCGACGGGGTAACTAATGCACGTGCCACCGTACCAGCTTCAACTGCCCTTCTGGTGCTCGCCACTTCACCATGTTGTACGGCAGTGCTGGTACTAGGTCCAGGGAGGACTGCGCTGCTGGTGTATGCCTCACCACGTAACCCGACAGCGCCAGCCCCAGCCCCACTCTGCTGCCCTTGAAGTGGATCCTGCGCAACCTGTGGTCTAGCAACACGGGGCCGGGTACGCCTGGTGGTATCAGGGACCTCAACCTCCTCGTCCGAACTTTGAGTCAGAGTGCCACTGCTTTCTACGGGTTCATATTCTGACCTGCTGGATTCGTCAGATGAGGGTTCCCATTCCTCATCCGACTGGGTCAGAAGCCTGTAGGCCTCTTCAGAAGAATACCTAAATTTAGGGGTATTCCTAAAAAAACAAGCCTGTCTTACAAATGGGAGGCTAGCGAAGTACCGGAGGCTGTTGCGGTTGATCAAAAATATCAAAACAGATTTTTTTTTATCGCCGCAGCGCTTGTAAAGTGAATGCGCAGTGATCAAAAAAAAAAATTTTTTTGGTCACTGCGGCGGGGCGGGCGTGGGTGAACGCATGTGTGGGCAACCGATCAGGCCTGATCGGGCAAACACTGCGTTTTGGGTGGAGGGCGAACTAAGGTGACACTAATACTATTATAGATCTGACTGTGATCAGTTTTGATCACTTACAGATACTATAAAAGTACAAATGCTGATTAGCGATTCGCTAATCAGCGAATAAGTGACTGCGGTGCGGTGGGCTGGGCGCTAAACAATCGCTAAACTACCTAACCAAGGCCTAAACTATCCCTAAAACCTAACCGTCAATACCAGTGAAAAAAAAAAAGTGACAGTTTACACTGATCACTTTTTTTCACTTTCACTAGTGATTGACAGGGGCAAGAAGGGGTGATCAAGGGGTTAATTGGGGTGCAGGGGGGGTGATCTGGGGCTAAGTGTGGTGTTTGGTGCTACTCACTGTGAAGCCTGCTCCTCTGCTGGAACCAAGACCAAAAGGACCAGCAGGGAACCAAGACCAGGAGCAGGGAAGCCATTTAACACATCATATTTACTAATATGATGTGTTAGATGGCTTGTGATTTGTCATTTTAAAAATCGCCAGCCTGCCAGCAACGATCATTGGCTGGCAGGCTGGTGACCCCCTCTAACTTTTGCCGGCCCGCGATGTGCATGTGCGGGCCGGCTAAGCGCGTCATCTCGCGTCTTGCGAGATGACTCGTATATGCGTGACTGTGCGCAGCGCTGCCGCCTCCGGAACGCGATCCTGCGTTAGGCGGTTAAAGGGAGTCTGTCACCTCCATATGGCCATATACAGTGCTTACATGGCTCTGTAGCACACCTATACAGGATTGTAACGGTATCTTTGTCTTTGTCTTTAGACTTGCACCAGCAGGAAAAACTAAGTTAAATTCATATGCAAATGAGCGCTCGCAAGTGCCCAGGGGCGGCGTTCAGTGTGTAGGAGCCCAGGCTGCTCTGCCTTCTTTTCACTTTACTCCTCCCCAGCCTCTGCCTTTGCCGCCCTCCAAGTCTCTTGCCTCATCGATAGGTCCAGACTTGGAGGGCGGCAAAGGAAGAGGGTGGGGAGGAGTAAAGTGAAAAGAAGGCAGAGCAGCCTGGGCACCTACACACTGAACGCCGCCCCTGGGTACTTGCGAGTGCTCATTTGCCTATTAATTAAACTTCGTTTTTCCTGCTGGTGCAAGTTCAAAGACAAAGTTACCGTTACAATCCTGTATAGGTGTGTTACAGAGCCATGTAAGCACTGTATATGGCCATATGGAGGTGACAGACTCCCTTTAAGTTGAAAAATTACTGATTTCTAACAGAAACATTTTCCATTCTTATTCAAGATTTCAGGTTAAAGTGAATTAATTAATTAGGCTAAATGAATTGTAGGTTCCTAATGAAGGTGGCATTCCAGATACCAATTATTATACTGAAAAACAGTATCTAATTTTAAATCATTGAGTGTTAAAGGCTTCCGCAATGTAAAAGTTGCTTTACTTTCCATTCTTTGTGTAAAGTGGCCTTGCAGACTATGATAATTATGTGAGAAAATATCATAAGGAGGGGGGGGGGGGGGGGTTGGTGTCCCTTTTGTAAAGATGCGTACAGCCGCTGACACGCAACAGTGGGTATTTTTGCTGGAGGGTTTGCCCAAAAATCGAAGATCTAAACTAATATCCTTAAGCTATATATGTCGTGGGCATTGGGAGTTATGTTTTTACTTCATTATGCCCATTTGTGAACCGGTAGAAGGAGAAATATGTGCCCAAGTGTCCTATGATCAGTGTCATGTCCCAATATGTAGAAGAAGGCATCCAGCCTTGTAAGAAATGTCTTAGATCCGTAGGTGAATAATTAGGGAAATGTGTAAACCAACTAGATATCGGGTCATAAGAAATGATGGGAGATTTTATAGAGAGAAGGTTGTGCTATTGTCACTACAATACAGTCTTGTGATGTGTTCATCTCACTGCATTGTATAGGGGTTTGTTTGGATGTAGTGGAATATGCTACTATTAGGTCAATTTTAAAGTTATTTTGGGCCTCTAAAAAGATGTCATGTACGTGTCCACTGTCGGTATAATGTTACCTGCCATAATGATGTCCAGTAGTTTCAACTGAAAGTAAATCCTGTGGGGATCCCTGTCCTGGAAGTGTGGTTTTCTTAGAAAGGGTAAGAGAGGTAGGGGTCTAGACCTGATTTTCATCTAAGCACGGTGATCTCCTACCTGTGTTTCTACCGCTGTTGCAAAACTATGATTCCCATCATGCACTGATAGCCGCACACTATCAGGGCATGATAGGAATTGTAGTCTTCCCCACAGGTTGGGGAACATTGGTCTAGTATATTGTCAGACTTTAATCACGGAGGACAGAATTGGGTTGGATTTTAATTCTACTGGCATCAAAGTGTATGGCGTCTAGAAGAGGAGGAAGGGGTTTGGCAAAATGTTCATCGATTGCAGTATCCAATCTGCAACCGTACGTGGCAAGGAGGCAACATTGTAGTCATGGATATGTGTTGGGTGGGCTTTGGTTGTGCGAGTATACACACAGCTATCTTGAGTTATTCCTGTCTCAGATGAATTATCTATAGAGGGTAATAGTTTTAAGGCCATGAATAGTTATAATACCTTTGGACATTTGATTGGATGGTCTGAAGAAATTCCAAGAAAACGGGGTCTCGAGGGAGAATTGATCATTGTAGGCATATTTGGTGTTGGTTTTTAGACCGCAGTTGATATAGGCACCTGCGCCAGATTATCTAATCACAAAAAGTGCAGTACACAATGTGTTTCTATGAGGAGCAAGTGAACGCCACCTATGTTTTATACTGAGGCCACACAGTTTATTAACCTAAAACATGTGCTTGTTCACACCCCCTTTTTTCCATGAGCCTTTTTTTTTCCTCTGTCAGTGGAAAACCCGCACCATAGTTTACACAACACAGTTTCTTCTGTGTGCGATTTCTAAAACCACATAGCATAAAAAACAGAAAGATGCAGCTTCTTGGTGCAGTTCATACACAGGAACCACGGCGCATGGCAGCACACCGATCTAGCTGCAGAACTGTGGTAAAAAACAGTGGTTAGTGATTTTTACTGTGTGAAGATACTCTAACCCGTCTATTCATATACAGGTCCTTCTCAAAAAATTAGCATATTGTGATAAAGTTCATTATTTTCTGTAATGTACTGATAAACATTAGACTTTCATATATTTTAGATTCATTACACACAACCTGAAGTAGTTCAAGCCTTTTATTGTTTTAATATTGATGATTTTGGCATACAGCTCATGAAAACCCCAAATTCCTATCTAAAAAAATTAGCATATTTCATCCGACCAATAAAAGAAAAGTGTTTTTAATACAAAAAAAGTCAACCTTCAAATAATTATGTTCAGTTATGCACTCAATACTTGGTGGGGAATCCTTTTGCAGAAATCACTGCTTCAATGCGGCGTGGCATGGAGGCAATCAGCCTGTGGCACTGCTGAGGTGTTATGGAGGCCCAGGATGCTTCGATAGCGGCCTTGAGCTCACCCAGAGTGTTGGGTCTTGCGTCTCTCAACTTTCTCTTCCCAATATCCCACAGATTCTCTATGGGGTTCAGGTCAGGAGAGTTGGCAGGCCAATTGAGCACAGTAACACCATGGTCAGTAAACCATTTACCAGTGGTTTTGGCACTGTGAGCAGGTGCCAGGTCGTGCTGAAAAATGAAATCTTCATCTCCATAAAGCTTTTCAGCAGATGGAAGCGTGAAGTGCTCCAAAATCTCCTGATAGCTAGCTGCATTGACCCTGCCCTTGATAAAAGACAGTGAACCAACACCAGCAGCTGACTTGGCACCCAAGACCATCACTGACTGTGGGTACTTGACACTGGACTTCAGGCATTTTGGCATTTCCCTCTCCCCAGTCTTCCTCCAGACTCTGGCACCTTGATTTCCGAATGACATGCAACAGTCCAGTGCTGCTTCTCTGTAGCCCAGGTCAGGCGCTTCTGCCGCTGTTTCTGGTTCAAAAGTGGCTTGACCTGGGGAATGCGGCACCTGTATTCCTGCACACGTCTGTACACGGTGGCTCTGGATGTTTCTACTCCAGACTCAGTCCACTGCTTCCGCAGCTCCCCCAAGGTCTGGAATCGGTCCTTCTCCACAATCTTCCTCAGGGTCCGGTCACCTCTTCTCGTTGTGCAGCGTTTTCTGCCACACTTTTTCCTTCCCACAGACTTCCCACTGAGGTGCCTTGATACAGCACTCTGGGAACAGCCTATTCGTTCAGAAATTTCTTTCTGTGTCTTACCCTCTTGCTTGAGGGTGTCAATGATGGCCTTCTGGACAGCAGTCAGGTCGGCAGTCTTACCCATGATTGCGGTTTTGAGTAATGAACCAGGCTGGGAGTTTTTAAAAGCCTCAGGAATCTTTTGCAGATGTTTAGAGTTAATTAGTTGATTCAGATGATTAGGTTAATAGCTCGTTTAGAGAACCTTTTCATGATATGCTAATTTTTTTAGATAGGAATTTTGGGTTTTCATGAGCTGTTTGCCAAAATAATCAATATTAAAACAATAAAAGGCTTGAACTACTTCAGTTGGTGTGTAATGAATCTAAAATATATGAAAGTCTAATGTTTATCAGTACATTACAGAAAATAATGAACTTTATCACAATATGCTAATTTTTTTAGAAGGACCTGTGTGTATATATATATATATATATATATATAAAAAAAAAAGTTTAGCCTCCAGAGGCAAGGCAGCAAGGCTTTACCATAAGGGACAAGTTCTGTGGAATAGTCACCTCCGTGGCCGGTCACAGCAGGAACAGCTTAGGTGATAACATCAAATGCCAATGAGTAGAATTCTTGTTTGAGGGAAGGGAAGTTTCTCTCCTTTAGGGCAGATTGGTTCATGTCACGTGAAAATTTTTTTTTTTTTTTTTAGCTATCACCTCTCCATTCACGTCATGGATTTTCAATCATTCTCACTATGTAACTATTTAGCCACGACCAAGAGGGAATCCTATGGCGCAGGAAAGAATAGATAAAAACTTGTACATTTCTACTGTTGCTATCCAGTCCCTAATTGGGCAGATGACCAAAACTGAAAATGTCTTCCGATGTGTCTGATTTTTGCCTTAGTTGAATAAAGTATTTGCAGGTTTAATTCCTAGATATTTTTGTAACCATTATGGTATTCTTGTAACGTAGGGCTTTATCTGTGGATTTTCTATTGCCACTGGAGCCGCCTCCCGTTTAGTTTCTGGTTATGACAGTTATGGAAACATTTGCGGGCAGAAGAACACTAAAGTTGAAGGCGTTGAAAATAGTGGCCTTGACCACACCAACCGCAAGTAAGTGTTTCTTTAGCAAAATTCTATTAGCGGATTCACAGTAGTAAGTTATTGGCTGTGGGGCAGTTTTGGTGTGTACTCATAATTGATTTGTTGTTGGTTTAAAAAAAAAAAAAACTTTAGCTGCCCCCCAATAAGAGAGCTGTTTGCTGATGCCACTCGCATGGTTATTCCGCGGTAGAAGGGGTAGGGTTTAGACAAGCCGCTACAGTTCACTTATGACAGCACACAAATGTTGGTCTGCATACATTGACAGTGCTGGCCATTCGTCACGTTGGCTTTGTATTGCTGTAATAAAATCTTGTGCTCTTGTTTTATAGGTTTTGCTTATTGTCATTCAGTTCCATGCACTTAACTTGTCTAATTGTATCATTCTTTTTTTTTTTTTTTTTTATTCCCCTGATTCTATGATCATTAGGTATGTTTTTTTCTTGAACCCTTGCAATTTGGATTTAGTGCACCGAAAAATAAAGTCCATGGCATTGTGTGTTTCTGAGTGTCCTCGACAAGAGCTCAAGACCTTAAATGATGTAAAAAAATTTGCTGAAACAAATGGTAAGTGTGGAGATGTATATTTTAGGTATTCCAAAGGCATCCCAAATGAATGGCCCGTGGATGAACATCTGTACCTCTAAAACAGTGGTTATTTCAGGGATAGCGTTGGTAGCTTTTTTCAAGAAGCTAAGGTATAATTTTCTAATGTGGAATGGGCATGTCCTCCTGTGGTCCATGGGATTTAAATGGTATGTACACCTTTGGGGGCAGTTTTTTTTATGATTGCATTGTACTCATTTTGAGCTGAAAATCTTTTTTTTATTTGGTCTTTATTACACATATGGAGTCCTTTTTTTTTTTTTTTCTGTACAGAGTTGAGATGCTCTAGCAGCAGCCTGTGGATTTTCTCTTTTTCCATCAGTTGGGGAGCTGACAGACTCCTTATCTCTGCTCTCTGACATTATAGACACTCATTATAGCTCAGTTCTTATCTTACTGATAACTTAAGTGGCTTAAATAAGTGTTTATGACCTCTTAGTAAAGGATTATTAGATGACCGGCACAAATTAAAAGTAAAAAGTACGATTCACACAGCTAGACAGTTAACCTTTTGTGATAGAACGGTTCAATATTTTTAATAAAGACCAATTGAAAAAATGATTTTTAGCCTGAAATCAATAAAATGCAATCATAAAAAAAGGTCTCCGAAGGTGTACATTGCCTTTTTAAAGGGGTATTCCCATCTCAGACAATGGGGGCATATCGCTAGGATATCCCCTCATTGTCTGATAGGTGCGGGTCCCACCATGGGGACCCGCACCTACAATAAGAACAGAGTGGGGAAATAAACAGAGGGTGCATGCACATCCGCCCTCCGTTCATTTCTATGGGGCCGCTGAAAATAGCAGAGTGCTGGCTCGGCTATTGCCGCCTGCCCCATAGAAATGAATAGGAGCATGGGCCGCGCATACGCGGTGTGCTCCCTTTCAATTTTATGGGAGCAACGCTTGGTGGAGGACGGATTCCCGGGAAATCCGGGGTCCTCCCAGCCACAGCGCTCCCCGCTTCGTTCTCGTTGTAGGTGTGGGTCCCAGCGGAGGGACCCGCACCTATCTGACAATGGGGGCATATCCTAGCGATATGCCCCCATTGTCTGAGATGGGAAAACCCCTTTAAGCCAGAAACTGGCTTATGTTATATATACAAGCTCATAGCTGGCATAGTTTTCAAATTCTGGCACGCGGGCCTGCTGAAAGATGTGTCAAGTGCTTTCATGGATTTTGGAATAAGGGCTCAAGTACACAGCCGAATTTTGTATCCATGTCCGATCCACATTTGCACACAGACTCATTTATTCTTTTGGTCTGCAAAAAACAAACGGTGGAACATGTCCTATTCTTGGACACAAAATCCGGAACATGGACCTATTGAAGTCAATGGGTTTGAAAAAAAAAAAAGGAAAAAAAACGTTATCTGTGTTTGCGGACCGCAAAACAGATACTGTTGTGTACATGAATCCTTAGATTGCTATATGTAATCCCACACGTCAGTATTTTAATTGATTATCCGTCCTTCAGAATAAAATCTCAGCATGTTCTGCAGGATTTGTGTATTCAAATCAATGGATCAGTGGGGAAAAAAAGTACACTGAAAAAAGGATGGTCTGTCTTTCACTGATGGTTGCTAGAGGACGATGTGAAAAAGGAGGAAAACTGCTATTGATTAAACTGTTATCTATATAAAGTCATTGTAATTCTACCTATGATGATAATGAGAAGGCTACTTAAAAGTTACCTGCACAGAACAGGAAATCATGTCCTATTGTTAGACCTAGTGGGCACTATGGACTATAACCTTGATCAGAATCCAGGGTATATAGAGCAAAAGAACCACAGCACTCACCAATAGATCCAGTGTTTATTCATGCTTGTTAATGCAACATTTCAGTCCACAAACACCAGATCATGTAGGGTGTTCCTGGTATGCAGTGGTTCAGGGGACAACTTTTAAACCTGTGAATTTATTTAAAATAATACTACTGTAGATCCCTTATGACTTTCAATGTGTCCCCAAGTGGAGATTGTGTGTAACTTGTTGGTTGAATCTTGGTTAACCTTTTTAGCGTGCTTTTAGAGACCCCGCTGCTTGACCAGACCTGTGATGGTAATCATTCCAGTCTGATCTCTGCCACTGGCGTCTGGCTCCTTCCCTGCCCCATAGGCTCTGCCGGTCCCTGGTCTCCCCATTGCAACATCCGGTTAGACATGGAGCATGTGACCGCTGTAGCTGATTACTGACTGGAATGGCGATGTGTCAGCTGTGTGGCTCGTGACCCATTGACTTGCCACATGGTTTACATGCGACCACTGTGGCCAGTCACTGGCTACAGTGGTCACATGCCGCACATGGAACGTGGGAGGACCCGGGACCTGCAGATCCATTTGAGCTAGAACCCAGTGGTGGGGATCAGGTAAGTATAATTGCCACCACTGACCACACTGTGGGGTCTGAAGAACAGCGCCAAAATGTCAGCCCCTTTAAGAATTTATATCTTAAAGTAGAGGAATCAATATCTTAAAGGGAGTGTTATAAGTACATGACCTATTGTGTCATTCAAGTTTTTGTATTAAATGTATTTTTTTTTATTGTTAGTGAATTTTTTTATTTAATTTTTTTCATGTCACTATTTAAAAAAAAAAAATCCCCAAATCCTGCAGTTTTCACTAAAGTTGCGATGGTGAGCAGGTAAACAGCGAAGAGAAGGCAGTGCTTGTACGAATGCTGCGGTCACTTCAAACAGCTGATCGGCAGGGGTCCCGGAAGTTGCCCCCACCCGCCGATCTGATATTGATGACCTATCCTGAGAATAGGTCATCAATTTAAAAAAGCAGACAACCCCTTTAACCACCTAACTGTTTTGCTGGAGTCCAGCTCCAGCAGTACGAAAAGTAGCCAACTGGAGGGGGAGGGCTGCTTTAGATGCTGCTATCTCCTGAATGCCAGCTTTCAAGCAGACTAGCTGCTACCATTCAGGAGATAACAGCATCTAAAGCAGCCCTCCCCCTCCAGTTGGCTACTTTTCCTACTACTGGAGGTGGACTCTAGCAAAACAGTTAGGTGGTTAAAGAGGTTGTCTCACTTCAGCAAATGACATTTAGGGCTCATGCACACAAACGTATTTTATTTCCGTGTCCGTTCCGGGGTTTTTTGCGGACCATATGCGGAACCATTCACTTCAATGGGTGCGCAAAAAAACGAACGTTACTCCGTGTGCATTCCGTATGTCCATATTTTCGTTCCGCAAAAAAAATTAAAAATAGATGTCCTATTATTGTCCGCATTACGGACAAGGATAGTACTGTTCTATGAAGGGCCAGCTGTTCCGTTCTGCAAAATACAGAATGCATACGGACGTCATCCGTATTTTTTGCGGACCACAAAATACATACGGTCATGTGCATGAGCCCTAATCATGTAGAGAAAGTTAATACAAGGCACTTACTAATGTATTGTGACTGTCCATATTGCCTCCTTTGCTGGCTGGATTCATTTTTCCATCACATTATATATTACTCGTTTCCATGTTACGAGCACTCCACAATCAGCGCTGGCCGTATATGCACACTACAGGAAAAAATGCTGGACTATGTGCACTCCTATGGTCCTGGTAACCAGAGATGCCAGGGCTTTTTCTGGACTGTGCAAAAACGGCCACTGCTGATGGACTGCAGGTGGTCGTAACCATGGAAAGGAGCAGTGTGTAATGTGATGGAAAAATGAATCCAGCCAACAAAGGAAGCAATATGGAGAATAATAATACATTAGTAAGTGGTTTCTATAAATTTTCTCTACATAATAAATGCCATTTGCTGAAGTGAGACAACCCCTTTAAGCTTCAAGCGCAATAGATGGGAAAATAGGAATCTTCACTTTTTCTGTTTTGGAATTAACATCTTCATGAAAGCAAGACCTCCCTGCAGGTGTGGAACTTGGTCTAGAAGTCAGCTGTTCTCCTGAGGGTTTCCCATATCTTCAAGTCCAGATTTGCATTTACAGCAGCAATAAAAAGATTTATGTATTAATATCTAACCAGGGGATAATAAAAGAGATTTTAGCGTTTCCCATAGCTATAAAATATACTGTCGGATCCTTTATAACCTTAGATTAAGGTATGGTGAATGAGGGGGGGGGGGGGGGGGGGAAAGAAGTCAAACATAAAATTGCCAGTTTAATCATCATGTTAAAGTGCTTTTTTTCCTATAGAAATCTTCTGAGCAGCTTTATGTGACAGAATTCTTCTTCTTCACAGACAGCCAAGAGCTTAAAAAAAGATGTTAGAAAGTTGCAGAGCATTTCATTATAAAACTAAGGCTACTTTCACACTGGTGTTTTGGCTTTCCGTTTGAGATCCGTTCAGGGCTCTCACAAGCGGTCCAAAACGGATCCGTTTTGCACTAATGCATTCTGAATGGAAAAGGATCCGCTCAGAATTCATCAGTTCAGTCTCCATTCCGCTCTGGAAACGAACATCTGCCTGCAGCGTTTTGGTGTCTGTCTGATGAAACTGAGCCAAACGGATCCGTCCTGACACACAATGTAAGTCAATGGGGACGGATGCGTTTTCACTGACACAATCTGGCACAATAGAAAACGGATCCGTCCTCCATTGACTTTCAATTGTGTTCAAGACGGATCCATTTTGGCTATGTTAAAGATAATACAAATGGATCCGTTCTGAACGGGTGCAGACGGCTGTATTATCTGAACGGATCCGTCAATGACGGATCCGAACAAAACGCAAGTGTGAAAGTAGCCTAAGCTTTAATAAAGAGAGTAATTAAAATTGATGGCCTGTCCGTAGGATAGACCATGAGTATTAAGTGGGAGCAGCTCTGATTCTCACCATCCCTGCCAATCCAAGTTTCAAAGGAAATGGGACAAAGCTGCAATCCCCAGAACAGCCGCTACTAAAAGTATGTACAGTCCTGCTGCATGTCCAATGGCTTTAGCAATCTGTCATGTATCATTACCTTGGACTGATGGTGGCTACAACTTCACCCTAGCCCTGTAGTTGGCCACCACACTCATGGGACGACATCAGGTCACTATCATCGTGGCAAAGCAGCTGGATTTGGGAGGGCCCGTTTTTGGAAATTTTTAGCAAAATACTGTGTATAGGGTGTGGCGGTGTTCAGACTCTTAAGGGCTGTTTCACACAAGTGGATGCCGAGCGTGACATCCGCTGTGTGAAAGAGTGCCAAGACCCGATGCGGACAGCAGAAGCACGGAGCAGTAACATGACTGTTAATGCTCCGTGCCTCTCTGTGATCTCTTTACTACGAAATCACAGTGAGATAAAGTTGTCACTGTGACTTCGTAGTAAAGAGGTCACAGAGAGGCACGGAGCATTATCAGTCATGTTACTGCTCCGTGCTTCTGCTGTCCGCATTGGGTCTTTGCACTCTTTCACGCAGCAGATGTCACGCTCGGCATCCGCTCGTGTGAAACAGCCCTTACTCTTCAAACTTTAAATGCAGCTCTATCCATCAATTTCATAAACTGCATTTTATTATTATAATTTTTTCTCCCAACAGGATCACAGTTATGTGATTATGCACTATCCCCTAGCCAGTACACTACAGACAGCAAAGCAGTGTCCTTATGCCCAATCGTTCCAGTGCCAGAAAGGTAAGTAATGTGAAATGTCTCCACTGAGCTGTGAACACTTCCCTTTTCTACTGACAGGTGCTTGTATGATCCACAAGAAGATCTAGGAACGTCTTGATGGCACCTTCACAAGTTCTCCTTCCCTTTGTGATAGCAAATTCTTGCAAGAGCCTATCTTGCAGTGTTTTTCTCATTATACTCAAAACAAGGGCACCTTCACATGCTGTAGAGCTTGTTGTAGAAATAGCTTAGCCTGAAAATCACTTTCATTCGTCTGAATGGGGCTTACAGAGGTCCTTGCCACCAAAACAACCCTATTCAGGTGAACGGAACAACAAAGTCTGCAGGCTGAAGGCTGCCTATGTAAAGTCTAAGATATCTCTGGCAGGTTTTAGATACTCTTGTCCTCATTTTTTGTAATCTTTAGAGCTTTAGAGTATATTTGTTATATTCAACGGCCTGCATTGGTAAAGACTGGCATATTGTATGCTAGTCTAGGTAGCACATCATCACTCGTGTCATTTTAGAGGCACCACCCCGTTTTAAGGGGACCTATGAGCTATCGGGACATGTCTCTGTTTTTGGAAATACTTGTATTCTCATAAAATATTTTTTTCTAGCTCTTGGCTATATGGGCTCTCTGAATGCTAAGTGTGAACATATTGACTGGTAGGATGTCTCACAACAGAAGTCAGACAGCTTCTGAATTATCACTTGTTTTGGGTTTGCTCTGTGCTGTGAGTGAAGGTCTCAGACAATGGTGTGCCAAGTTTCTGCTGGGTTGGTATACACTATAAAGGGTTTATCAGAAGGGGTGTACATGGGTTTCCAGCTTTTAGATATTGATGACCTGTCCTCTAGATAGGTCATCAATATCAGATCAGTGGGATCCGACACCAGCTTTTTGCGGCAGTTGCCTAACAGTGAATGGAGTGGGAAGCAGAAGGCTTCATCCGTTGTGTAGTGGCCTTGCCAGCTTCCTGCAGCATAGCTCCCATTCAAGTGAATGGGAGCTGATCTGCAGTACACCAGAATGCCCATTACACAACGAATGGAGCCTTATGCTTCCAGTCCTTCCTCTTTTATGATTCTAGGACTGGCGGCAAACAGCTGATTCCTGGATGTGTTGGACCCCCACCTATTTGACCTATCTGGAACATAAGTCATCCATACCTTTAAAAAAAAAAAAAAACACTGCTCCTCCCTCCAGTTCCCACTAATCAAGCACAAAAGCTTCAACATATGATTTTTTGAAGGAGTGTTCTTCATGTATTTTTTTTTATTTTTTTACTTGTTACTGTGAATGGAAGTCTTAAAGGGTCTGACTGCCTTTCTGTTTTTATTGCTCCATTGCATGAAAAGATATACATAAAACTTTAAAAATTGTCATCTTAAAAGTATTATATTGTTTTGCAGCTTCTGTGTGTCTAGATGGTTAGACACTACAGTCCTTGCAACGTGATGTTGTGGTCATGTGATGGGGTCTAACAAGCGCGATTCAAAGATAAAACAAGTCGATTGGCTCTCGTCTAAAGATCCTTTACACAGTCCAATGGAAACTGCTTGGGGGGGTGAATGATCATTACTGTGATTAGTCTGCTATACACAAGTAGATGTGGAGCCGGCCAGCAAGCATTTTTGTCTGCTCATCGGTGGAGTGTTCAGACGATGCAGATTAGGCTTTATACTCCACTCCTTCTGCCGCTGCTTCTCGCTAACCTAGACAATATAAAAGAGGGCAGATGCAATGGAGTGGCCCATGGAGAGACACTGGGCTGCATAGGAGCTTTATACAGAACAGTATGATACTTTTTCAAAGGGGTTTTTTAATATTGATGATCTATCCTCAGGTTAGGTCATCAATATTAGATCGGCGGGGGTCCGACTCCCAGCATTTCTACCAATCAGCTGTTTGAAGAGCTCTCCTCACTTACTAAGCACAGCACCATTGATTGGATAGTGGCTGTGCTTAGTACTGAGCTACGCCTAAGCCATGTGACCAAGGAATGTGACGTCACTGGCCTAGAAAGAGGCGGCAGCACTTACTTTCAATCAGCTTATTAGTAGTGGATCCCACCGATATATCGATGACTGACTTATTATAAGTATAACATCATTTTGTAAGACAGTAATTCCTTATCCCCTTCCTGACCTCTGCTGTTCATGTATGGCAGAAGTCTGGTCTTTAAACATGGCTCCACTCAGAGGCTGAGCGGGCATCATAACCACCGGCTTTCTGTGATCGGCTTTAAGCTTTAACCCCTGAGAGGCTTTCTGTGGGATCGGGGGAGCTCTTTGTTCGTTATTGTAACCTCAAGCCCACTGAAGGATCTGAGGCTACCACAGTGATGGGTCCTGTGGAGCCCTGCGTGTGGCTCCATAGGAACATAATGAAAATGGTAATTCATTGCAGTCTATGGGACAAGTGATCTAATGATTGCATGTTCAAGTTCCCTAGGGGAATCTAAAATAAGTGTAAAAAAAATAAATTTAAAAAAAGGTTTTAAAAACATAAAAGTTTAAATAACTGGGGCCTCCCCTTACCCCATAATAAAAATGACCAAACATAATTAAAGACCATTTACACTGCCACGTTGCAAAACACCCATACTATTAAATTCTAAACGTATTTATTCTGAATGGGGAACACTGTAATGGAAAAAAAATCTAAATGGCCGATTTGCTGTTTTCACCTCCCCATAAAAAGTGATCAAAAAGTCATGCACACTCTGTAATGGTATCAATAAAAACTACAGATCGCCCTACAAAAAATGAGCCCTCACACAGCTCTGAAGACATAACTGTAAAAAAGTTATGGAGGTCAGAATATGTCGGTGAGAAGAAATAAAAAATAATTTTTTACCAAAGTTTAAATATTATAACACAAGAAAAAATAAAATAAAAAATGTGTTCTCATACTGACCTGGAGAATGAAGGTAACGGGTCAGTTTTCCCACATAGGGAATGCTATAAAAGCAAAACCCATAAAACTACGGTGTAATTTATGTTTTGTGCACCCCACCCACAATTTCACCCCACTTGAAATTATTTTATTTTTTTACAGCTTCCCACTACATAATATGCAGTGTAAGATGGTGCCATTAGATAGTACAGCTTGTGCTGGAAAAAAACAAGCTCTAATATACAGCTATGTAATAAGAAAAAAAAAAAGTTATAGCTCTGGGAAGGCAGGGAGTAAAAAAAAAAAAAGCAAAAAATGGAAAATTGCAGGGTCCTGATGTGGATAATGGGATCTAAAAAAAAAAATAATTAAAAAATAAGTTTTAAGTTTTTAGTTTTTTTTCCTGTGAAGAATCTTGAAAGGCCTTTTCAGAACTCTGACCTCAACCTTATAAACTTATTTTGTGTGTAGAGTGTGAGCCAGGCCAATCACTGTTATCTATGCTGAATCAAATCTTATCCATGTGTTTCCAGAACAGTTGCACCCTCCCTTCAGTAAAGGGGTTATCCCATGATTAAAAGGGTTATGCAGGGGTTTTATATTGATGGCCTATTCTCAGGACCTGGCACCCCCACAGCTGTTGGAAGAGGCAGGGTCCAGCAAAAATGCTTCCGTTACTGATAATACAACTGTCTGCATTTGTTATGGACGGATCCGGTTTTATTATCTTTAACATATCGTTAACATTGCCAAGACCGATCTGTCATTACCTCCATTGAAAGTCAATGGGGGACTGATCTGTTTTCTATTGTGGCAGAGAAAACGGATCCGTCCCCATTGACTTGCATTGGGGTCATGACTGATCCGTCTTGCTCCACATCCCAGGACGGAAAGCATACTACAACATGTTGTGGTTTGCTCTCCGGTCTGGGAACGCAACTAAACGGAACAGAATGCATTTTGGAGCACTCCGTTCTGTTCAGTTCAGTTTTGTCCCCATTGACAATGAATAGGGACAAAACTGATGTGTTTTTTTTCTGTTATCGAGCCCCTATGACGGATCTCAATACCGGAAAACTTAAATGCTAGTATGAAAGTAGTCTTATACAATAGACTCCAGGACTCTCAGGGTTATACAACATTATAAATCATTATAATGCTGTGCAATCCTGTAAGAGGAGTTGAAGGGTTTCTACCACTTCAGTTTGACCAAATTAGCTGTCAGACACTAGCGATCTGCTAGTGTCTGATCTCCATAACCATGCAATTCTTAGACCTTTGTGTGGAGCCGTTTCATTAAAAAACTAACTTTTATTCCTATGCAAATGAGCCTCTAGGTTCTATGGGGGCGTCTTTTCAGCACCTAGAGGCTCGGTCTACTCACCCTGTATGCCCGCCCATCTCGTCTTGAATGCCTGCCGCCATCACAGCCATCGGACGAATTCACGCGCCTGTGCCGTTCACTTCTGTCATTGGCGCAGGCGCAGTGAGTAAATGATACGCTCCTGGTGCCGGATTCCTCACTGCGCCTGCGCCGACTAAGTCACAGTGAGGAAAACGGCATCAGGAGAGCGGCCTTCACTCACTGCGCCTGTGCCGAAGACAGAAGCGAACGGCGCAGGCGTGTGAATTCGTCCGATGGCTGTGATGGAGGCATGCATTCAAGATGAGATGGGCGGGCATACAGGGTGAGTAGACCGAGCCTCTAGGTGCTGAAAAGACGCCCCCATAGCACCTAGAGGCTCATTTGCATAGGAATAAAAGTTAGTTTTTTAATGAAACGGCTCCACACAAAGGTCTAAGAATTGCATGGTTATGGAGATCAGACACTAGCAGATCGCTAGTGTCTGAAAGCTAATTTGGTCAAACTGAAGTGGTAGAAACCCTTTGAGTTCAGAATGGGACCTTGCACTGACGCACGCTGTGAGTTTCTCTCTCGTGTGTGTCTGGCCTAAAGGTTTAACAGTTTTCAAGTTCTTGCTTTGGAGAAGACTAAGTGGCCACTAGTTTTAATGGGTCTATGACCAAAAAATATACTGTGTATACAGGATGACCATTTCAAAGAGGCACTGTTTGTTGGATTGGACATTTGGAAGACCGATTCCTATTTCTGTTTTATTTGTGAGGCATACTGGAAAACAGTACATTTTCATTGTATACGTATAACCATGCCCATACTGGTAATGAGTGCAGGGCGTGGATGATGCCAAAACTTCAGTCACTTTTTGTACTCTTCATATATCGTCATTTTGACCACTAAGCAAAAAATCTAAATATCCATTTAGCTGCTTATGTTACACATTCAGCTGTGTAATGCTCGGTATACTGAAATGTTCACTATACAGGTGAAACTCGAAAAATTTGAATATCGTGCAAAAGTCCATTTATTTCAGTAATGCAACTTAAAGGAATCGCATTAATGCAGCTTAATGTGAAAAGGTTCAATATTCTAGGCTCAAAGTGTCACACTCTAGTCAGCTAATTAATCCATACCCCCTGAGCAAAGGCTACCTCAAAATTGGGACTTTGGGGTCTTATAGGCTGTAGGCCATAATCATCCAAATTATACCAAATAAAGGCTTGAAATATCTCACTTTGCATGTAACGAGTCTCTCTCATATGTTAGCTTCACCTTTTAAGATGCATTACTGAAATAAATGAACTTTGCACAATATTCAAATTTTTCGAGTTTCACCTGTAATGCCATGTGTTGATGCAATATGAAGCTGCTTTTCATACTATGGAAGGTAAGTCTCTAACACTGAAGGAAAACCTCAACCTTATTTAACGCGTACCTCCAGTTTCACAAGAAATACGTATATAATGCAGGAGTTTGCCATAGAATTGTTTTTCTAAATCGGTGTAATAGTGGGTTTTGCTGTCGACCCGCAGCATGGACTGGCTGAGGTCTGTGCTGTCAGCTGCACTTAAAGGGCTTTCCAATTACAAGCACATATCCCGTATCCACAGGATACAGAATACATTCTTGTAATGGGACAACCCCTTTAACTAGCCATCATCATGTTCTGTTTTAAGGCTGTTGTCTTTAGCGCGAGAACAAGTGCGATAGGATCTGACGGCGCCGTGATTGAAGACTGTGACCTAGGAAGCAAAACTGTGCGCGGTGTAGTTAAGGCTACTTTCACACTAGCTTTATTGCTGGATCCGGCAGGGTTCAGCAAAAACGCTTCCGTTACTGAAAATACAACCATCTGCATCCGTTATGAACGCACCCGGTTGTATTATTTTTAAAGAGGACCTTTCATCGGTCCAAACATTGTGAACGAAGTACAGCGGCGCCCAGGGATCTCACTGCACTTACTATTATCCCTGGGCGCCGCTCTGTTTCTTCTTCTATGCCCTCCGGTATGTTCGGGGACTTGGTTATAGTAGGCAGAGACTTAGGGGACTTGGTAATAGTAGGAGGAGTCTGCCCTTGTTCTGCTGGGCGTCTCCTTCTTCCAGGCTGTAGCGCTGGCCAATCGCAGCCCAGAGCTCACGGCCTGGGAGGTTTTTTTTTCTCCCAGGCTGTGAGCTCTGCGCTGCGATTGGCCAGCACTACAGCCTAGGAGAAGGAGACGCCCAGGAGGACAAGGGCAGACTCCGCCTACTATAACCAAGTGACCGAACATACCGAAAGGCATAGCAGGAGAACAGAGCGGCGCCCAGGGATAATAGTAAGTGCCAGGGCCGGCCTTAGGTGTTCAGGCGCCCTGTGCGAGCTAACCTTGTGGCGCCCCCCCCCCCCCCCCCCCCAAAAAAAAAAATGCTTGTTGCTGGCATCATGGCATAGGCTGGCTGACTATCCAACCAAGTAGTTACCAGCCCTCACACCCCAAAGGCCGGTGTAATGTTATACTTCCCTAGTTCGTGAGATTTCCCTACCCTCGTCACTTCCGGTCGCACCGGACATGACGTGAGGAGGTGTGCAGCATCGCGCAGGCGCACAACGACAGGTTAGGGAAATTTCACAGCAGCGCATGCGCCAGGAGCCTCGCCGGCGGTTAGGGTAGGGAAAAACTATGGGCCAATGCGCAGTGATCGGATGGATGTTTTCAGCTGAACACCGGCCGACACTGCGCATGCACCAGGAGCCTCACCAGCGGTTAGGGAAGGGAAAAATTTACGTACGGGCCAGTGCTTTTTCCCTACCCTAACCGCTGGCGAGGCTCCCAGCGCATGTCGGCCGGTGTCCAGCTGAGAAAATTAATTTCCAATGTAGTATTAATAACTAAACAATTAAATAATAAACATATTGCATTGTCTACTTACCACCAGGACAATAAGATGATCTGGACTCTGGCTGCAGTCTGGCTCTGGGGACTCCATTGTCACTCTCATTATTCCCCCCCCCCCCCCATTACTCTCATTATTCTCCCCCCATCACTCTCATTATTCTCCCCCCACATCACTCTCATTATTCTCCCCCCCCCCATCACTCTCATTATTCTCCCCCCCATCACTCTCATTATTTCTCCCCCCCATCACTCTCATTATTTCTCCCCCCCCCCATCACTCTCATTATTTCTCCCCCCCCCATCACTCTCATTATTTCTCCCCCCCCATCACTCTCATTATTTCTCCCCCCCCATCACTCTCATTATTCTCCCCCCCATCACTCTCATTATTTCTCCCCCCCCCATCACTCTCATTATTTCTCTCCCCCCCCCCCCCCATCACTCTCATTATTCTCCCCCCCTCACTCTCATTATTATCCCCGCCCCCTCACTCTCATTATTCCCCCCCCCCTCACTCTCATTATTTCTCCCCCCCCCCCCCATCACTCTCATTATTTTCTCCCCCCCCCCATCACTCTCATTATTTCTCCCCCCCCATCCACTGCTCATTATTTCTCCCCCCCCATCACTCTCATATTCTCCCCCCCCTCACTCTCATTATTATCCCCCGCCCCCTCACTCTCATTATTCCCCCCCCCCATCCTCTGATTATTTCTCCCCCCCCATCACTCTCATTATTTCTCCCCCCCCCATCACTCTCATTATTTCTCCCCCCCCCCCATCACTCTCATTATTTCTCCCCCCCCATCACTCTCATTATTTCTCCCCCCCCATCACTCTCATATATTCCTCCCCCCCCCATCACTCTCATTTATTTCTCCCCCCCCCCATCACTCTCATTATTTCTCCCCCCCCCATCACTCTCATTATTTCTCCCCCCCCCATCACTCTCATTTATTTCTCCCCCCCCCATCACTCCATTATTTCTCCCCCCCACCCATCACTCTCATTATTTCTCCCCCCCCCCCATCACTCTCATTATTTCTCCCCCCCCCCCCATCACTCTCATTATTTCTCCCCCCCCCCATCACTCTCATTATTTCTCTCTCCCCCCCCCCCCCATCACTCTCATTATTTCTCCCCCCCCCCATCACTCTCATTATTTCTCCCCCCCCCCCCATCACTCTCATTATTTCTCCCCCCCCCCATCCCTTCTCCCCCCCCCCATCACTCTCATTTCCACCTCTAGTGTAGCGTGGCCGAGCTCTGTTTGATCCGCGGTACAGGAGCATTTGTTTCCTGTACCCGGCCGGACTGACAGGAAGTGCACACTAAGTGAGCACTTCCTGTCAGTCCGGCCGGGTACAGGAAACAAAAGCTCCTGTACCGCGGATCGAACAGAGCTCGGCCACGCTACACTAACAGCACACAGCAGGCGCAGGCAGGCTCAGCCACTCAGGCGGCGCAGAATGAGGGGCGCCGCCAGCCGCCCGAAGTTTTTTTTTTTTTAAACCGCAACGTGCGCCCCCTGCTGAATACAGGGGAGGGGGAGATGGAGGGGGCGGGGGCCCGCCCGCCCCGTGGGAAAACATAAGTGCCGCCATATTACATTGCGGGCTGTCGGCCGCCCGGCGCCCCTGTTGCTATGGCGCCCTGTGCGGCCGCACAGCCCGCACACCCCAAAGGCCGGCCCTGGTAAGTGCAGTGAGAACCCCAGGCGCCGCTGTACAGATCATGACACTTAGTTCACAATGTTTGGACCGATGAAAGATCCTCTTTAACATAGCCAAGACAGATCCGTCATGAACTCCATTTTCTTTTGTGTCAGATAGTGTCAGAGTTATATGGATCTGTCCCCATTGACTTTCATTGTGGGTCATGACTGATCCATCTGGCTCTGCATCCCAGGACGGAAATTTAAAGGGAACCTGTCCATGTGGATATTTGATTATAATCGAACTAATTATATACAATCATTAACTACTAAAAAGTGCCTTAGATGTATTCACTTACTGGTCTGACAGATGGTTACCTCATAATATACACACAAGCATGCCGCATGCTAATGAGCTGTTTCGAGTCCGGCGTGAGGTCATTGAGTCCGGCGTATATTTAATTCAGAGCTATAGCCACTCCCCTGCCCACCTGCTGCTGATTCCTATGGAAACAAACAGTCATTCAGCAGCAGGTGGGCGGGGAGAGTCAGGAGCTCATGAATATTCATGACTCATCATTATCAGCTGGAGCTTTTCAATACAAGATCTCGGCAGATTGACTGGGTCAATTAAAGAAAGTGACCCAGCATTTTGATAAGCGAATCAGTCACTTATTTATGTTGCCCTTAGTTAGGACACCATAAAGCTGGTGACAGGTTCCCTTTAAACCACAGCTTGCTGCGGTTTGCTCTCCGGTAAGGGAACGCAACCAAATGGAACGGAATGCAGTTTGGAGCATTCCGTTCTGTTCAGTTACATTTTGTCCTCATTGACAATGAATGTGGACAAAACGGAAGAGTTTTTCTCCGGTATGGAGACCCTATGACTGATCTCAATACCGGAGCAGCAAAGCAGCACAAAACTTGACCGGTCCATGTTTTGGGTTAAAGGGTTTATATGGAATTTTTATATTGATCGCTTATCCCCAGGATGGACTGAGCTCCAGCTTCTGACACCCCCACCAATCAGCTGCTTGAATAGGCCACTCGCTGGTTCTCCAGTGAGTGCTGTGGTCTCCCTACAGCTTACCAAGCACAGCACCGTTCCCTGGATAGAGGCTGTGTTTGGTATTGTAGTTCATGCCCATTCACTTGAATGGCACTGAGCTGTGCCTAGACCATGTGACTGATGTATGGTGATGTCACTGTCCTAGGAAGAGGCCTATGCGCTAATAGAACATCACGGCCTCTTTATACAGATGGTCGATGGGGCTGCTGAGAGTCAGACCCCCACCAATCTGATATTGCTAGCCTGTCCTGAGGATAGGTTGTTAATATAAAATTCTGGGATAACCCCTTTGATATCAAAACCTGCTAATACAATGACTTAGAAAAACAAGTATATTACAAAATCCATTTACCTTAGTTATTTTTCTTGTGAAACTGGAGGCACGCTTTAAATAGACATTCCTCTGCTTTTCTTTTGCTGTAAATACTTTTGGAAATATTGTCATTTTTCACTTGTAAAAAATGTAGCTCAATATGTTGGAAATGGCCGAAAATATAGCTTTCTGTTGTACAGTTCAGGCTACTTTCACACGTGCGTTGTTATTTTCCGGTATTGAGCTCCAGCAGAGGATCTTAGTACCGGAAAAAAACGTTTCCATTTAGTCCTCATACATTCTGAATGGAAAGAGATCTTTTCCGGATGCATCAGGATGTCTTCTGTTCCATCAGCATGCCGTTTTGTGACCGGACACAAAACCGCTGCAATCTGCCGTTTTGTGTCCGGTCATAATAACGGCAAAAAACTGATCCGGCACTGAAAACAATGTAAGTAAAAACCAGATCTATCACCCGTTGACTTTTAATGTATTTAGTGACAGATCCGTTTTTTTTCCGTTTTTGATTTCACTCCTGATGTGCAAAATCAAAATCCTCTGCCGGATCTCAATACTGGAATTATCAATGCAAGTGTGAAAGTAGCCTTATTTTAGTTTTTTCCACTGCTAATTTCCCATTGCAGTAATGTGAATATTGGTTACAATAACTGCTTGCACAGAGGATCCCATGATAGCATCAGTCTACGCTTATATTCACATGGCTGTATGAATGGCCTTTGGGAATGCTGTTTTTTTTTCTTAAATACTGAAAATGGAATCCAATCCTAATTGAAGAATTCTTCTCCAGTGGGAATGGTTTAGGAGGTGTTCGCTGCTTTCCTCTGGAATAAGTATGCAACCAGAGACGAATGAAGCCTCTCTGCATGTGACCTCAGTTTACAATAATATTTTCAGAAGAATGGAGGACACATGACATTGCATGGTTGGTTATATGCTACCATGGCAACCCCAGAGCAAGCAGCATGGTGAATAGTATTTATTAAAGTGACGTTATTTTCATTACGTTTTTATTGAGCTTCATTTTTATATATATATAACACACCCCTTTAAATTATAGAACGAGATGAGAGAAACCGTTTAATGCATGTAAGATACTGGCAAGCAAGTCTCATTTCTCATCTATAATTTTATTTCTATGGGTCATACCACTTTCTTATGGTCCACATGAATGTGTTTATATTGTGTTCCTCCTCTTTCAGATGGTCTTTGCCTTCATATTCATTCATTTCCATTGACAGCATTTCCAACCATCGTCCACCATGTTTCTTCCCTCGCCCTTTTGTTATGAATTTAGAAAGACAGGAATAAACTTTCATTCCCCTTTCCATTTCTGTGTTGATGTGACATTCTTTTCATTTTCTATTTCGGTAGGAGTAATTTTTTTTTCTATTTTGTTTTTTTTTCTCCTTGTGTCACCAGTGCACCTATTCCATTCTTCCATCGCTGTGCTCCTGTGAACATTTCCTGCTATGCCAAGTTTGCAGAAGCCCTGATCACTTTTGTCAGTGACAATAGTGTCCTACACAGGCTGATTAGTGGAGTAATGACCAGCAAAGAAATTATAATTGGACTTTGCTTTTTGTCACTAGGTAATGGTTTTTCTAATTATTAGACTTGATGTATAGCATTGTTATAGGTGACGTTTTTACAGATTCACTTCTTAGTCTATAAAGAAGGTTTTATGGAAATATGGAAAATGTTTGCCACATATACTTACAAATCACTGCATGATCATACTTGGTCTCCAGTATTAAAGGGGTATTCCGGTTTAGCAATTTTAAGCATCAATTGACTGGAAACAACACATTATCACTCACTAATAGTGATTGTAATGCTCCGTTTTCGTGCACTCCATCAAGGTCAAGTGACGTTTTCTGCTGTGTTGATTCTGTATCCCAATGACATAACTTTGGCCTAAGGCTCCGTCCTGTTGACACAATATCATCAATGACTTGGCCTCTGAGGGCGCTGTTCTGCTCATTTTCCTAAACCCTGCTCTGCAGATATGATGTCAGCAATGGGCAGCTTTTTTTGGGAAGGGCTTCAAGCAGGGAGGGGAAGGAAAGGCAGAGACCTGATGATGCAGACAGTTCTCTTAAGTGTGGCGCCCGGATGTAAAAACTGGGTATGTGTCACAAATCAGTTACACGAGAGGAGTCAAAAGGCTCACAGAACTTCATCATCTGACTGGTACAGTAGTAATGCTGGTGTTTTTTTTTTTTTTTTTTTTTTTTTTTTTCTGTGTAACCGGAAAACCCCTTTTAATGCTTCTCTTAGGGCTCTTTCACACTTGCGTTCTTTTCTTCCGGCATAGAGTTCTGTCGTCGGGGCTCTATGCCGGAAGAATCCTGATCAGGATTATCCTAATGCATTCTGAATGGAGTGAAATCCGTTCAGGATGTCTTCAGTTCCGGACCGGAACGTTTTTTGGCTTGAGAAAATACCGCAGCATGCTGCGCTTTTTGCTCTGGCCAAAAATCCTGAACACTTGCCGCAAGGCCGGATCCGGAATTAATGCCCATTGAAGGGCATTGATCCGGATCCGGCCTTAAGCTAAACGTCGTTTCGGCGCATTGCCGGATCCGACGTTTCGCTTTTTCTGAATGGTTACCATGGCTGCCGGGACGCTAAAGTCCTGGCAGCCATGGTAAAGTGTAGTGGGGAGCGGGGGAGCAGTATACTTACTGTCCGTGCGGCTCCCGGAGCGCTCCAGAGTGACGTCATGGCACCCCACGCGCATGGATGACGTGATCGCATGGCACGTCGTCCATGCGCATGGGGCGCTCTGACGTCATTCTGGAGCGCCCCGGGAGACCCACGGACTGTAAGTATACTGCTCCCCCGCTACCTACTATTACTATGGCAACCAGGACTTTAATAGCGTTCTGGCTGCCATAGTAACACTGAACGCATTTTGAAGACTGATCCGTCTTCAAATGCTTTCAGTTCACTTGCGTTTTTCCGGATCCGGCGTGTAATTCCGGCAAATGGAGTACACAACGGATCCGGACAACGCAAGTGTGAAAGAGCCCTTAAGCAAATTAAGTCTATTTTTAGGCTGTCCTATTCTAATAAGCAGAAACCTTTTTATTTCTGAAAAAAATGTGTGTGTATTTGAAATAACTGTTCTTGAACTGCATTTAAATTGTGTGGCATGTCTATACATTTGCATGCAAAAGTTTGGTCATCCCTGGTCAAAACTACTTTGACTGTGAATAGTTAAGCAAGTTGAAGATGAAATAATCTCCAAAAGGCATAAAGTTAAAGATGACACATTGCCTTTTTGTATTTTAAGCAAAATTATTTTTTTATTTTCACCTTACATTTTCAAAATAACAATAAAGGAAAAGGTCCTGTATCAAAATTATGGGCACTCTGCATAATTAGTACCTAGTAGCACCCCGTATCACAGCTTGTAAACACTTTATGTAGTCTTTCAATTCTTGTTTGAGGGATTTTCATCCATTCTTCCTTGCTAAAGTCTTCCAGTTCTGTGAAATTTCTGGGTTGTCTTGCATGCACTGCTCTTTTGACGTCTATCCACAGATTTTCAATGATGTTCAGATCAGGGGACTGTGAGGGCCATGGTAAAACCTTCAGCTTGTACGTTTTGCGGTAGTCCATTGTGGATTTTGAGGGTTGTTTAAGATCATTATCCATTTGTAGAAGTCATCCTCTTTTCAACTTCAGATTTTTTACAAGTGGTGTTATGTTTGCTTTCAGAATTTGCTGGAGTTTCATTGAATACATTCTTCCCACTACCGGTGAATGTTCACCGTGCATTGGCTACAACACACCCCCAAAGCATGACTGATCCACCCCCATACTTAATGGTTTGCAGAGTGCTGCTGTTTTGGCTTTTGTGCTTTTAGTCATGGTGACGTGCAAAATGCACAGTGGGATGTGCTAACCCCCTTTATTTTCTTTGCAGCATGCTTAAAGGGAACCTGTCACCGGCATTTGTGTATAGAGCTGAGGACATGGGTTGCTAGATGGCCGCAAGCACATCCGCAATACCCAGTCCCCCATAGCTTTGTGTGCTTTTATTGTGTAAAAAAACTATTTGATACATATGCAAATTAACCTGAGATGACTCCTGTCCTTGACTCATCTCACATACAGGACTCATCTCAGGTTAATTTGCATATGTATAAAATCTTTTTTTTTTTTTACACAATAAAAGCACACAGAGCTATAGGGACTGGGTATTGCGGATGTGCTAGCGGCCATCTAGCAACCAATGTCCTCAGTTCTATACACAAAATACCGGTGATAGGTTCCCGTTAATGGTTGGAGAGGGGTTCTTTTCATTAAATTAACATACCTTTTAACCTTATTGGTCCACAGGACTTGTTTCCAAAGTGAATCAGACTTGTTTAGATGTCCTTTTGCAGACTAATGACGCTGCTCTTCTATAAAGGCCATATTTATGCAGGTGTTGATGAACAGTAAAACAATGTACTACAATCCCTGAGTCTGCTAAATCTTCCTGAAGGTCTTTTGCAGTCAAGAGAGGGTTCTGATTTTCCTTTCTAGGAATCCTATGAGCACTGTCTCTGAAATTTTTCATGGTCTTCCAGACCTTCTCTTGACCTCCACTGTTCCTCTTAACTGTCATTTCTTAGTTACATTTCGAACTGAGGAAATGGAAACCTTAAAACTCTTTGCTATCTTCAGAGTGTTAGGCAGCTCCTTAGAATAAGGGTCCATTCACACGTCCGTAGTGCATTGCAGATCTGCAATACACCCGGCCGGCACCCCCATAGAAATGCCTATTCTTGTCCGCAAAAAAATAGGACATCTCTATTTTTTTTCCGGAGCTGCAGACCGGAAGATCGGGGCCGTGCTCTGGAAATGCGGATGCGGAGGGCACATAGTGTGCTTTCTGCATCCATTCAGTCCCCATAGAGAATGAATGGATCTGCATCCGTTCCGCACAATTGGGGAACGGGTGCGGACAACACTTGTGTACGTGTGAATGGAGCCTAACCCATGTCTGCTGTTTTTTCGGACAAGATTAGAGGAGTGTAGTGATTTATAAAGCTTTAAAAATTTGCATCACCGGGCCTTTCCTAACGATGATTGTGATCAAGCCTTAACCCTAACAGGCTATTTAAGGTCTGAGACCTCCGCACAAAGTTCTGTGAGCGCTCAAATCTCCTTGGGTTTCCATACTTTTGCAAGGTACACCTTTCCTTTTTTCACTCTAAAATTGTGCAAAACCCAAACGATACACATATATTGCTTAAAATGTTGAAAAGTGTGTTTCATTTTTGAAAGGGCTCTCCAAGATATTTTTATTGATTACCTATCCTCAGGATCAGCTGGTTGAAGAGAAGGCTGTGCACTGTGCCAGCGCAGCCTTCTCTTCCTTGTTTACCTGCCGTCGACATCGCAGCAGTGAGCAGGTGTAGTTACAAGAAGCCGTCCCATTCACTTCAATGGGATGGCTCATTCCTATACAAGTGTATTGAATAAATGGGACGTCTTCTTGTAATTACACCTGCCTAGCAGGTATACATTGAAGGGAAGACTGCACTGGCACTGTGTGCAGCCTTCCTTTCAACCAGCTGATCAGCAGGGGTGCTGTGAGTCGGACCCCCACCAATCGGATATTGATGACCTATCCTGAGGATAGATCATCAATAAAATATCTTGAAAACCCTTTAACTTTATGCCTTTTGGAGATTTTCATCTTCAACTTAATTATCTGTTCACAGTAGCAATAATTTTGACCAGGGTTGCCCAAACGTTTGAATGCCACTATATATGCTCGTGCCATTTATTTCTGTAATGTCATGTGGGGAAATTATTGTGGATCATAGTCATCATTTAGCACTTGTTTTGGGAGATCATCTAACATTGTTATATGAATTATTGCCATTAATTCATCATCAGCTCTTGGTTCTCGGTAGAGCCTGTGATTGGCCGCAGGTGTCTGATTCCTGGTCCTGCCCAAAGATGAGTGTTCAGAGGGACAGGGGAAGACGGGGTTATTGGCCTCAAGGCCTGTACAATCCATTTATCATGCCTAATTTTGCAGGTGGAAATATCTGCTGAGCTGGAAAGTTTGATTCATGACAATTCCTGCCTCAGTTTTCAGTGCCATTTAAGTTGTACTGTAAGTGGTTATTGAATACGCTAGTTTTTCTAGTGCAGTAACTTAGCTGTAGGGTTGCAAGGTAGCAGTGGTGCCCTGACCCCGTTGCCTGAGGAGGACTTGGTGGTCTTCTGCCACGTGCTACTTAAAAACATCCCCACACTTTCACTAGGTGGGATGTCAGACACAAGGAATAATGCATAGAAAATTGAAGAAGCCTAAATGTTCAGTGTTGCGATGAGCAGTTGTCATGTCTTGCAATTTCCCTGCAATATTAGCTTCTAAAACTACTTAAGGCTAAGTGATATAAGCACTATAAAATAAGTTAATACTGTGTTTTGAATCTGTCACTTGAGACTTTGGGTAAAAAACTATTTAGAATAAGATCTGTTCACATCACGTATATGACATCTGTTTAACAGGACATTCAGTCGAGTCGCATTATTTTGACCACTTACTATTTTCGACCTTGGCAACGCATAGCTTGTGAAAAAAGTTGCGTGTCGTGAGCTGGCTTGGTGGGTATATAAGGTGTGCCATAAGCTGTCTGCACAGATATCCCTCATTGCTGTCTCAGGAAAAAGGGGAGTTGAAAAGGATAATTATTGGCTTTCAGACCAAGGGTGGCAGTATTTATGAAACTGCTCAGTTTGTGAACTGTTCATGTCCTGCTGTGGTGAAGGTGTATCATGTATCGACAAATGGTACCACTGCGAATAAGCAACATGGAAAATGCAGAGCATCATGTGCCAATGATGTGAGGTGAACGTTGGCTATGAAGGTGTTTAAGGGTAGACCGACACTCTGCAGTGGAGCAGCTCACCACTAAAGTGAACCAAGGAGCTAGACGTGTCTAAAACAATGTTTCAGCAAACCCTACTGATTATGGTGCTCTGAAGCAGACAGAAGGTCACTGCACTTCTGCTAACAAAGATGCATCAGCAGAAAAGGCTTCAATTTTCGCGGCAATATAAGAATTGGATCTCTGCTGACTGGTAAAGTTTGGCCTTCTCCCATGAGTCAAATTTTTTGCTTCATCGAACAGATGGACGTTGATGTGTCAGATGAAAAGTGTCAGAGAGCAAGCACCCTGCAACCATTGCTAAAATAACGCAAGCTGGTGGTGGCAGCGTTATGGTCTGGGAAATGTTTTTGTGGCATTCTCTGTGTCCACTCATCCATGTCAACTGATTTGGGTATAATATGTCTGACATTGGTTGGAAGAGCAAGACTCCCAAGTACTACCCTGGCCCCCCTAATTCTCCAGACGTGAACCCAACTGAGCATCTGTGGGACCTCCTTGATCTTTGTGTTCGCTCTATGGATTCTCCCTTATGTACCCTCCAGCAGCTGTGGTGACAACTTACCAGGACCTTATTGAGTCTCTCTGAACCTGTCTAGCTGCTGTCCGTGCTGCTGCGGATATTAGCTGGTGTTCATAAGAATGTGACTTGACTGTGTATATGTTAAATGGATGCCTCTGACAGTACCATACAGTGGCGTAGGTCCCCATTGGGAATTTAATTTTATTTTTTACTGGATACCATTGTATGGTACTATTGTACTATTGTCTACTGGAGCTTTCTCCACTATATTGATGTATAATGGCCAAATGCAAGTCTAAAGGACACTCTGTAGCATGTATGCTGGGAGGATGTGACATGAACATAGCCTTGATTCATAAAAATCATACATTACATAGCAACAAACAGGTTAACAAGTAAAACAAGTGTGAATGGGCCATGCTCACAAAGCTTACATACATTACTTGACTGTCTAATAATCGTATGCCTGTAAATGCCCCCTAATTACCGTGAATACAACAAAGGGCAGCCCAGAAAACATTTTACCTGCTTGACAGCTCAAACAGTTGTCCATTGAATGCATTGACATGTCAGGTCCTCCAAGTGGGAGACACTCCCATCAGCACGCCTCACTTTGCTGGCACAGAATTCCAGCGAGGGACTGTAATGGGATGCCACTACTGCAACAAGTCAGTTCATGACATTTCTCCCCTCGTAGATATTCTACCTTCAACTGTGAGCAATACTAATACAAAGTGGAAGCATTTAGGATTCACAGCAACTCTGCAGCAGGCCACATATAGTCACAGAGTGCTGAGGATCGTAGAGAATAAAGCCTCATTCACACATCAGTGTTCCACCTACTTGTGGTGTATGTACGTGTTCTCCACGGACAGCACACATACCCATTCATTTTAATGTGTGTATTCACACATCAGTGTGTTACCACAGAAACATGTTCTAGTCCGTGTTTCACCAATCATTAGGAAGAGATGCTTTGAAAATTATCAGCTGCACAGTGTCCATGAAACACGGATGACACATGGACAGCAAAAAAAGGGACACGTGGGACCCTCACGGACATCTTCATGGAGGCATCACTGACCACCTTTTCACGGATTTGAACACTGATGTGTGAATGAGTCTGAAGTCGCCAAAGCTTTGCTGACTCAAACCTCCTCTGGTATTAACGTCGGCACAAAAACTCTGTGCCGGGTGCTTCATGGTATGGGTTTCCATGGCTGAGCAGCTATATGCAAGCCTTAAATTACCACCACAATGCCATGTGTTGGATGGAGTGGTGTAAACACACCGCCACTGGACTCTAGAGTGAGGAATTATTAGGCAATCTGATGGGCGAGTCTGGGTTTGGCGAATTCCAGGAGAATGTTATCTGCATGACTGCCAACTGTAAAGTTTGGTGGAGAGGGATGATGCTATAGAGTTGTTTTTCAGGGTCTGGCCTTAGTTCCAGTGAAGGGAAATCTTGATGCTTCTGCATACCAAGACATTTTGGACAATTGTACGCTTCCAAATTTGACCTCACAAATGTTCTTCTGGATGAATAGGAAAAAATTCTGACACACTCTCAAAATCTTATAGAAAACCTTCTCAAAGAGGAGGGGGCTTTTTTATCCTATCATGAGCGACCTCCCTATCCAACTGTTTGCAACAGTTTATATATAATTTTTTTTATTCAATCCGAGGCTTTAATTATGCTAATTAGGCACCTTGATAGGATAAAAAAGGCCGGAGGTAAAAATACAACATGCTACGGTTTTCTGAAAAGCCTGATCAGTCAAAAAGACTGAACTGAAGACATCCTGAACGGATTTCTCTACATTCAGAATGCATGGGGATAAAACTGATCAGTTATTTTCCGGATTTGAGCCCCTAGGACGGAACTCTATGCCGGAAAAGAAAAACGCTAGTGTGAAAGTAGCCTTAGGGTCCATTCACACGTCCGTTGTTTCTTTCCTGATCTGTTCGTTTTTTTGCGGAACAGATCTGGACCAGATCTGTACCCATTCATTTTCAATGGGTCCTGAAAAAAATCTGATATTGTGCTGTCTGATTTTTTTATTTTTATTTTCTTCAGGACCCATTGAAAATTAATGGGTCCAGATCTGTTCCGCAAAAACAGATCAGGAAAGAAACAACAGACGTGTGAATGGACCCTTAATGTGATGTTTTTTTTTTTTTTTTTGTAAATGGAGTTTGCTTTAATAACTGTATTTGTGTCACTAGTGTTTTGACTACTTCTGTAATTTTTGTAACCAATACTGTGTTTTTAATGCATGAAATTCAGAATATTTAGATGATTTAGGTGCAATCTCTGGATGCTATTGTGTTCCTGTTATTCTGACTTGTGTAATGTAATGGCATTGTGTACATTCTGAATACTTCTTGCATTTATTTTCATGTTTGTATACTCTCTGCATTTCCGATTATTCCAGGCAAAGCTGTGAGATAAAATCAATACTGTAGTTGGCAGAAGGTAGCAATGCTTCATGCAACAGGCCACCTATAACACTCTGCTGACACGTTGTCATCTGTAATACTGATAAGCATTCTCTTGCCGTACCGCACGTCTCTACATCAAGCCAGCCAAGCTTGCCTCTGCAATTTCCAGCAAAATAGTACTGCTGATGGTTAGCGATTTCAGAGAGACCATCTGCATAGATGGAGCAATTCTCTGAGCAGTTTTACTTTAGAGTAGTTTCATACTGATCCCTCAAGACTCCGTGCTGTAATACACATGCTTTAATATAATGCTGTAATAAAAAAATAAAAATTATATATATAAAAAACTAAACCCATTAAAGAGGTTATCGAATAGTGCAAATACCCCCCACAATGCCCAGGCCCCTCTTATAGACAATACTTACCTGAACCCTGTACCCGCGTCCCTCTGGATCCCTGCATGGCAACTGTAGCATCAAAACATACGGGGGGGGGGAGGGGGGAACAGCAAATGGCAGGCTGTGACGATGACCAGCCTCTCTAGCATCACAGGTGCCGCTAGGGAGGCTGGTCACTGTCGTGGCTTCTTTTGATCCGTGCGTCAGGGAGGTGCAGCGGTGGCCGTGCAGTGATCCAGAGGGACGCGGGAGCTGGGGAAGTATCGTCTATAGGAGGGGCCTGGGCATTGTTGCGGGGTATTTCCACTATTGGATAAATCCTTTTAAGTTTATTAAAATATCAATTTTCAGTTATAATAATTACATTTCACAGCAGTTTGCAAGAAAGAAAAGCTGTAAAATTTCCCCTTGCACAACTGAAATCCCTAGAGGTCCTAATGGCATATGATAACTGTCAAAATGGAAAATACTAGTCCTGGGACCTTGCTGCCTATGCACATCAAATCTTAGCACGCCCTAGATGTGGTATCTTTTTTCAAAATGCATTTTGGAGGTATGGTGTTTTTTGTTGTTTGTTTTCCCATAGACCTCTCTGTTTGTCAGGAAAAACTCATGAAAAAAGCCACCTTAGATTGCTTGCTAAAAACTCATGAAATTTATGGCAAAAACACCACTAAAAACTGAGGTAGATTTACTAAGAGGAACATGCCATTAAATTAGTGATGAGCGAAGAAAGCTTCAGATCATAGATCCAAAGTTGCTTCATTAAAAATTTCGGATTAATGCTGTACGGAGATCCATCTCCATAAGGCATTAAAATGTACGGCCTCCGATGAGGTGAAGTTAGTTATTTGCGAAGTCTCACAAGACTTCATTGAATAACTTTGGTGTTATTTAAAGAAAACTTTAAAACTTGGATCCAAACTCTGCTTCGGTTCCAAGGGAACTGCTTCCCTCTGCCTAACGCCACAAATGCCGTGATCAGCGTTGATTGCGGCGTCTGAAGGGTTAAATGACTGGGTCCGGTTCCTTTAGTTAAGGCTACAGGCATCGCTAAATACAGATAACAGTTGTGTGCATGCTGCATTTACCTAATAGACATTCCTATTCTTGTCTGCAAAACAGACTTTGAATAGGACACGTTCTATAACTTACGGAACGGCCGCACAGATGACATCCGTGTGCTATCTGCATTTAATTTAGTCCCCATAGAAATTGAGTCTGCGTGCGATATACAGATAGGACACAGTCATGTGCATGAAGCCTAAAGAGAACCTGTCTCCATGAAGTACAGTGCAATCTGCAGGCTGCATGTTAAAGAGCAAGAGGAGCGGAGCAGATTGTATAGATTTATGGGAAATGATTCAGTAAAACTTGTAATTTATACATTTCGGCTATATTGGCATAATCTGCCACTGATTTAGGGGCAGAAAATAGTCATTTTCCACTACGTAATCCACTTCCAAAATCCCATTAACAGCCTCTCATTGACGCAAGTCTAAACATTTGAGCATGTGCACACTTTGTACACATGGTAGATTTTTTTTTTTTTATTATTATTATTTTTTCAGCAGCTGATTTGAAAAATGCTTGAGAAGTGACATTACCTCTTTGAAGCAGAAAGGATTGTGGGGAAGAAGAAAAACCGCACTAAAAACTCTTCTAAAACTACAACCAAATTACAAATCTGGCACCTAAAAATGACCTGTTTTAGCTATCAATTCTGCTGCAGATTTTTCTGCAGTGGATTTTGTCCATGTGAACATGCCCTTAAATCTCTGCTCTTTCTGAACTGTTACCCAAGTGGGTGGGCTTGTCAGTAATTGCACTCTTATGCAGGGAAGGTTGCAAGTGACTTATAAGGCCGCCCACTTGGCCACTGAGCTTAGAAAAGGCAGAGATTACAAGTTACACTACCACAGGACTATATACCAATCTACTCAGCTCCTCCTGCTCTATAACATGCTGCCTGCAGATAACACTGCATTTTATAGCACTTCTAAAACGGGTGTAAAAACTTAAATGGGTTATCCGGTCACTTAACCTAATCGGTATCCAGTAATGACCTGTGGAAGGAAGATCTTTTACACAGTACTTACCTGCCCCTTGATCCACAGATGTTGCCATCTCTGCTGCACACTCAGGGCCCGACCAGATATGACCGCTTCTTAGCTGCTTTAACTACTATGCACATCCAGTCAGGACCTGGGCCGAAGAGCCTGCAGCGTGTGCGAGTGCAGCAGAGATGGCAGCATTGGCAAAGCAAGAGATGGGTAACTACTGTGTAAAAGATCTTCTTTCCACAGGTCATTACCGAATACCGATTAGGTTAAATGAGAGGAGAACCCCTTTAAGTGATAGAATGTGTATCATCCATCTCAGTAATACTTTACACAGGCCAATATGTTAAATCAGCCTCTTGCTCTTACACAGTACATACCTCAGATTTTGAAAATAAAATTAAAATGAAGCAAGCTGTAAAATCTATTCATTGCAGTCTCTCATTTTCTTTGCAGTGCTTTCAATGATTTTGATGGTTATCATCAGGTATATCTCTAGAGTACTTGTGTGGATTTTAACCATCCTGGTCACATTGGGATCACTTGGTAAGTTTTGCTGCTCTATTTCTTTTTTTATAAAATCTCACTGAAAATGTTCAGAACTATAATAGGTCAATATCTTTAATAGACATTTAAAGGGGTTTTCTGGGCGATACGTAAAGGATGCAAAGATCACTTCACCGGACTGCCATTGCTCTCCCAGGGTCCCTGCCGGTCTCTCCTTCCTGATTGATCCCTCTCCATACCAGTATATACAGGTCCTTCTAAAAAAATTAGCATATTGTGATAAAGTTCATTATTTTCTGAAATGTACTCATAAACATTAGACTTTCATATATTTTAGATTCATTACACACCAACTGAAGTAGTTCAAGCCTTTTATTGTTTTAATATTGATGATTTTGGCATACAGCTCATGAAAACCCAAAATTCCTACCTAAAAAAATTAGCATATCATGAAAAGGTTCTCTAAACGAGCTATTAACCTAATCAACTAATTAACTCTAAACACCTGCAAAAGATTCCTGAGGCTTTTAAAAACTCCCAGCCTGGTTCATTACTCAAAACCGCAATCATGGGTAAGACTGCCGACCTGACTGCTGTCCAGAAGGCCATCATTGACACCCTCAAGCAAGAGGGTAAGACACAGAAAGAAATTTCTGAACGAATAGGCTGTTCCCAGAGTGCTGTATCCAGGCACCTCAGTGGGAAGGAAAAAGTGTGGCAGAAAACGCTGCACAACGAGAAGAGGTGACCGGACCATGAGGAAGATTGTGGAGAAGGACCGATTCCAGACCTTGGGGGACCTGCAGAAGCAGTGGACTGAGTCTGGAGTAGAAACATCCAGAGCCACCGTGTACAGGCGTGTGCAGGAAATGGGCTACAGGTGCCGCATTCCCCAGGTCAAGCCACTTTTGAACCAAAAACAGCGGCAGAAGCGCCTGACCTGGGCTACAGAGAAGCAGCACTGGACTGTTGCTCAGTGGTCCAAAGTACTTTTTTCGGATGAAAGCAAATTTTGCATGTCATTCGGAAATCAAGGTGCCAGAGTCTGGAGGAAGACTGGGGAGAGGGAAATGCCAAAATGCCTGAAGTCCAGTGTCAAGTACCCACAGTCAGTGATGGTCTGGTGTTGGTCCACTGTGTTTTTATCAAGGGCAGGGTCAATGCAGCTAGCTATCAGGAGATTTTGGAGCACTTCACGCTTCCATCTGCTGAAAAGCTTTATGGAGATGAAGATTTCATTTTTCAGCACGATCTGGCACCTGCTCACAGTGCCAAAACCACTGGTAAATGGTTTACTGACCATGGTATTACTGTGCTCAATTGGCCTGCCAACTCTCCTGACCTGAACCCCATAGAGAATCTGTGGGATATTGGGAAGAGAAAGTTGAGAGACGCAAGACCCAACACTCTGGATGAGCTTAAGGCCGCTATCGAAGCATCCTGGGCCTCCATAACACCTCAGCAGTGCCACAGGCTGATTGCCTCCATGCCACGCCGCATTGAAGCAGTCATTTCTGCAAAAGGATTACCGACCAAGTATTGAGTGCATAACTGAACATAATTATTTGAAGGTTGACTTTTTTTGTATTAAAAACACTTTTCTTTTATTGGTCGGATGAAATATGCAAATTTTTTGAGATAGGAAATTTGGGTTTTCATGAGCTGTATTCCAAAATCATCAATATTAAAACAATAAAAGGCTTGAACTACTTCAGTTGTGTGTAATGAATCTAAAATATATGAAAGTCTAATGTTTATCAGTACATTACAGAAAATACAGAACTTTATCACAATATGCTAATTTTTTTTTTTAGAAGGACCTGTATAGTGACACTCATATAGCAGCAAAATATTCTGCAGCCAATAGTCTCTGTCCACAGTGGGGGTCACAATCTAATTTCCCTGTCTTGGATGCACTCACTAGGGCAAATTTCACATGAAAGAGGGACCTGTCACTTCTCCTGACTTGTCTGTTTTAGTAGCTACGTGTACTTGCATTCCCCATGTAATAACCATTTTGGAACATATTTTCATATACCTTGTGTTGTTCCTCTGTTATTCCGTCTAGAAGTTTATGAATGAATTGCCAGCAGTCTGCGCTAAAGGTCTATCTGGGTGTTACCTGTAGAGGGATTGCCCTGCACAGTCTGACACTGGCAGTTATGTTTGAATAGTGTCAGACTGTACAGGTTTATACCTCTACAAGTAACACCCAGATGGACCTTAAGGCTAAATGCACACGATCAGGATTGCGCGCGGATTTGCGTGCGGGAAATCCGCACTGTAGGTCATATACATTTTATTCTATGAGAATTTGAAATTCTCAGTGCACACGATGCAGATTATTTCTGCGCTGATTTTGACCTGCGGTGCGGATTTTAAAATTCGCAGCATGTCAATTTTATTTTATTTTTCCTGACCGGATTTTCTTCATTCACTTAGTGAAATCCGCATGCGGAAAATCCGCACCAAATCCACACGCAAATCTGCACCAATTGATGCGGATTGACCACACAGATTTGCCTGCGAACACCTGCGGATTTCAGTGCGGATGCTCCGCACATGAATCCTGAACGTGTGCATGTACCCTAATAGCAGACTGCTGGTGATCCATTTATAAACCTCTAGCAGGAATAATAGAGGAACAACCACAAGGTGTATGAAAATATAATCCAAAATGGTTATTACATGGGAAACGCAAGTAGTTACTTAGAAAAGTCATGGGAGGTGACAGGTCCTCTTTAAGCCATTTAACAGGGCAGGCTTGAAGTGTTGGAAGAAACCAGACTGGAGGAAATGCATATAAAAACAGGAAGAACAGGCACACTCTATGCAGATGTCGGCACTGTTTGGATTTGAATCCAGACCCCCAGCACCGCAGTCCATGCTGCACCACCCAAGTTATTGAAAATGGCTACCAATCTTTAGCGATCTCACATTGGCTGTACAGCTAAAACAAAGCAGAGAAACAAGCAGGCATGGCAGTCTGCATTCTGCGTACTCCACTCGTTACAATATCTATTGGCGTCTAAAACTTGGTTAACTTCCTTATCTATGGAAAAGACTGCAGTTCAGCAATCTCGCTTGTCTGATAACTAAGATTTGAAATCCTAGACTAAAGGGGTATTCTTATCTGGGATATCGCTAGAACATGTCATGGGGGTCTCAAAGTGAAGGGAGGGCATAAGACACATGCACAACCACTCTTGATTTACCGCTATCGGACTTATAGGAAAATAGTAAAGTGCTGGGTCAGCTATTTTTTGGGAAGTCCCATAGTGGTGTCCACACTTGCAAGGAGCGGTCTCTGTTTACTACTATGGTGCTTGAGAAAATAGCTGAGAATGCTGCTCGGCGTGCCCTATCCACCACATGTGCAGTATGCTCTCCTTTAACTTCAGGGCCTTGTTTTGGAGATGGAAGCGGGTGTCAGAGGTGGGACCCGCTCCTATCTGACATTTATGACATATTCTAGTGATATCCCGACTAAATCTAAAATAAAACTGCAGCAAGGCTTGAGAAAGAACGAGAGGTCGAAACGTCGCAATTTTTGGTGAATAAGCCAGCATGAATTGAAGACCAGCGAGTGCTGCAGTTTTATTTTTGATTTATTCCGGATGATTTGGGGATGCTACAGGCTGGTATCCAACACTGCGGGCCCCACCACCATAGAGACTTTTTGCTATAGATTCCTAAGTGCTGCTACTTTTTCTTTTTTGAGCATATTCTAGCAATATGCCATACATTTCTCACATGGAACAACCCTTTTATTATCACCTAAAGAAAAATCAATACTAGTCATTTATACATGGCAATAGGCCACATGAAAACTGCTATCCGTTTCGCTCCATGTTTCTTCTTGTTCCCTGTAGGCCCTCTGTAAGACTTCATTTTAAGCTGTGTTTCAGTACAAGCCATTGCAGAAGGTAGAAAGATGCTTCATGTAGCTGCTGACATACACATTACAGCCTTACATGGGGCTATATAGACTATATATACCAGAGTACGCCCGTGTTTGAGTCCTAATTCATTTTGTCCTAAACAACCGTACTCTGACACAGTAAACTTTATTACAGTAGAAGATGGAGGCTTAACTTCATGGCTTCAAGGGCAAAGATCCATTATATTATTATTGAGCTGTTCCTTGTCTTGAGAGCCTCATTTATTTCTGAGACCTGCAATAATTTGTATTTGTCCTGCTCGCAGTTCTTACCTTAGGCTGCTTCTTGGAGAGAACGCCATCAGTAGGCGGTTTTCAGTTCAGATAATGTGTCCCTGGCTACACCGACATTTCATTGATATAATACATCATTTAATAAAACTTAGAATATCTTTGCTGTTTATATGATGATTATGTGATTGTACAGAAAAAGGCCAACTAGAACAAGATCTAGGAGTGGTTTGAGATGTAGTTATACATACTGTTGATACATATTTTTTCATTATGTCAAAAGTATGAAATATCAGTAATAATGCCAATGTGAAGAGAGCCTTGGCAGTATAGATTTATTTTGAGCTTATGAAGAAGCTTGTAGATTCTTAGAGTTATCAAAGTTCTCTTGAGGTCAACATGTTCTTGGCAGATTTTTACCCTGTTCTTCTAGGATTACTTTTACTGTACACTATACATGTACCTTTTATTTTTCTTATGGAGCCTTTCAGATGACTTGTCCCTTGTCTCTTTGACAAAGAGTCTTCCATTTTTCTGTTCATCGGCGCTTCAAAGGAGCACTGATTTCCTACCATTGCATTGATTAAAGTACTGTAGATATTTTTATGCAGGGTCCTTAATTATTATACCTAACTAGAAAAGTAACAGTTATTTTATGTTATCTTAATGTGTATGTGCTCCACTGTTCTGCAGGAGGGACAGGTGTTCTTTGGTGGATGTATGCTGAACATCGGAAATCTTTCAGTGAAAATCTCCCACCAGATCAGCTTCAGGTTTCCAAAGACAACCAACAAGCCTTGCTCATATATGCCATTACTGCCACTGTCTTCACAGTAAGCCTTCAGCTTTGTGTTTTTAACTGAATCTAGGTCATTTCTTTCTCACTTCTTAATTTTATTTTTTGCCACACAATGCTAGTTTACAATAGTGAATGTGCCGAAACTAAAGTCTGGGAAGACGTTCCTCCACCAACTGACTTTTACTTTATCATATAACAAACTTCTGCATTGGAAAGGTGAATGTGATGGCCACTAAACTACGGAAACATCCTCATTTATAGCTACATTTTTATCTGTTTGATAATACATTAGCTTAAATGAGCGTTTATGAGCTGTTAGGAGTTCAGAGATAAGACCCAGCCATCAGAGCAGCTTCCTGACTGAAGCAGAGAGTCTACTAATCGGAAAATGCATTGAAAGCTATAGTAGAAAAACTATTGAACATTTTTAATAAAGCCCAATTTAAAAAAAATTTTTTTTAGCCCCATTAACAGTTTAAAGGGGTTATCCCACAAATTAAAAAATAAAATATTTGGAGTAATGCACACCATAATTTCATTGTAATAGCTGCTGCTCTTTGGTGTAATTTACGGCCTTTTTCTTTGGAGGACGTCTCTTTTCCATTGTTAACTGCTTCACCCCCTGCAGGTAAAATAGTTCCTCACACAAAGCACCAGAGATTCAGTAACAAATAGCACCATGATTTGCAATGCAGTTTCTTTCTCCACTGTCTAGACCAAAGTATAGCTATATATTGTATTAAATGAAAAGGTGTCTGGGTACCTACCTCTGTCTAACCACTCGGACACCGAGGTTGCTATCCGGAACCTGCTCCAGACAGTCCCTGTGCACAGATGGCGTAGCTCTACAACGTTTCACACACAGGATGAAGGACCTTAGGGATTTGCACTTGTGTAACTCCAGATTTCTGATCTAGAATTCATTAATTAATGCTTGTGCTCTTTATGTTTATTCACTTGCAAACTGCACACCTTATTTCATATTTCCTCCCTGCTGATTTCAGCTGCAGGAACAAAGCGAGTAAAAGGGAGAGATAAAACAAAAACTTGAATACCGTACCCAAAGTGATCTGTGTGTCTGTTAAGACAGTCAGTGTTCTATATGACTAAGGCCTCATGCACACGACCGCAAAAAACGGAAGCCGTCCGTGTGCCTTCCGCAATTTGCGGAACGGTCGGCCCATTACAGACATGCCTATTCTTGTCCTCAAAAACTGACAAGAATAGGACATGCTATATTTTTTTGCGGTGCCTCGGAACGGAGCCACGGATGAGGACAGCACACTGAGTGCTGTCCACATTTTTTGCGGCCCCATTGAAGTAAATGGGTCCGCATCCGAGCCGCAAAAACGGCCCTCCAGCTGTTGTAAAACTACAACTCCCACAATGCCATGCTGTAGCCTGATAGCTGTAGTCTGTTTGGGCATGGTGGGAGTTGTAGTTTTACAACAGCTGGAGGGCCACAGGTTGAGCATGCCTGATTTAAGAATATCCCACAAAATGAATGCCTGATGCATTGAAACTAATTATATCACCTGCTCAATCCTGAAAACATGGCAGGGTAGGTGGGCTCTGAGGACCGGAGTTGGGGAACACTGCAATATATGATTAGAAAGACACCAGTAATATGTTTTAGCATTTTATATAGCACTGCAAAGCTACAAACAAAAAGCGCTGGGCAAAAAATTTGAAACCAGTCATTTAAAATATCTGCAAGCAAATACTTGTAAGGGTGCTTTTTCAGGTGCCATTTGATGCCGTTTTTAAAACCAATGCCAGGAATAGAAGTATATAGGAAATATATGTATTCTCCTTTTTTTCCTGTTAATCCACCCCATATTTTTGCTTCCAAACGCACTGCATCAAAATGTCACATGTGAGAGCACCCTTACAGGCCTGGTGTTGATGTAGTGACTCTTCTGCTATATATCCTCTTCATGGCATGTTGGGATCATTGCCGCTGCATTTCTGCTTGATGCTGCTGATTAAGTTTTCATGTGTCTCACAAAACATTCCTTGCCCTTGACGTTTATAGACAAGCTGGGTGCTGTCAGAAGGATATGTAGAGGTGAGGTGCCATCTCTGCCATCCTTGGTAGAAATGTTGTTTAAGGATTTCCAGCTGTGCCAGGATTGATATTGACTTTAGTCAGGGCATAAATTCCTCCTCAGGCTTGTGTTTATTGTGCCTTTAAACTTCACACACGGCACCTTCTACATTTGTTAAACCTTATGATACAAAGGCTTTATATACAGTAGTTTTAGTAACCTTTTCTCTTATTCACATGAGGTACTTCATAATTTTATTGTGTAGCTGAGATTACAATTAGTTAAAGGAGTTTTCTGGAACTTGGATACTGATGACTTGTCCTTAGGATAGGTCATAAGTATCAGATCGTGGGGGTGGGTAGCACTTTATACTACAGAGTGGACGGAGCCAGAAGCACAAGGTTCCGTACGATGTATAGTTGCCATACCAGGGTACTGCAGCTCAGAGCTGTGAATGGGAGCTAAGTTGCAGTGTGTCAGCTCTGGAAACTGCACAGTGGACAGAGCCTTCCATCCACCATATATTATCCTGTGCCAGCAGTGGAGTCTGACCCTCCCCCCCCCCCCCGCCAATCTGATATTGATGACCTGTCTTGAGTATATGTCATTAGAGATGAGCAAATTTCATATTTTGAAATTAGTTCACGCTTCATTTGGTGGTAAAAGCAGAATTGCGTTATGGATTCCGTTACTACGGACCATAACGCAATTCTATAGCGGAATGCCTTTAGAGGCATTCCGTTATTCATTCCGTCATAATAGAAGTCTATGGGCTGCAAAATGGATCCGTTCCGTTATGCAGGGAAGTCCTCTCCTGCATAACGGAAACTGCACGGATCCGTTATGCAGGCGATATACTTCTATTATGACGGAACGAATAACGGAATGCCTCTAAAGGCATTCCGCTATAGAATTGCATTATGGTCTGTGGTAACTGAATCCATAATGCAATTCTGCTTTTACTACCAAATGAAGCGTGAACGAATTTCATGAAATTCGCTCATCTCTATATGTCATCTTTATCTAAAGCCTCTTTAAGAATATCATCATATCTTATTTTTCGTTGTCGTATGGCAGGTGATTCTGTTGCTCATCATGCTGATTATGAGAAAACGGGTTGGTCTTACCATTGCCTTGTTCAACGTGGCTGGAAAGGTTTTCATTCATCTACCGCTGTTAGTCTTCCAGCCCTTCTGGACTTTCTTTGCTCTTCTCCTCTTCTGGATCTACTGGGTCATGGTCTTGCTTTTTCTGGGAACTACAGGTAAGACTTGCAGCTTTTTTCACTGCAAAATGCTTACATTTTTTATGTTGCTTTTGATTTGAGTGATTTTATTCCAACAAAATAGGCTTGGAAAGTTTTCTTTCCTTCCCATCTTTCAAGATCCATAACTTTTATGTCTTGGTCTGTCATTTAACTGATCAATGGGAAAATGGCGAGGGTTTAATCTTTGGACTTAAAGAGGACCTTTCATCGGTCCAAACATTGTGAACTAAGTATCATGACATTCACAGCGGCGCCCAGGGATCTCACTGCACTTACTATTATCCCTGGGCGCTGCTCCGTTCTCCCGTTATGTCCTCCGGTATGTTCAGGGACTTGGTTATAGTAGGAGGAGACTGCCCTTGTTCTGCTGGGCGTCTCCTCCTCCTAGGCTGTAGCACTGGCCAATCGCAGAGCAGAGCTCACAGCCTGGGAGGTTTTTTTTTCTCCCAGGCTGTGAGCTGTGCGCTGCGATTGGCCAGCGCTACAGCCTAGGAGGAGGAGACGCCCAGCAGAACAAGGGCAGTCTCCTCCTACTATAACCAAGTCCCCGAACATACGAGAGGACATAACGGGAGAACAGAGCGGCGCCCAGGGATAACAGTAAGTGCAGTGAGATCCCTGGGCGCCGCTGTATATGTCATGATACTTAGTTCACAATGTTTGGACCGATGAAAGGTCCTCTTTAATATATACAGTACAGACCAAAAGTTTGGACACACCTTCTCATTCAAAGAGTTTTCTTTATTTTCATGACTATGAAAATTGTAGATTCACACTGAAGGCATCAAAACTATGAATGAACACATGTGGAATTATATACATAACAAAAAAGTGTGAAACAACTGAAAATATGTCATATTCTAGGTTCTTCAAAGTAGCCACCTTTTGCTTTGATTACTGCTTTGCACACTCTTGGCATTCTCTTGATGAGCTTTAAGAGGTAGTCACCTGAAATGGTCTTCCAACAGTCTTGAAGGAGTTCCCAGAGATGCTTAGCACTTGTTGGCCCTTTTGCCTTCACTCTGCGGTCCAGCTCACCCCAAACCATCTCGATTGGGTTCAGGTCCGGTGACTGTGGAAGCCAGGTCATCTGGCATAGCACCTAATCACTCTCCTTCATGGTCAAATAGCCCTTACACAGCCTGGTGGTGTGTTTGGGGTCATTGTCCTGTTGAAAAAAAAATGATGGTCCAACTAAACGCAAACCGGATGGAATAGCATGCCGCTGCAAGATGCTGTGGTAGCCATGCTCGTTCAGTGTGCCTTCAATTTTGAATAAATCCCCAACAGTGTCACCAGCAAAGCACCATCACACCTCCTCCTCCATGCTTCACGGTGGGAACCAGGCATGTAGAGTCCATCCGTTCACCTTTTCTGCATCGCACAAAGACACGGTGGTTGGAACCAAAGATCTCAAATTTGGACTCATCAGACCAAAGCACAGATTTCCACTGGTCTAATGTCCATTCCTTGTGTTCTTTAGCCCAAACAAGTCTCTTCTGCTTGTGTCCTGTCCTTAACAGTGGTTTCCTAGCAGATATTCTACCATGAAGGCCTGATTCACACAGTCTCCTCTTAACAGTTGTTCTAGAGATGTGTCTGCTGCTAGAACTCGGTGTGGCATTGACCTGGTCTCTAATCTAAGCTGCTGTTAACCTGCGATTTCTGAGGCTGGTGACTCGGGTGAACTTATCCTCCGCAGCAGAGGTGACGCTTGGTCTTCCATTCCTGGGGCGGTCCGCATGTGAGCCAGTTTCTTTGTAGCGCTTGATGGTTTTTGTGACTGCACTTGGGGACACTTTCAAAGTTTTCCCAATTTTTCGGACTGACTGACCTTCATTTCTTAAAGTAATGATGGCCACTCGTTTTTCTTTACTTAGCTGCTTTTTTCTTGCCATAATACAAATTCTAACAGTCTATTCAGTAGGACTATCAGCTGTGTATCCTCCTGACTTCTCCACAAGGCAACTGATGGTCCCAACCCCATTTATAAGGCAAGAAATCCCACTTATTAAACCTGACAGGGCACACCTGTGAAGTGAAAACCATTTCAGGTGACTACCTCTTGAAGCTCATCAAGAGAATGCCAAGAGTGTGCAAAGCAGTAATCAAAGCAAAAGGTGGCTACTTTGAAGAACCTAGAATATGACATATTTTCAGTTGTTGCACACTTTTTTGTTAATTCATAGTTTTGATGCCTTCAGTGTGAATCTCCAATTTTCATAGTCGTGAAAATAAAGAAAACTCTTTGAATGAGAAGGTGTGTCCAAACTTTTGGTCTGTACTGTGTGTGTGTGTGTGTGTGTATGTATGTATATATATATATATATATATATATATATATATATATATATATATGTGTATATATATATATGTGTGTGTGTATATATATATATATATATATATATATATATATATATATATTAGATATAAAAAGTCTACACACCTCTGTTAAAATGTCAGGTTTCTGTGATGTAATAAAATGAGACAAAGTTAAATCATTTCAGAACTTTTTCCACCGTTTTTAATATGACCTGTAAACTGTACCACTCAATTGAAAAACAAACTGAAATCTTTTAGGTAGAGGGAAGAAAAAATATAAAAATAAAATATGGTTGCATAAGTGTGCACACCCTTAAACTAATACTTTTTTGAAGCACCTTTTGATTTTATTACAGCACTCAGTCTTTTTGGGTATGAGTCTATCAGCATGGCACATTTTGACTTGGCAAGATTTGCCCACTCTTCTTTGCAAAATCACTCCAAATCTGTCAGATTGCGAGGGCATCTCCTGTGCGCAGCCCTCTTCAGATCACCCCACCAATTTTCAATCAGATTTAGGTCTGGGCTCTGGCTGGGCCATTCCAAAACTTTATTTCTTCTTCTGGTGAAGCCATTCCTTTGTTGATTTGGATGTATGCTTTGTGTCGTTGTCATGCTGAAAGATGAAGTTCCTCTTCATGTTCAGCTTTCTAGCAGAAACCTGAAGGTTTTGTGCCAATATTGATTGGTATTTGGAACTGTTCATAATTCCCTCTAGCTTAACTTAGGCCCCAGTTCCAGCTGAGGAAAAACAGCCCAAAGCATGATGCTGCCACCACCATGCTTCACTGTGGGTATGGTGTTCTTTTGGTCATGTGCAGTGTTGTTTTTGGGCCAAACATATCTTTTGGAATCATGGCCAAAAAGTTCAACCATGGTTTCATCAGATGATAACACCTTTTCCCACATGCTTTTGGGAGACTTCAGATGTTTTTTTTGAAAAATATAGCGTGGCTTGGATGTTTTTCTTCATTAAAAAAAGGCTTTCGTCTTGCCACTCTACCCCATAGCCCAGACATGTGACAACAATCTCCCGTATTCTCCATATGTACCACACAGCCAGTACTTGCCAGATATTCCTGCAGCTCCTTTAATGTTGCTTGTAGGCCTCTTGGTAGCCTCCCAGACCAGTTTTCTTCTCGTCTTTTCATCAATTTTGGAGGGACGTCCAGTTCTTGCCACATTTTCTCCACTTGATGATGACTGTCTTTCCTGTGTTCCATGGTATATCTAATGCCTTGGAAATTCTTTTGTACCCTTCTGCTGACTGATACCTTTTAACAATGAGATCCCTCTGATGTTTTGGAAGCTCTCTGTGGACCATGGCTTTTGCTGTGGAATGCGACTAAGAAAATTTCAGGAAAGACCAACTAGAGCAGCAGAACTTTATTTGGGGTTAATCAGAGGCACTTGAAATGATGGCAGGTGTATGCTGACTCCTATTTAACATGATTTTGAATGTGATTGCTTAATTCTGAACACAGCTACCTACATCCCCAGTTATAAGAGTGTGTGCACACTTATGCAACCACATTATTATTATTTTTTGTTTTCTTCCCTCCACCTAAAAAAAAATTTCAGTTTGTTTTTCAATTGAGTGGTACAGTTTATAGGTCACATTAAAGGTGGAAAAAGTTTTGAAATGATTTATCTTTGTCTCATTTTTTTACATCACAGAAACCTGACATTTTAACAGGGGTGTGTAGACTTTTTATATCCACTGTCTATATATTTGTTTAAAAACGTTAACCATTTCTTTATAATTCTTGTTGCATTGTAATGTACAGTAATTTTATCAGCATCGTATTACACTTGGAAGCAGGTGTGACTTAACATGGCAGGCCTGGGGGAGCCTTTATAAGGCCATGACAGCCAATTGCAGATGATTGCGGGACAGAGGGAGCCTCTGTCTAACCACTGAGATAACCCAACTGCTAATGTATTTTCTAATTTTTTAACTACTTAATGTAACTTCTCTGTTTAGGTGACGCATTCAAAAATGAGCAAGGATTTGTTGAGTTCAAGATCAACGGTCCTTTGCAATACATGTGGTGGTATCATCTAGTTGGGCTCATATGGATCAGTGAATTCATTTTAGCCTGCCAACAGATGACAATTGCAGGAGCTGTAGTCACCTATTATTTCACAAGGTAACATTTTTTTTTTTATAGACTATATGCTAGAATAAAAATGGAGAATGGGAGTTGCATTACATGTGTCTGACTAAGACACTTCTACATAATGTGTTTTCTGCAGAAACAAGCAAGACCTCCCATTTACTCCTATTCTGGCTTCAGTAAGTCGACTGGTTCGTTACCATCTTGGGACAGTGGCAAAAGGAGCCTTCATTATTACTCTGGTGAAAATACCAAGAATGATCCTCATGTACATTCATAGCCAACTCAAAGGGAAGGTAAACGTCATTACAATTGATGGTGTGGGCTATCTTTGAGTGGATTTTGTCAGCATTGCTGTATGAAAAGAAGTTAGCATTTAAGGAAAAAACACCAGTTTGTTCTGGTCAAAGATAACATGGACTAGATTCATAACAATATGATATGTGCAATATTTTCTATTGACTGTCCAAATTGTCCACTTCTTAACAGTGCAGGAGGATCCTAGCTTTCCAAAAGATTTATTCAAGGAATTCTCCTGTCTGGAATATTCCTCTGGCTGCTCTTTCTACTCTATCTGCTAGACTCTTGATTTGAGCATGGGACCTATCGCCATAGGATGTCATATGATACTAGAGCGCTAGCTCCCTAGCTGATATGAAAATAGGTCATTAACGTTTGGATTGCCCTAGTAATGTAAAAACGATCAAAGGCACCAAGGATTTCCATTTAAAAAAAAACTATGTTTTACTAAGTTCTTCACTAAAAATGGCAGTGCAACATACATTATATAGGTATAAATGCTTGTGTGTATATATAGTGTATTTTTTGCCCTACAAGATGCACCTAGGTTATAGAGGAGGAAAATAAGAAAAATATTTTTCATCAGACCCTCAATATTAATCGGACCTCAGATCAGACCACATTGTTAATTAGACCTCAGGTCAGACCCCGAATGTTAATCAGACAAAAAAAAAAATCAACTCCCCTCTCCTGTACCTTCTGAGATCCAGCGCTCTTCCTGCTGCACTGTGCTGTCACCTGACATCGCACAGCATGAGGTCACAGAGCACGGTGCACAGGTCACAGCACAGAGGACAGCGCCAACACCCAAAAATCGGTGAGTACAAAGCCAGCCTGCTGTACTAATAAGCGCTTCCAAGCAGCTTTGGGGTGGATTTTGCTGTGGAAATGCTGTAAATCCAGAGTTAATTCTGCTTTGGAAAATCTACCCTGTGTCACCTGACCATAAAAAATCTTCTGCAAGAATTTATGATTAATATTTTGTCATTTCAGTTCCATCGTTCTATCACAATATATTTTTCCCTAAAGTAAGCTGTCCTTTCATGAAATCCTAGGTGGTTTAATGTACAGCATGTCACCAGTCAAAGTGACGAAGCATATTGTCACTTTGACAAGAGGTGAAAAATTAATTTGTTGGAATCGTAATATCTAGGGATTGTTCCCAGAACCACACTGCTGTAATGCTTGTTTTCTTCATTTAATAAACATTCGAGATGTCTTTGTCAGCCATGTATCATATAAAAGATGGGAATCATTTTACTGTACCTCATAGCACCAAAACTGCAATTACAAATCTGATCTGAGAGGTCTCTGTAAGTGATCACATCAGTGACCAAATACATATCTTGTTAATGTTCTAGGAGAACGCATGTGCCCGCTGTATGTTGAAATCCTGTATTTGCTGCCTCTGGTGTCTAGAAAAGTGCCTCACATATTTAAATCAGGTGAGAACCATATCTGTTACTCTTTAAATGACACATAGTATATTTGTATATCCATCCAGCCTCAGGGTATGTTATCAGATAGGTGGGAGTCCAGCACAACCCTTTTCAGCAGGTAATTGGCAGATGTGCGAGAGTTGGATCCTCACCGATCACATATTGATGACTTATCGCAATATCGCCCCCACCAATCAGCCACAGCCTCCTCGCAGCTTACCAAGCACAGCACTGTTCGTTGGATAGCGGCTGTACTTCAATGGGACAACTCCTTCTTGTTCAAGTGACTAGGAAGGAGACATCCCATTGAAGTAAATAGGATGGCTGATATGTAATTACACCGCTCCAGTTGCGACAGCAACAAGTAAGCAGAGAAGGCAGCGCTCATGTGAGCGCTGTGTTCTCTTCAAACAGCTGATCGGCGCCCTGCTGATCTGTGACTGATGACGTATCCTGAGGCTAGGTCATCAATATAAAAAAAAAAGCGGACATCCCCTTTAAGTGCTCGGAAAACCCTGTTGGGGTTAATCGTTGATCTGTTGAACAAATGATTGACTTATTAAAGTGCTCCCACAAAAAATGTCATTCTTTGACCTGTTAGAAAGGTATGTGATGTAAACTGTAATTAATGTAAATTCTCTTACCAGTGATTGCATTTGTGAGCGTTAACTTCCCGTCTGATCCTCAGCAGTGACCAGCACTCTGACTTTCCAAATAACAACGCATCTTTTTTGTGTTGAGAGGAAGGCAGTTTGTCTCTGTGTTCCTATGGGAGCCTTAAAGGGGTTATCCGGGCTTTTAATATTGATGACCTATCCTCAGGAGAGGTCATCAATATCAGATCGGGGGGGGGGGTCCAACACCCGGAACACCTGCCGATCAGCTGTATGAAGGGAAGTCGCGCGCAGTGTGCACGTGCCTTCTACCGTCTCTCTTTCTGCTTGCTGCTGCTTTGCTATAGACATAGCAGCAGCGAGCAGGAAGAGAGAAGGGAAACTGCACATGCGCACTGCGCGCGCCTTTACTTTATAGAGTTGATAGGTGGGGGTGTCGGGTGTTGAACCCCCACCGATCTGATATTGATGTCCTATCCTGAGGCTCATCAATATTAAAAGCCTGGAGAACCCTTTTAATTTCAGTCTCATAGGAGTGAATAGAGAAGTAACTGACTTCCTGTCCCATTTGGAGATCAGAGTACTAGTCACATGACCACAGCTGAGGATCAGAAGGGAGGGGATAACTCACAAATACAGTCACTGGTAAGATGATTACCTTCACTACAGTTTACATCATGTACCTGTCTAACAGGTCAGAGAAGAAAGATTTTTGTGGGACTGCCTCTTTAATGATGCGTTTGGCTGACCCAGCCAAACGCATTTTATTCCTTTTTATCAATTACAGTAATTCAAACTAGCCATCCTTTTTCGCTTGAAGGATGAACTATCTTTCTGGGAATGTTGTTTCAAAGATGGATGGACTACTAACTATTGGATTCAGTGCTGTATTGTAGAAGAGTTATTTTAATATAGCAAGAAGTATATATCGAGACCATAAGATTACTTCCACAAGATATTTATCAGCGATTATATTTTTATAATACATTGAATTTTGCAGAATGTTCCACAAAACATGATCCACCAAGATTTACATTTCCTTTGGGAACCTTTAAAGACAATACTTCCACTGTATAATAGCGGACACTGTGGGTATTTCCTATACAGATTCCAGGGTAGCTCTCTCTTTGGCAAGATGTACACAGGAATAATTCTGGCCAAAAGCTGATCTTTTTCCAGCTCTTGTTCATAGTTATGTTTTACAATATGCAGTGACACAAATAGCTGGCGGTGCCGTTACAGAACGGCTATCCGGGCTGGGTCATGCAGGGGCCTTTTCCGGTCTATGAAGTCTATTTTAGAAGAGCGTAAGGGCAGGGGTTGTCTTTCTGAGAAAATATATTTATAAATGTAATTCATTGACAGATAAGAGGTCATATTGTTCATCTGCCCTGAGTAGGTACTACTGAGCATGCATCTTCTCTGAGAGAGCCATGTAGGACAAGGCGGCATGTGTATTATTAATCATTTCTCTCCTGTACCTGGAACTGTGCAATCTCTGTAGAAGTCATGTTGTATCACTTTCCTGTATTGCTTTATGTTTAGAATGCATATACAGCCACTGCTATCAACAGCACAAATTTCTGCACTTCCGCAAAAGATGCCCTTGTTATTCTGGTGGAAAATGTACTGAGGGTTGCTGCCATCAACACAGTGGGAGATTTTGTACTCTTCCTTGGGAAGGTAACTATACAGAATGCCTAGTAATAGCATGATTTTCTGTCTACATCATGCTTGTTTTCCAGAAAAAAATTGTGTATGTGTGTGTGTGTGTGTATGTATACATGTATGTGTGTGTGTATATATATATATATATATATATATATATATATATATATAATATATTTTTTTTTTTTTTTTTTATAAAATATATATATTTATAATTATAATGTGTGTGTATATACATATACAGTATAAATATTGCTGGACCACTGAACATTGCATTAAAGGAAATTTACTAACATACATATAAACATGTAAAAATTGCATATTTGCACTAAAATATTAAGATTTTATATTGCATTGTGACCATGTTCACTATACCATAAACCTAATCTATCAGCAGATTTGTTCCTATGACACTGGCTGACCTGTTACATGTGCACTTGGCAGCTGAAGACACCTGTGGGTCCCATGTCCATATGTGCCTGCACTGCTGAGAAAAATGATCTTTTAATATATGCAAATTAGCCTCTAGGAGCACCGGGGGCGTTGTCATTACACCTAGAGACTCTGCTATCTCTGCAGCTGCCGTGCCCTCTGCACTTTGATAGACAGAGCCAGGAAGTGAATACATAATCACGTCTGGTCCTGTCAAAGTGCAGAGGGCACGGCATTTGGCGAAAAAGTTTAACAGCTCCTAGAGGCTCATTTACATATATATATATATATATATATATATATATATATATCATTTTTCTCAGCAATGTGGGCACATATGAACATGGGACCAACACAGATGTCTTCAGCTGCCAAGTGCACATGTAACAGGTCAGCCAGTGTCATAGGTACAAATCTGCTGACAGATGGCCTTTAAATGTGACGTTTACTTGTACAACAGGAGGCTCCGTCTTTCATAGGACCGGTCCTCCACACAGCATATCTAGCATATCATTAAAACTGGAAATAAAGGCTAACCAATGTCTTCTAGTTACAAGTTGATAGTTGCGATCTATTGACAATACCTGTCTTCCATGTTTCACTTCTAATTCACTTGCAGCAAGCTTCCAGCATGTAAAGGGCTATATTCTTTTTCACAAGGTGTATTATGCTTCCTCGGCATTATGCAGTCTAATAATTTACTGCACAGTTTCTTCATGACCTATCCTTTAGGCTTCTGCTGAGGGGAAGAAAAAAAACTGTTACATTTCCACTTGCAATTTTGCAAAGTAGTGTAATGGAGCTGAGCCAGCTGTGTAGTCTCCCCCCCCCCCCCCCCCCTATGAACTGTACTAGGAATGGACAAGCAGTGATAATGGCAGTGAGATTGGATGTGGGGCCCAATATGCAATATAAACTGCCTTCAAATTACCATAATATCCATAAACCGTATGATCAAAATCATCACATCCTCTGTCTACCGTACAATCACTACACAGCCCTAGATACAGCGATTGTATGCCTGTGTTGAAATGCTTTTGGATCCCCACTATGCATGTGTTATGATTTTTACGTTGAACATCTTTGTGCAGGCAAGTTATCATATTACCGGTGTCTGAAATGGCTTTCTATTTGATACACAATATTTTTTTCATTGAGCACAGTCCCCTCCAGCTGAGAACCTCTGAAATCTCCATCAAAGCTTGCTGCCGAGCAGAATCCAAGGACAGATAATTCCATATACTTATCCTGAGTGTGGGCAGTAACCTCCAGATGAGATCGCCCATTCTTCACACTGGCCGCAGCGTTTGTCAATCGTCTCCTAGCACTTGATGATACATAATTCCATTTGCCATAAAATGTCGGTCTAAGACAAGTGCACCTGTCATTTGTGGGATCATACATTCTTTTTAACCTAAAATACTAGCAGGTTATGCTGCAATGCGGTGTGTATTTTTCAGATGGGTGAATATTAAATGAATGCACATTTTTTATTTATATTTAAAGAGGGCCTGTCACCGCTCCTGACATGCCTATTTTAATAGCTACATGCATTCCCCATGTAATAACAATCCTGTTGCATCTATTCTTATGGCTCTATGCTGTGCTGTTCCTTTATTACTCCTGCTAGAAGTTATGAATGAATTGCTAATAGCCTTTAGTAAGGGTACAGAGGGGTGGTAACCAGTTGGGGGCGGGGGGGGCAGCACTGATTGGATAGAGTGAGACTACAGGGACACCCCTAACTTTTAACTCCCCTCTGTGCCCTTACTGTAGACTGCTAGAAATTCATTCATAACTTCTGGTAGAAATAATAAAGGAATGGCACAACATGGAGCCATAAGAATAGATTCACCAGGATTGTTATTACATGGGGAATGCATGAAACTATTTAAACAGACCTGTCAGGAGTGGTGACAGGTCCTCTTTAATGTGAAAATAAGGTAGCAGTTTCTGGCTATACAGACTCATTGGTCATCAATAGAAAAAAAAGGTCAACCCCCTTTAATTACCCTTTGCGTATGTGTAGCAGTAGCATAGTCTGCTGCACTGTACAAAATTTGTAATCCCATCAATATCGCAATCCAATTTGCTTCTCTCTTCCACATGTGAAGATTAGGGATTATTTCACAGGAATATGGTGCCCTGCGATCATCAACGTCCTGAGGGCAACAGCGCTTAGGTCTCATCACTGGGCTCGGCGCATGCCCAGTGAGACTTTTGAGGCTGTTGCCCTCAGGAGGTTGATGATCGCGCAGGCGGAACTGCGCCTGCGCGAGTTTTATGGCCGCAGACAGGAAGGAGGACTGGGCATTTCTATAAGGTAGATTATGACGTGGGGAGGGGGGCGGAACCGTTTGCCGGGCTGTGGGAGGTTATTTGATGATCAGGAGGCGTTCTTGGGCACTGCAGGGGGGCGTCACTGGGAACCGGAGAGTGAAAAAAAACCGCCCCTCTGGTCACCTTGGACCCTAATTAGCATAACATAAAAATCGCTTTTATATAAAAAAAAAATATAAACGAAATAAAGTAAAAAGAAGACTGCTGGAAATATGGTACTTTAGTCAACATAGCGATGGTGACAGCTTAAAATGGTAAAAGCAGGTGACGGATTCCCTTTAAAGAACATCTGGCTGCAATAGCAACTAGAGTTGCACCGGGTATCGAAGTATCGATACCCAATCGATACTTTTAGACGCTGATAGATACAATACGGGGCCTTACTATTTAACAATACTAGGCTGTGCTAATAGCGACTCCTTTAGTTGCTATTGCAGCCAGATGTTCAATGGCCAGTATAATACACTGTAGCACAGAAGTATTTATCAATCAGTGATTAGAAGTTTTGATGTTCAAGTCCTCTAGTGTGATTAAGGGTCCATTCACACTTCTGTATGTGTTTTGCAGATCCGCAAAACACAGACATCGGCAATGCGGACAAGAATAGGACATGTTCTATTTTTTTGCGGAACGGAAATGCGGATCCACAAATGCGGATGCAGACAGCACATTCCGGCGCCATTGAAAATGAATGGGTCCCCACCTGTTCCGCAAAATTTCGGAACGGTTGCGGACCCATTTTGCGGACGTGTGAATGAACCTTTTGAATGAACAGTTTTAGAAAAAAAAAAATTGTGTAAATCACATTAAAAAATAATCTGCACCTTTCATAAAAAAAAAAAGGTGCAAAAATAAAACTTAAAAACAAGCTGTAAAATTATTACATCATTATTCTGCAAAGTGAATGCCTATCCTCAAAAACTAAAATAGAATAAAAAGATCAAAAAGTTGTAGGCAACTCAAAATGGTACCAAGAAAAAGATCAGCTCATCCTGGAAAAACAAGTAGTAACACAGGATATATATTCTAAAATAGGCAAATAAATATACAACACACAAAAACAACTCTATTATCTCAACCCTATCTCCAGTTCCACAATCACTCAACACATAAAAATCTATAATATATATATATATATATATAATTTTTTATTTATTTTTTTCATAACATTTATCATATACATATCACACTCACTAGATAAACTCTTTCACAGTATTCTATCACCAGAAACCAATAGAAAATAAAAAAACATAAAATATATCAACAATACACTCTATTGCACTTAACCCACAGACCAGTGCACTTTACATACACGGACTATCACACTTACCCAACCCTACACACACCATAGTCTATGAATCCATCAGGCAATACACACCAAGAACAAACAAAGAGAATACCAATTTTATCCACAAATTGATCCCTTCACTTTTTACCTTTTTGATTCTACAAGACCAGCAATTAATAGAATAACAAAACACATACACAGCTACATAACACTCCATTGCGCTTAATTCACAAGTCAGTGCACTTTACTCACACGGACCATCACACCTATCCAACCACACATATACCATAGTTCACGATTCTACAAGGCATCACGCAACAAGAATAATTCCAACCCATCATAAATATAATGTGCAATAATATTCAAAATTTAGCAGGCACTCGCTTTTCAACTGGATACATGTTTGTTTATTGATTAAAATAGTTTAAAAGATAAAAATTAATTGATAAATAGTATAGCAGCTCCTCAACTCTATCGCTAAAAATGATAAAACGGCTCCTCAAATACAAATGCTGACTATGACTGTATAGTAGTGCACATATATATTTAAAACAATGCATAAAAACAGTCCCAATGTTGGAGGTGCTAAATTGTAGCAGCTTGGATTCAACAGTTTGAGCCCGTGATTCCAATGATTAAATGGAAAGTCCCCGTAATGTACACGCCATATTATGATAAATGTCACCAGGGTAACAGTTTCACAAACCACAATACAGCCGCTGTCGCCGAATATGTTACTTCATATGCCACAATCAAATTATTGTCGCCAGAACAGTACTTCACCTTTCAATATCAGTGATAATAGGGTAATTCGCATTTCTGGGGAAAATGCCGTTCTGAGGATGTGCCTAGATGCAGCGTCCCGCGTAGTCTGTGGCACTGGCCTTCCCCTTTGCAGAGTTCCCTGTGTTGACGATTCTTCTCCGGTGGTGTTTTCTTGTTTGCTTGTCTCGTGGCTGAAGATCGGCGCTGCGATGTATGTGGTTGTAGTAGTCGGCGTTCCTCGTTGCTAGCGGCATGTATTTCCGGGTATAGTGACTTAGTTGTCCGCGTGACTCAGGGCTCTGATCAGGTGACCCAAAGGCTCCGTATAATGAAGCAAGAGGCAGTTGAGTATTAGATACTGTAGAAATCCTTTACTTTTAATCCTTAGTGATCACTTGGATATGGAGTGGACCCTTTCTTTTCTCAGACGCGTTTCGGGACGCAAAGTCCCTTCATCAGTGACTCACAGATTTTTCTGCGCGAGTGCAAAGCATTTTAATGCTTTTTGCACACTAGAGAAATCTGCATGTTTGGTGTCTGAACCCGGACTTCTTCACAGAAGTTCGGGTTTGGGTTAGGTGTGTTATAGATTTTATTATTTTCCCTTATAACATGGTTATAAGGGAAAATAATAGCATTCTTACATTCTTAATACAGAATGCCTAATAAAATGGGGATGGAGGGGTTAAATAAAAAATAATAATAATTTAACTCGCCTCATCCACTTGTTCGCGCAGCCCGGCTTCTCTTCTGTCGTCTTCTTTGATGCCCAGGAGGAAAAAGGACCTGCGGTGACGTCACTACGCTCATCACATGGTCCATCACATGAACCATCCCCATGCATTATTTTATTTTAACCCCTCCAGCCCTATTTTAGTAAGCATTCTGTATTAAGAATGCTATTATTTTCCCTTATAACCATGTTATAAGGGAAAATAATAATGATCGGGTCCCCATCCCTATCGTCTCCTAGAAACCATGTGTGAAAATCGCTCTGCATCCGCACTTGCTTGCGGATGCTTGCGATTTTCACGCAGCCCCATTCACTTCTATGGGGCCTGCGTTGCGTGAAAAACGCACAATATAGAGCTTTCTGCGATTTTCACGCAACGCGCAAGTGATGCGTGAAAATCACAGCTCATGTGCACAGCCCCATAGAAATGAATGGGTCCGGATTCAGTGCGTGTGCATGCGTTCACCTAACGGATTGCACCCGCGCAGGAATCTCGCCCGTGTGAAAGGGGCCTAACAGGTTGCAGCTGCACAAAGCACCTGTCTCTGCTTTTTTCAATATATGCTGTTTGCAATATATACCTTTTTACTCCCCATTTCTTAATGGCATAGCAGTGAACAGGATAAAGCGTCTAACCTGCATTGCTACAAAACTGACACTGAGTTACCAACTCAGGGGAAGTTTATATACAACTTTGTAACTTTGTATCACATTTTTTACTCCCCCAGTGAATCTGGATTACTAACCATTTCTTTGATGTAATTGCTCCCCCTACTGGACAACAACGATAACTCAGACTTTAGCAGTATCTATTACCTCTGTATCATGTTCTCCTTTTGTTCGACTATTTTGTACTTTGCCTTATCTTAAGTGGACCCACCATACCCTTTTTATATTTTTTCATTTTTTATACTGACTTTACTCATACCAACGTTTTTATATTTATAACATTAATAAATTCGTTTTTTAACAGCAACATTAACAGTGTGATCATTATATGCTACCCCAGATATTTTGAGTGCCACCCACATTTATAGTATACTTTTAGTAACACAGCTGTCTTGAAGAAAATGTTTAAAAAAAGTAATGGTTCTTAGAATACTGACACACATTCTTTTTTTTAAAGAATTTTTATAATAAGAAATTTTATGTGTCTGAATTTGATATTATTGCAATCTTACTGACCAGAGAATATATGGTAGTTAAATTGCTTAATGTCCTAAATATGCAGGCCATTAAGGGGTCATTCCATATTTTTTTACTTGTTTATATAATAGGAAATCATACAATCTAAAAATATAAATGTATTTAAAGTTCTGTATTCATACAGTACCATTCAGATCAGGCATTTGATCCATACCTGCACAGTAGAATCATATAGTCCATGGATCAGTCCAGTGTAATGTATCCATGGCCTAACTGAAACATGGCTTCAGTCGTGTGACCCCTGACAATTAGTAAGCAACTGGGTTATATGACCTACCTGTGCTGTGTCAGCATACAGGACGCATCCATGTAATAACCAAATAAGACTAATGGTGAAATAATGATTATTGTGGTTATTAGCATACTACATTACTGTGTGTATTTGCATGGCTTCCTGTCTCTAGGTGATTTATAAAATGGCTGCCTATTTGTAGGTAATATTATAAAACATGGCTGCCTGTCTGACAGGCACAGATCTACTCCTACACAGATGCTGACATACATGATGATAAGTACTGTATACTGCAAAGAGTAATAGTATTTAATATGATGATCTGCTCCACAGTGCATTAGCTGAAAGATAGCAAGAAAGTTAATTGAATTCCTGGGGTCACATGATGAATGCTATGTTTAGTCTTATTATATTATGGATATAATAAAGGTCTGTGAGCAAAATTTTAAATACATGTATATTTGAAAACTATATCACTTCCCATAAAATCAGAAAACCTCTTTACATGGTTTTCCAAGATTTTATACTAATGACCTATTCTCAGGATATATCATCAGTATCTGATCCCCACCAATCCGCTGTTCAAGAAGGCAGCAGCGCCGCAGCCTTCTCGCACCTTTTTCTAGGCCAAGAGACGACCCCTTCTTGTGTCACGTGGGCCAGGCACTGCTCAGCCCCATAGAAGTTAATGGGGCTGAGCGCGATACCAAGCACAGCCGCTATACAATGTACAGTGCTGTGCTTGGTAAGCTTCAAGAAGGCCACAGCTCTCACAGGAGCACCGCTGCCTTCTCAAAACGGCTGGTGTCAGACCCCCTCCGATGAGATACGGAGGACCTATCCTATCCTGAGAATAGGTCATCAGTGTCAAAATCTAAAAACCCCATTTAAGCTTTATGAGGAGGCGCAAAACACACTACTAGACTACTAATTTTGTCTCATACACCAGTAGCTATGTCTGATCTGTAGATTTGGCTGCCGCCTCCTGAAAAGCCCTTGTGACAAAAGCTCTTTCTGTGATGAACGATGTTGTTGTCTTCCAAGACTGAAACCTCGGAAAGGCATTTTATGTGGTTTTTCTTTCCATGGTGCATGAATCACAAATGATCAGTAAAGCAGTCTACCGTGAACCGACACTTGTCAAATGGTCCACTGTTTCCTTTCTAAGAAGCGGGTTGATAAATGCTATAGCCTCTATAGTAAATCATACACTTGGCCTAGTGCAGGGATGCTCAACCTGTGGCCCTCCAGCTGTTGTAAAACTACAACTCCCACCATGCCCTGCTGTAGGCTGTTCAGGCATGCTGGGAGTTGTAGTTTTGCAACAGCTGGAGGGCCGCAGGTTGAGCATGCCTGCACTAGGCCAAGTGTATATGTATTTCCATATTCCCAGCCTTCTTACCTGTTCACAATTAAGACAGCCGCTGTGAAATACACTAATTGAAGCAAAACCTATCCTTTGTCGCTGGGGATGTCATCTTGTTTGTGCCCTTTGCTGGTGGTGGTAAATGAGCCTTTATGTGTTCTACAGGTCACAAATCCTCCTACTGCGCAGTTTGTTTTATAAGCTAAATAAAGAAAATATGACATTTTGCTGCAGCACAAAATGTTAACATTTCCTCCACCGCTTAGTGTATTGTCAGCCTGGTTCTCAGTTGCCATTAACCAATGTGCTTTCTGACAGCTGTAAAAGATTGTCCACATGCGCGAGTCATTGGAAGCATATTTTCAGAATGTTCAATGAACATTTTAACCTGAAAATATTCTGAAGGATACTGCGCGGTATCCTTCAGAATATTTTCAGTGTTTTATGTTTGGTGCAGCAGTTTTTGTGTGGTTCTGCTGTGATACCGCAGCCGTATTTAGAGGTGTGTGGGTTTAAACGCTATTAAAGCATTCAGTTATACTGTGTAATTAGCATCAAACATTTTAACCTGTCATGTGGCTGATCTGGCTTGTAAATGTACTCTAAAATGGTTTTCCTCTTTGTTTTGGCCGTAGATTTTGATAGTGAGTGCCACTGGCCTGGCAGGAATTTTGCTGCTCAACTACCAGAGAGACTACACAGTATGGGTATTGCCGCTCATTATTGTCTGCCTATTTGCCTTTCTGGTCGCACACTGCTTCCTCTCCATCTATGAAATGGTGGTGGATGTCCTGTTCTTGTGCTTTGCTATTGACACAAAATATAATGATGGGAGTCCAGGAAAAGAATTCTTCATGGACAAGGTTCTAATGGTAAGTTTCTTCTTCTCTGCTGCACAAGGGTGGCATGATGATTATGGTCATTTCATGATATTTTGGACAATTTGTTAGAGTAAGGCTGGTTTCACACGAGCGAGTTCAACGCATTGAACTCGCAGCGTGTATCTGTGAAAGCTCCTGTCCTAACCTCCTTAGTACTGACGAGGTCACCTAGCATTATATTGATTTGTGATGCTATGGAACCCTTAGAGTTCTGGAATGTATTGTATAACACCGACATAATGCTGTCAGTGTTAACCAATACATTCCAGAACTCTAAGGCCCCTTTCACACAAGTGAGTTTTCTGTGCAGGTGCAATGCATGATGTGAACGCATAGCACCCGCACTGAATGCTGACCCATTCATTTCAATGGGTCTGTGAAAAACGCAGCATGCTCTATATTCTGTGTTTTTCATGCATAGAACTGAATGGAGCTTTCACTGATGATTGCTAAGAGATGTTGTTTGTAAACCTTCAGTTTTTTATCACACGCGTGCAAAATGCATCGAAATGCATTGCCCCCGCGTGGAAAAAACCGAACGCAATCACAGACAAAACTGACTTGCTTGCAAAATGGTGTGAGTTTCACTGAACGCATCTGGAGCCAATCGGTATTGTTCGTGTGAAAGGCCTAAGGCCCCTTTCACACGGGCGAGTATTCCGCGCGGGTTGAACGCATTGCACCCGCACTGAATCCTGACCCATCCATTTCTATGGGGCTGTGCATATGAGCTGTGATTTTCACGCATCACTTGTGCGTTGCGTGAAAATCGCAGCATGCTCTATATTCTGCGATTTTCACGCAACGCAGGCCCCATAGAAGTGAATGGGGCCGCTTGAAAATTGCAAGCATCCGCAAGCAAGTGCGGATGCGGTGCAATTTTCACGCATGGTTGCTAGGTGACGATCGGGCTGGGGACCCGATCTGTATTATTTTCCCTTATAACATGGTTATAAGGGAAAATAATAGCATTCTGAATACAGAATGCAAAGTAAAATAGTGATGGAGGGGTTAAAAATAAAAAAAATTAACTCAGAGTCCACTTGATCGCGTAGTTGCGGATCTCTGTCTTCTTCTGTAATGTTGAGCTGCTGGCTAAGGACCTGATGAACCATGTGATTGGACCATAGCGACATCACCAAAGGTCTTTTGCCAGGTCCTGAAGATAGAACAGAGACCGTCAGCTATGGAGCTGGTAAGTAAACATTTTTTTTTTTTAACCCCTCCATCACTATTTTACTTTACATTCTGTATTAAGAATGCTAATATCATCCCTTATAACCATGTTATAAGGGAAAATAATAAAATCTACACAACACCTAACCCAAACCTGAACTTCAGTGATGAAGTCCGGGTTTGGGTCTGGGTACCAAACATGGCGATTTTTCTCACACGGGTGCAAAACGCATTAAAACGCTTTGCACTCGCGCGGAAAAATCGCGCATTTTACCGCAATGCACCCGCATCTTATCGGGCCCTCACACGCCACGCTCGTGTGAAAGAGGCCTAAGGGTTACATAGCATCATGAATCAATATAATGCTATGCAACCCCGTCAGTACAGGAGCTTCCGTAGACACGCGCTGCGAGTTCAATGTGTTGAACTCGCTCGTGTGAAACCAGCCTAACTTTAATTTCCATAAATGAATAGTTTAAGCAAATATAAGAAACTTTGTAATTTGTCTTTTTAGAGAAAGATGACTCTTCACATATCAGGCTACTCTTTGCCTCCCATCTTTTAACTAAAGTTGGGCATACATATTCAATAGCTGTTGTCTGTTTTGCACACGCATTAGTTTAATGACTTAAGTTCCTTATTTTATGGCTGGTGACTTTATTTTTTTATGTATAATTCAGATTTCTTTTTATATCCTTTTGTATGCACATAACTTGTGCTATTTTAGAATACTAAAAAAATAGTAAAAATGCTACCATACTTTTAGCTATCTTTGTCTGGTCATATATTACCCTAAATGAAATTATTTGCATTTGTCATTGTCTACTGTAAATTTTCATTTATTACATGGCCACTTTCATTTAATCAGGTCTTGGCTAGCTTTGCTATAATTCACTTCAGCAACAGTTTTTCAGTGAGCTGTTTGTGTGTGTATACGGCAAGATTACAGACCTGAACGAACAGCATCATAGTGATCTACTTCAACCTGCAGTTGGGCCACTTCACACACCCAAAATACGAATAATGGTGGAACTTATCATGTATTTGAAGTCTGTTTTGCTTGAGTATGCATTAGCTTACCTTATGTGACATTTATCAAATGTCTCATGTTTGATAAATGGGGCCGCAAAAGATGCGGACTGTACTTCCGTCAAGAATAGGTACCGTATTTATCGGCGTATAACACGCACAGGCGTATAACACGCACCTTCATTTTAAGAGGGAAATTTCAGGAAAAAAAGGGTAGCTCAGAACTTTTTTTTATTAATATTAATACCACTTATAAGGTAAATAATGTAAAAGGATGACACTTATGGGGCTCTGTGGATGACACTTATGTCATCCACAGATCCCCATAAGTGTCATCTACAGATCCCCCATCAGATGGATAAGTGTGGAGAGAGGAGGCGGGAACACTCATGGCGGGGCCCGGTGCAGTGACTCTACTCTAATACACCGGGCCCCGCAACTGTTAAACATTCAATCTGACTCTATATCTAATTGTACGGTACTTACTGTAGTACCGGATGTATAACATTAAGACGGCGCAGACCGGCATCTCCCTCGGTCATGCGCCGCCTGTCTCAGCTCCCTCCTGATGCGCTGCCTGCCCCAGCTCCCTCCTCATGCGCCACCTGCCCCAGCTCCCTCCTCATGCGCCGCCTGCCCCAGCTCCCTCCTCATGCGCCGCCTGCCTGCTTATCTCACTTTATGAATGAACAGGCAAGCGGCGCATGACAGAGTGAGCTGGGGCAGGCGCCGCATGACAGAGGGAGCTGGGACAGGTGGCGCATGAGGAGGGAGCTACGCCAGGCGCTGCGCCGTCTTAATGTTATACATTCGGTATGTAAAAACATGGCTTCTTAACATTATATCGGCGTATAACACGCATACATCATTTGCCCCCTATTTTCAGGGGGAAAAAGTGCGTGTTATACGCCGATAAATACGGTATTTCTATCATAGGGCCAGCCGCAATTTGCAGACCGCAAAACGCATACGGTCTTCTGAATGAGCCCTTAGCCAGTTACCAGGAAGTCTGCCCATTGACAGTTGGCACGGTTAAGGCTAGTTAGACCCAGCCGCAACCACTTTGCACCAGAATCCCAGTGATCATGTGACATTTCAGATAATGGGAGCGGTGCTTCCTCTATTCTTTACACAGCGCTCACTGAGCACTAGAGAAGACTGAAGCAGTGAAAACTTTTTCTGTCTTTTGTCTCAGGTTCCCCTCTGTCTCTGCAAGCAGGGGACCTGACATTCAGCTGCCTAGTCAGAAAGCAGCCTTTAGAGACCTGGATCATCTGTGATCGGTCCTTAACTGGTTAACTGGCAAGTGGGCCTAAACTAGTTAAACTGGCTCTGATCAAATACATTGAGGAAAAATGAAGAATTTCATTAAAAAAATAGTTGGACAGTGTTTTAAAGGAATCTATCACCACCATTCTGGACTATTATTTGTAGCAATACATGAGTAGTACTGCAGATAAGGTGTCCCTCCTTCTGAAGAATATGTGCCCCAAATTCCTGAGTTTGATGCCAGATTGATTGTTGTTTGGGCTTCAGAGAAATAGATTTTTTTCAAAATCTTTTTCTTTGAAGATTTCATAAATTTGACGCCAAGCAGTTTGTTTCCCAAAACCCTAGTTCCTCATATGCTAGACCTCTTGGTTGGACCCCTGTAAATGCAGCAGAGATGATGACATGTTAGGGCCTCTTGCTGCATATGGGCCTTGGTAAAAAAAAAGTACAGTACAGAATTAAAATAAGCAAACTGTGCGAGAGTACCTCCGAGTACACCCATAGGCTCCGGGTTTATGAAAGGAAAGACTCCCAGAATGCCCCCCTGGCCTAGAAGTTATAGGACTGCTGAATAAGGCCCCTTTCACATGGGCAAATTTTCCGCGCGGGTTGAACACATTGCACCCGCACTGAATCAGGACCCATCCATTTCTATGGGGCTGTTCACATGAGCATATTTAAAAAAGCAGAGACAGGTGCTTCGTGCAGCTGCAACCTGTTAGGCCCCTTTCACACAGGCGAGATTCCTGCGCGGGTGCAATCCGTGAGGTGAACGCATTGCACACGCACTGAATCCGGACCCATTCATTTCTATGGGGCTGTGCACATGAGCTGTGATTTTCACACATCACTTGTGCGTTGCGTGAAAATTGCATCATGCTCTATTTTGTGCGTTTTTTCACGCAACGCAGGCCCCGTAGAAGTGAATTGGGCTGTGTGAAAATCGCAAGCAAGTGCGGATGCGGTGCGATTTTTCACGCACAATTGCTAGGAGACGATCGGGATGGAGACCCGATCATTATTATTTTCCCTTATAACATGGTTATAAGGGAAAATAATAGCATTCTGAATACAGAATGCATAGTACAATAGCGCTGGAGGGGTTAAAAAATAAAATAAAAAAATGAACTCCCCTTAATCCACTTGTTCGTGCAGCCGGCATCTCTTCTGTCTTCATCTGTGAGCAATAGGACCTTTGATGACGTCACTACGCTCATCACATGATCCATCACCATGGTGATGGATCATGTGATGAATGCAGTGACGTCATCAAAGGTCCTATTGCTCACAGATGAAGACAGAAGAGATGCCGGCTGCACGAACAAGTGGATTAAGGGGAGTTCATTTTTTTATTTTATTTTTTAACCCCTCCAGCGCTATTGTACTATGCATTCTGTATTCAGAATGCTATTCTTTTCCCTTATAACCATGTTATAAGGGAAAATAATACAATCTACAGAACACCGATCCCAAGCCCGAACTTCTGTGAAGAAGTTCGGGTTTGGGTGCCAAACATGCCGATTTTTCTCACGCGCGTGCAAAACGCATTACAATGTTTTGCGCTCGCACTGAAAAATCGTGCATGTTCCCGCAACGCACCCGCACCTTTTCCCGCAACGCCCGTATGAAAGAGGCCTAAGGGTTACCATTAGGGATGAGCGAATCGACTTCGGCTGCTTCATCCAAAGTCGATTCGTTGTAATACTGTACGGTGGTGACAAATTACCTTTTAAGGATATATTTGTTTTTAAGTTGTGTTTGTGGTTATTTTTTATTGAATTTTATTCAGCATTTATTAATTGCTTTGCCCAATATTTAATTCTAGGAATTTGTGGAAAACAGTAGAAGAGGAATGAAAGAGACGGGTAGTGGAGCAGAGGGCAGGGAGCTAAAACCGATGGTAGGTGCAGGCAAGGAGATGACCATGCTCCAAGAATTTCACTTTTACTTCCTGCCCCTATCTCTCTTCACTGACTGGGCTTCTTCTGGTGACTTCTTTGTTGTCTGCGTCACACAAGATGTTCTCTTTTTCTTGCTTATCTGCTTGCCCATCAGCTGGCTAGCAGAGTATTTGTCACAGCTGAGACCATTACCTGTAAAGGCAAGCTGAAAGAAATTGTTCCTGCCTCTTCCTAGTGGGAGAACCTTAGTATATAACCTCTTGTAGAGGTAACATTTCTATTATGTTAATGGTCATGGACATGTCTGTTAAACACTGTATTGGCTAATGCACTGCAAATTCTATGGCCAGAAAGTAGGAAGGTACAAAAACACTCATTGCAAAAAAAAAAAAAATAATAATAAAAAACTGCACCTAAAAGGAGTTGTTGGAATGTAATGACACTTTATATGTGTGAATGTAACGATGATATATGTAAGTGATTACAATATTAGAGTAAAAGGATAAGTTTATTGGGGAAAACTGTACAATACAAAGAAGGCTCTTGTACCCTGCTGGGCTACCTCTAGCCTGGATACAAGATGAGATATGGTTGAGCATGGAGGCATACAGGTTCCGTATGGTATTCTGCAGCACATTTGTCCACAGATTATGAAGCTGGGGCTCTAGATCCCAGCTGTTCCCATAAATGTTCGATTGGCGATAAATCTGGCAACTGGGCAGGCCAAGGAAGTGTTGCAATCTTGGGAAGACATTCCTGGCAAACTGTTGCTGTGTGGTGAGCATTATTCTGCTGAAGAATTCCAGATGGAAGTCCTGGCATAAGAGGCAACCGACTGTCGTATGCAATTGCTCCCTAGATTATCACTCCGGCATTTGGGGCAGTGTGTCGCTTTATAGAAAAGGAAGGATTGAAGCGCTCACCACCAGGCCTCCATACTCTAACCCAACTGTCATCCCAAACTGAACCTCGATTCGTTGCTAAACATGATACGGTTCCATTTCTCAGCAGTCCAAGCTTCTAGTTCACGACCTCATTGCAAACAAAGGTGATGGTGGCTGGCTGTCAATGGCAGAACATGTGGGTGCACATGACACCAAATTTCCTACTGCTAAGTGCCTGGGGCATCCTGTAACTTCTGCTTCCAACACCTCCTAACAGCTAGGTCAGAATGGCCTAGGTGGTGGGCAGTTCCTCAAAATGATAATCCCACTTTTTTCATTTCAGTGATGTGACCCCTCTCAGTCTGTCAACTGGGCAAAATGTCTTTCAATGCATCGTAGAGGCATGTCTAGCAGTCAGTGATCTCTCACCAAGAGGTACACTACCAAAAAGTAGCCTCTGAGAGCCTTTTGTATAGAGCAGCAAGAACCAGTGCCTAATCGGACCACACCTGTAATCATTTACATATCTGTAACTGCATGCTGAGTTTTTGCGGCAGTTTTTTTTGTGTTTTTTTTTTGTCAATGAGTGTATTATTGCATTTACTTTAAAGAGGACCTTTAACGGGTCCGGACATTAATATAACTAGTGGATTCGGTGGAGCATACTTATGTTATATGTTATATTATACAGAGCTTACTATTTTCTGTATGCCCTGGTCCATTGTATACCATGCCCTAAATGTCCAAATGGGACAACCCATTAGGGTAACACATTTACACCACATACTGCTGCATTATATCTAGGCGCTTGTACATTTCCTTTCAGCTTGTCAGATCCATGCCGTTTGTGTTATGTTTGTAATGTATTTTGATGAAATTATGTAAAAGCTCTATTATCTAATATAGCATGCACATCGTCACATCTGTATTTTTAGTCACCTGGAAGGTTCTGTTCCCACTAAAGTTTTTCACTTTAATGTCAGTCATTTCCATGGAATTAGTTACTGGAAAATTTCCAACATAGGCTACATTCACATCTACGTTTTTGCTGGATCCATTTTGGATCAACAAAAAACGCTTCCGTTATTATATTTCCGTTATAAACGGATCCGGTTGTATTATCTCTAAAATTGCCAAGATGGATTTTGTGTCCGAGAAAACTGATGCACCATTGATTTACATTGTGTTTCATGCCGGATCTGTCTCGCTCCGTATCGCATGACACACTCAAAAGTACTACTTGCAGCACTTTTATGTGCGTCTTGGGAACGGAATGCATTCTGTAGCATTCCGTTCAGTTTTGTTCCCATTGACAATGAATGAGGACAAAAATGAAGCGTGTTTTGAGATCCTATGACGGATCTCAATACCGGAAAGGAAAACACTGAAAGTGGCCATACTTAGCTTCCATTTTCTACCCAGTGAAAAAAAGAGTAAAGTCAATAAGAAAGCAAATCACAGCATCAATCATTGTCCGTTAGCTTTTCAGTTCAGTAAAACAGTAGTCAAGAGTTAGTGTGAACAGATCCTAAAGGTTGGAGGTGCACTTCCATATACTGTACTAATGCCAAATAAATGTGGGTGTCTGTATCCAGTTTGTCAGCTCCTGTGGAATGTATGGAAGCTGAACTGCATATGCCTGTTACAACAAGGCCCTCCCACGATGACATTACGTCCTGCATTTCTTATATTTAGTGGAGTCTATTTTGTGTTGTGCCCATCAGTATCTTCCTGGTGTCCATAATATGTATATTACCCGGAGTTCATTTTGAGAATATTCTATATGTCCCCCTGACAGAATTTCTAATATACTGATAAATATATATAAACAGTGAATAGAGGAACTCCAGCCCATGTCATAGCTAGTTTTCCCAGAACCACTGCAGAGGAGGTCTACAAAGGGAACAGCTACTTTGTGGGAACGTCCTCTTAGACTTGCATGAAAGATCAATGTAGTCGCTTGGGCCAGCAGGAGGGGAGAGAACATTGTAATTCTTCTGAAGTGCAAAAGTACTGGAACATTGTTAATAACAGCATGCTCGTGTTCTGTAAACCTAATATCAGAAATCTTACAAGGAGAAGCCATGTGCATTTCTTACATGTAGTTATTTCAGCAGTGACTTTTACTGTCCTTGTCCCTTCACCTGCCAGCTTTAAGACTTTCACATTCACTCCAGAGAATAGTATTTTTACTTGTTTTATTATTGTTGTTTTTGTATGGTTAGGAAAAAAATGTTCTGAATATGTTTCACCTCAAAAATCTCTCTCTAATGGCTTTCCCATTTGTCTGGCAGAGGCAGAGCTAGACACACAGTGAACATTCAGCTTTTAGCCTTCCTCTCTTTTCACTATGTGCTGGTTAAGACATATACCTGAGCAGCACTGTCCAGCCGAGCTGCATGTGCCATCAGGTGGGTTGGGGGGTTGTTACACAGCTATGCAGCTGGCTGATGAAAATGATACCTTTTGTCTGTATGATAAACAACTACAGAGAAATCTGAATTTTATTCATATGCAAATGAGAATTTCGAGCACCGAAACCTGGAATCTCTTCATGAATGGTAAACCACTATACCACTAACAGGGCTCCAGATGGCGACCAAAATGGTCGCCAATGCGACTTTGAATTTACAAATGGCCACAAGACTTTTTAGTCTTGTCGCCATTTGCGACTAGACCCGCCGCCGCAGCTCTGAATACAGCGGTGGGCACAGGAGATGATAGTTCTCTGCCCCGCCGCCGATGTTCTTCTCAGCAGCGCAGTGGAGAAGGAGTCTCTCCCTCCCCCCTGTGCTGCCGCCTCTGCCAATAAGAAGAGAGACAGGAGGAGGAGGGGAGGGGCTGTGGCCACTGCGCCACCAATGAAGAAAACTGACCTGTAATACAAATACAGGAGGCGGGTGCCGGAATCAAATAGCTGGCACCCGACCTCTGACAGGGAGCTGCGATCAGCTGCAGTTGAGTTAACCCTTCTGGTGCGGTACCTGAGGGGTTAACTGCCGCTGATCGCAGCTCCCTGTCACAAAGGTCGGGTGCCGGCTATTTGATTCCGGCACCCGCCTCCTGTATTTGTATAAGAAACATTGGTAGCACAGTGCACCCCCCCCCCCCCCCCTCAACACCCCAACACCCCAGTATAAGAAACATTGGTGGCTCAGTGGGAAGTGCCAATGAGGGTTAAAAAATAATAAAAAAAATGAACTCGCCTCCTCCAGTTGATCGCGTAGCTGGCGGTATCCTGTTCTTTCTTCAGGACCTGTGGTGACGTCACTGAGCTCATCACATGGTCCATTACCATGGTGATGGATCATGTGATGAGCACAGTGATGTCACCACAGGTCCTTTGACAGGTCCTGCGCCACCAATGTTTATTATACTGGGGTGTTGGGGGGGGCGCACTGCGCCACCAATGTTTATTATATTGGGGCAGGCGCACTGCGCCACCAGTGTTTATTATATTGGGAGGGGGGCGCACTGCGCCACCAATGTTTATCATACTGGGGTGTTGGGGGGGGCGCACTGCGCCACCAATGTTTATTATATTGACCTTCTACTATGCATTCTGTATTAAAGAATGCTATTATTTTCCCTGCGTTCAGGCAAATCTTCAGTTTTTTTCGCCGGAGATAAAACCGTAGCATGCTGCGGTTTTATCTTTTGCCTGATCAGTCAAAATGACTGAACTGAAGACATCCTGATGCATCCTGAACAGATTGCTCTCCATTCAGAATGCATGGGGATATATATACCTGATCAGTTATTTTCTGGTATAGATCTCCTAGGACGGAACTCTATGCCGGAAAAGAAAAACGCTAGTGTGAAAGTACCCTAAAATATTAAGTTTAAATCCCCCCTTTCCCAATTTTACATATAAAATATATAAAAAATAAATAAATAAACATATTACATAGCGCTGTCCAAACTATTAAATTATAAATATAATATCTCCTATGCGGTGAGCATTCGCCGTTTTTTAGTCACCTTGTCACCCCAAAAAACAGGATAGGACTGTTCTATTATGGGCCGAATGTTTCATAAAATGCTAAATGCACGCAGCTTTTTTTTTTTTTTTTTTTTTTTTTTTTTTTTTGCGCGGTATTGAGTATCGCAATACTTTTTTATGGTGACGAAAGCGAATCAAAATTTTGGTATCAAAACAACCCTACGCCGATATGATCGGCATAGCGTTGTCAAGATACCAAAATTTTGATTCAGTTTCGTCACCATAAAAAAGTATTGCGATACTCAATACCGCGCAAAAAAAAAAAAAAAAAGCTGCGTGCATTTAGCAAAATTTGATGGTTTTTTTTTTTTTTTTATATTAACTATTTTTATCAAATGATCACACATATCCATAAGCATGAAGTCATATCTCAGGCAAATGTAATACAGACATATGAGTTACATACATGAATGGACAGGGCGGGGTAACGCCCCTATCCGTCTCACAATGAGGATATGAGTTATTGCTAAAATAAGTTATAAAACTTAACAGTAACAACTGAAACAAGACATGAGGTGGTGTCAGCGTATCAGTGTACTTTAGTTACTAAGCCGTGTTCGATTTACTCACAGGGATAAATACTCAGTGTAGGGGGGGTGGGTTAGGAGAAATTCCTATATTCTTTCCAGGGAGACCAAATTAGGAGGAAAGTGTGTCTTGATCTCAACTCCCAATGTGAAATCTCTTCTAATCTATAAATCTGATCAACCTTGTTGATCCAATGTTGAGTCGTTGGGACTTCTGTTGAGAGCCAACAGGCTAAAAATTTGATTTGGCTCCTAAATTTTTCAGTTCAGGAGCCAATGGCTACTAGGTATTTTTTTTAGTCTGGAGCACTGACTAAGCTATAGCATTAAAGGGTTTCTGTCACCAGAAATACCTAAATGAAACTGGCTGACATTAGCGATGTGCTAATGTCAGCTGAACCTAACTAGCCTATTCCTAGTTTTATCTATGCCCCCGTTACTCCATAAATGTAACTTTTATAATATGCAAATTAGCCTCTAGGAGAGGCTCAGTTCTTCCACCTCTGTCACTTCCCTCCAAGTCTTGATTGACAGGGCCAGGCAGTGCTCGCATCCTCCTGCCGGCCCTGAGTGCATGGAAAATCTCGCGCCTGTGCCGTTTAGTATTTGGCGCAGGCATAGTGAAGGAAGGAAGCTCACTGGCTGCCGACTTCCTTACTGCACCTGCGCTGAATACTGAACGGCACAGTCAATCAAAGGGAGGGGGAATTTGCAGAGAACAGGGGGTGTTACAAAGCAGTGCTCAAATGATTCAACCCGAACCTCCTGGTGCTCCAATTGCTCATTTGCATATGAATAAAAAGCAGATCTCTCTGCAGCTGTTTATCATACAGACAATAGAAAGGTATCGTTTTATTCAGCATGATGAGCCCTACCAGTCGGTATGTCTGGTTTAATAGGATTGATCCTGGTGACAGAGCCTCTTTAGTAAGGCTACTTTCACACTAGCGTTCGGGTGTCCGCTTGTGAGCTCCGTTTGAAGGGGCTCACAAGCGGCCCCGAACGCATCCGTCCAGCCCTAATGCATTCTGAGTGGACGCGGATCCGCTCAGAATGCATCAGTCTGGCAGCGTTCAGCCTCCGCTCCGCTCAGCAGGCAGACACCTGAACGCTGCTTGCAGCGTTCGGGTGTCCGCCTGGCCGTGCGGAGGCGTGCGGCTCCGTCCAGACTTACAATGTAAGTCAATGGGGACGGATCCGTTTGAAGATGACACAATATGGCTCAATCTTCAAACGGATCCGTCCCCCATTGACTTTCAATGTAAAGTCTGGACGGATCCGTTCAGGCTACTTTCACACTTAGAAATTTTTTTAACAATATAATGCAGACTGATCCGTTCTGAATGGAGCCACCGTCTGCATTATATGAGTGGATCCGTCTCAGACGGATCCGCTCTGAACGCAAGTGTGAAAGTAGCCTTAGTATGACTTTTTTGCCCATTCCCATTGGGTCTGTTACATCCATACACAGTGGAAAGAGAAAATCCAGCTTCTTATGGAGTAAAAAATAGTTCTTTATTGGCTCATCGTATAAAATCCACCAAAATCACAGGAAAAAGATGTACAGTAACGCGTTTCGGGCTACAGAATGCAGCCCTTACTGTACATCTTTTTCCTGTGATTTTGGTGGATTATATGATGAGCCAATAAAGAACTATTTTTTACTCCACAAGAAGCTGGATTCTCTCTTTCTTATGGATATTCTATTAGGCCCAGTTCTGGCCTTTTTTCCGTGCTTCGTGGATTAAAGTCAGAGGTGAGAGCTGCAGCCATTTCAACCATTGTTTATCCATACACAGTGCGATCACATTAAGAGTAGGGATGCACAAACTTCTGTTTTCAAGTTCGGCGTAAAAGGTTAGGGTTATCTAAATTCCGTTATTGATTCTGCTACTACAGACCATAAGTTATGGTTCTATGGGTCTAATTCTTACAGAACGTAAACCTTGTACGTCGAACTTGAAAACACAAGTTCGCTCATCCCTAATTAATGGGTATAGAGAAGGAGGATTACAGCACACCAAGGAGGGATCTGAGAGGTATATACACAGCAACAGAGACTAACAAGCATAGCTCTGATATGACACTAGGAATAGCTCGTCGCCTATTCTTTTTACTGGTTTTGGTCCTTGACACTGGGATTTACATTAGTAGCTGATCTTCAGAGACTTGATCATTTAAATCCCATTTTTACATTACCAATATCCAAGAGTAATTGGAGGTACTCTTAGTCCGATTTCAACATTGTCAAGATGACATCTTCTATTAGTCAGTTTCTGGTTTGAATCGGTATGTAATGTGATACTTATTCCACTTGTTCTGCTTTCATCTGCCCATTTCTGTGTTTTGTGCTCTCCAAATTGAATTTCATCTAAGATTATCCTTATATGTTTTCTAGGCTTCGGGAACAAGTTCAGCTTGAATCTAGCCCAGCAATATCGGACCCCATTGACATTCCAAAATAGACACAAGCAGCCAAAATAGAAGCAGGGTTAATAATTCTCCTGTTGATCTCATTCTTTGTGCTATGTACCCTATGAGTTGCTGCCAGCAGCATTGTCACCATTCAATTTTTTATGTTAGTTGTGCAGCATGTGAAAAAGGTCAAGCTACTAAACTTGAATGGAAACCAGATTTCCGAGCGGAAGTAGATATTTTCCCTCTTCTATTCAGTCAGGTTTGATGCTTTAATACACAAGAGGCAATCTTTACACTGCCATCTGTGCTTCTGTATTCCTTATTACAATGTTAATGTAATATAGGAAATCCATAGGGTTCTTATTTTCTTTCTTTTTTTATATAATTCTCTTAAAATATTGTGACCCTTCTTGGAGATAATAAGGGAATAAATGCAGATATATTTTTCATGTTTTTTGTCGCTTCAACTATTTCCCTCTCCCGACCTGAAATTTCTGTACACTCCTGCAATTTTGCACTAAAAGTAACCGTAGCCTTGATAACTATGGTACAGGTTGACGTATGCTGGATGTCTATGACAGTGTAGACTCTGTCAAGGCGTTTTGCAGCAAGAATTAGCCTGCTTTTTTCTCCTATGTACAAAAGACAAGGATCTATTCCCAAGATCTCATATTCTGAAAGTGAGTTGCCTGCTGTTTTGCTGTTCCTGCTCTCACAATTACAGTAAATGTTAATGTTTGTATCGATTTCATTCTAGAACTGCTATTCCAGCAGAGCTCAGGTTATTTCATTGCAGTTGTCACCTTACCAGACAACTGGTTTGCTGGTGAGTGTCTATGCAGAAACATTTATGCCATCGCAAGAGGTGTAAAACAACTGGCGTGTACACTGTTTTGTGGCATCTGTAAAATGTTCTCTCTCCAGGGAACTGACTGCAACTTCATTGATGTGGCGTCATCAAGGGGATACATTCTCACACTGAACAGGGCTCATTTAGCAATACTTCTTGGTGGCAGTTCACTCTACTGTAAAAAAATAAATAAAAATATCTAAATTTGAGACTATATCGTAAATCCCTCCAGTGGCATTTTTTGGGTTATTGGTCAATGGCCTGTTTCTTTTGAGTGGTCTATAAAAGCTTTAAAAGAAATGGCCTTTAATTGTTTCTATATTTATAATGTTGGAGAAGTCTGTATGTCTTATTTTTGCTGAATTTCAGTGGTTCTGTCAAAGGAGAAGTATCTTTTTTATTCACTGTTGAAAATAATAGACTCCTTTTTTTTTCTCTCTGAAGTGAGACTGTAAATCCAAGGGAAGGGACGTTTTCTTTTCCTGATACTTCATCTTTGACAGCGGCATTTATTTTGGAAAATATACATTTGCATATGTCTTTTCTTTAAGATGTCTTGTTTTTAATGACTTTTGTAGGAAAACAGAAAAATAAATAAATAAAAAATGCTTTAACTGTCTCCATGTATTTTTCTGCAACTCGGAATGAATGTCATTTCATATAATAACAATTCTGTGTGGCTTTTATGGCCTCAACAGGGGTCTGATTAGATGTTCAGACAAAATACTGACACACAAGAAAAGCTTTGACTATATTAGACCTGGTTCACATTGATGTTCGGAGCCTCTGCCCGGGGTTCCATTACTTATGACAGTAAAATGAATGCAACATCCTGAACAGCACCATGGCTTCTATTGTAAATGGAGCCTAACATTCCAGATGTTCAGTTTACTCATTTACAAAATCAGAGTACACATGTATGATTTTTATTTTTTTATCCCATACAACCGTAAATGTTGTTAATGCAGTTTTGCTTGTAAATACTTAAGAATAATGGGTTAAAATCTTCTACATGTCATGCATAGCAGTCAGGTGAAGGTTGATGGAGTGAACTCTAATGACATGTTCGTTTTATTTGATTTATTTTTTTGTCACTCTGTGACCCATGGAATTGCATGGACAAAGTCTTGTGATAAGTCCTCCATAGACTAAGATTAAGCAGCGATGTGTTGGGGAAATACTGATCCCAACTATAAATCCTGAAAATAAAATTGTTCCTAGACTGAGACTACGTTTACATAGTCAGTATTTTGGTCCATATTTCACAATCGGTATATAAAAGCCAAAACAAGGATTTGACTCTACAGAGAAATAGTATAATGGAAAATGTAAGCCTCTAGTGTTTTGGACCCACTCCTGGTTTTAGCTTAGAAACACTGATTAAAAATGCTGCCCATGTGAAGATGGGATCTGAAGAACGACCGTTTTCTTTCAAAAACAGCACCACACCAGTTCTTGGGTTGTCTATTTATTGCAGCTTCATACCATAAAGGGCCCTTATACATACATTTGTATGTTTTTGGGTTTTTTTTTTTACCACCCAAAAAAAAAGCAATAGAAATCAAATGAGTTTTTTCCATGCCTTTTTCCGTGGATTTTGCGAGCTAAAAGTTGGTTGGACAGGAATGATACTGTTGCAATTCTACATGCCACCTGTGGGACAGCTGTGGTGCTGTTCTGAAAGAAAGCAGCTAGGGCTGCAGAAAACGATTATTTTAGCAATCGAGTATTCTACTGATAATTTTTACGATTAATCGAGTATTCTAATAAGAAAAAATGAATTGATAGACTTTTTTTTCTTTATAAAAACTCATCAGACCCCCTGCCACCCTTCGTTCCCCCCTCTGCGATCATCTCAAAAGTGCATCAGATCCCCCCCCCTTCCCCCGTTCCTTCAGCTCCCGAACCATCAGGTCCATTCCCCCAGTGCCTTTAGCTCTCCCCCACCCCAGTGCCATCAGCTTGCCCCCCAGTGCCAGTACTTTCCTTTCCTGTAGAGGCTCCGCTCCACAACTCCTCAGTCTTCTCCTTGCGCTGCACTGACGTCACACAGCGTCAGGTCATAGTGCACGCATACGTGCACGATGTCCTGACGATGTGTCAGGGCTGAAAGTGCAGCACGGTACAGGCCGGCGGGTGACCACAGAGCGGTAAGTAATAGCAAGCGCTTTACTCCTGCTCTGTGGTCACATGACATAAACGAATCCTTGATGCAAAAATTTTGCATCAAGGATTTTTGGGTATCGAATTACTCGTTTCAATCGAGTAATCGTTTTAGCCCTAAAAGCAGCCATGTTTTTTTTTTTATATCCATCCTGGACAACCCCTTTAACCTGTTCAGGACACAAGGTGTACCGGTACGTCCTGGTACATAAGAAATCATTCGGCAGGCACTCTGTACCAATGCCCAGGGGGGTCTTGTGACCCCCCGATGTCAGCAATCGCAGAAAACCGTAGGTCAATTCAGACCTGTGGTTTTCTGCGTTTCCGGGTTATTCGGGTCTTTGATCACCCGATAACCCGGAAAGGACAGTGATCGGTGGTGTGATTATACACCACCAATCGCCATCCTGTGAGGTGGCGATCGAGCCACCTCTCAGGATCACCTGTGATTGGTCCCCATGCGGCATGTTGGCAGAGCGCGGCAAGTTTGAATCTCCACCGCTGCTCTCCCCGCTCATTCCGGTCCATGGAGCAGGGAGAGCAGCAGGAGATCGCGCTGCCCACCGACATTGTGAGTTTTTGGTGCCAAAAGGCACCTTAGGAGGCAGGGGCAGGCAGGTAGAGTGAGGTGTAGGCAGGGATAGTTAGGGCAAGTTTAGGGTTAGATTAGGTAAATAAAAAAACAAAAAAAAAAACAAAAAAAAAACTTTTCTGGTCTGTGAGCCCCCTGATCGGGTGTCTGGGGTCCACAGCAGTTAGCTGTGTGACCCTAGACCCCCCCAGTGCTGCAGCTATGCCACACACACACGCACACTTTTTGGGGGTGCAAGTTTTTTTTTTTGTTTTTTTTGCATGTGCTAACTGTGGACGGCACTCTTTGCGTCCGGCCACTGTTAGCGCATTGCCCACCCAGCCCCACAGCTCATTTGTATATATTTTTTTCTTTTTTACACTTTTTTTTTTTTAGTTAGGTATTTTATTTATTTTATTTTTTAATAGCTATAGGGTAAGTGCGTGAACACCCGTGCCCCACACATACGCACACCTGAAAAAAATTCCGCGCACACACAATCAGACACACACTCCCTGATGGCCCGCCGGACGTTCTCGGCCGAGGAGGCATACGCCCTCCGAGTCCGAGAGCCCCAGTGAGGATGAGTATGACCCCACGTTCCTGTTGTCATCCTCATCATCATCAAGCGATGATGAGCCCCCAAGGCGGCGGAGACGCCGCCAGGCGGATCGAGGGGACCCCCATGCTAGGGACCCTGTGGCCCAGCCTAGTACGAGCAGCTCTGGGGCTCGTACTAGTTTTCCGGCCCACCAGGTCAGTCCACCTGAGCTCCCTGCAGGTGGACTTTTCTGGTGTACCCCAGAGAACTTTGAGCCTGCAATTACTGATTTTGTTCGTTAATCAGGAATCCAGATTTACACAGTGGGCTTCACTGAATACGACTTTTTCAGTCTTTTTTTCAGTGAGGAACTGGTAAATCTGATGGTGGAACAGACTAACCTGTACCCCTAACAGTTCTTCGCTCAACACCCGGGCTCGTTTTTGACTAGGGCTGGTGGCTGGACTCCGGTCAGTGCAGCCGAGATGAGGATGTTTTGGGGCCTCGTGCTGCATATGGGCCTAGTCAGAAAGCCCAGTGTCAGGCTGTACTGGAGTGGGGACCTCACTCTACAGTTTGGCAATGACACATTCCCTTACGTCCTACCAGCAGCACAGATGGGGTTAACTGCCCCTGTGGACTGGTAGGACCGGCGGAATTTTAATGAGCCCAAGAACCAATAAACGATCTTCAGCTCCCTGAAAGGGAGGAGATCACCCCCCAGCCCACCGTGTTTTTTTCTGTCCTTTGGACAGGTTGGACTGGCGTATCGCTCCCTTTTAGGGAGCTGAGAGTGCTAGGGGCTCCTTTCGTCTAGATAGGATCGCCCCGTTTTTTTGGCTCTCTTTCTTTGCCTTTATTTTAGGCTGATGGCGGCGATTTTTTGTACCTGGGGACCGTCGGGGGGTGGGGTGTCCCCTCCCCTCTCCTTTCAGTGTTTTCGGGTGTCCGTTCCTTCCCATCGCCGCATGCATGTGGCGCTATGGGCGCCGCCATCTTCCGGAAGTGACGCGCACTTGTGCGCTACGTCACTTCCGGTTTCTTCGCAGCGCGATCTGAGGTTTTTTCCTCATCTCCCTGATTAAAGTTGCTCCCCTATATACATCCTGGGATCCAGGACGACCCAGGGGAGCTATCTACAGCAGGCTGAGCCAGTATTTGGCTCTCTTCTATATCTGGGCTATTTACGATCTGGGACCCGCCCAGGGGGCGGGGCCTTCTCCTTTTAAGCGCCCAGAGCCTGTCATTCAGTGCTCTGGTTGCATCGCTTTGACAAGCTAGCTCCAGAGTTCCCTGCGCCTTGTGATATCCTTAGTTGTATTGCTTGACGTGGGTTTGTGTGTTCCTCTGTTACAGCTCTATATTTCTTCTAGTGCTGGTGGGCCCCCTTAAGGTCTTGTTTCTCCACCTCCAATTTTTTAGGTGTTATGACCTGTCTTTTCTTTCCAATTACAGACTATGGCTTCCCCCAGGGATCCGGATCAGCGAAAGTCTGGGGCCAAGAGGAAGCATTTGGCGTGTTTTGATTGCAACACGCCCCTAGACGACGGCTGTCCCTATTCTAGGTGTGAGAGTTGTCGCACGACATCCACGGAACCCACGATGCAGGAGATGTTTCAGTGGACGAAGACATACGTGGATGATTCCATTAAGGGAGTGGTGCAGTTACTCAATGAGAGGTTACCAACACCCTCTCAGACTCCCATGGATGTGGTCGCTCCAGTCGCACCAGTGGAAAGACCTACCCCCTGGTCTGTGGGGTCTTCTTCTGAGGAAGAAGAAAATACTTCTTGCTTTTTCCCTCCAGAAAAGACGCAGAAGTTACTTAAGTCCATCAGGTCGGGGGACCAGGATGTTGACATTGGGGAGTCCTCCGATCCCGCCGTTCGGACACAGCGTGTCTTCAGAGCGGATGAGACCCTTCTCTCTGTGATGCGCACAGAATGGCGCAAACCTGAGAAAGGCCCAGTTCTCACCAGAAAGTTTAAACTGATGTACCCGATGGCTAAACCCTTGGTGGAATCGTGGGGTTCCGTTCCCAAGGTGGACATGGCTATAGCCAAGTTGTCCCGGCGCACTCTAGTCCCCGCAGACGATGGGTCTAGTCTGCAGGACCCTCTTGATCGGAGGGCAGAGTGCACCCTTAGGAGGAGTTATGCGGCGGCCGCTGCCTCCGCGTCAACTTCAATCGCGGCCACTGAAGTGGCCACCTATTTACGCTCTAGGCTTAACCAGATCCAAACAGACATGGACCAGAGCGTATCCAGGGATGATATCCTGGCAGCCTTCAAATCAGCCAACCTGGCTATGGACTTCCTAGTTGACTCCACCCAGATGCAGCTGAAGCTGGCCGCCAAAACTATGGCCTTAGTTTCGGCTGCCCGCAGACCACTTTGGCTGAAACCCTGGATCGCGGACAACGCGTCCAAATTCAACCTCTGCGGGCTCCCCTTTGAACCAAACAGGCTGTTTGGGTCCGAATTGGACAAAATAATGGAGGGGCTCTCCGACAAAAAGGGGAAGAGCCTCCCCCAGCAGCCCTTTCGGGGACGCCCCAGGCAGGGAAAGAGGCGCGAAGGACGCCCGGGGCAGCAATCTAGGCGCAGAGATTGGGGGGGACCGTCTCGTAAGTATTCGAGGCGCTCCCGTAAACCCGCCAAGGAGGCAAAACCCTCCTGACTATGGGCCTCCTCGAGGCTCTTGGATAAGCCCTGCTGCCCCTGCAGTGTCTCCTCTAGACTTTCCCATACCACTCCCCCAAACACCCGTGGGGGGCCGTCTCTCCTTTTTCAAAGACTCCTGGAGTCAGTTGATCGCAGACCCTTGGGTTCTGAACTTGGTCTCCGTCGGGTACCGGGTAGACTTTCTCTCTCTCCCACCAGAGAGATTCGTCGCTACACGAAACTTCGGGCCGGCCAAACAAGTGGTCCTGGAATCTTACATCCAGGACTATATCTCCAAGGGAGCCCTAGAGGAGGTGCCGGCAGGGGAGAGAGGCCTAGGCATTTATTCACCAGTGTTCCTGGTTCCCAAGAAGACGGGAGACCTCCGGATTATCATCGATTTGAGATTTCTCAATCGATTTATAAGGAAAACAAGGTTTCGTATGGAAACCATAAGGTCAGTCACCCATATCCTCAACCTCGGGGATGTCATGGCTACTCTGGACCTCAAAGATGCTTACCTTCACATCCCGATCCATTCCGCCTTCCGGAAATTTCTCAGGATCGCGGTCCAGATTTCAGGGGTTCGCAGGCACTTTCAGTTCACCGCGCTCCCCTTCGGAATCTCTTCTGCCCCCCTGATCTTCACCAAGGTGGTGGTATCGGTGGTGGCAGCATTGAGACTCCAAGGGCTGACTATCATTCCTTATCTGGACGATTGGCTTTTCATAGCCTCTTCAGTTCCGATCCTTACCCACCATCTTCAGATCGCAATCTCCTTTCTTCTCCGCCTAGGCTGGATCATCAACTGGCAGAAGTCGAATGTGAGCCCATCATCTTCAATCCAATATTTAGGATTCGTGGTCGACTCTATGGAGATGTCCCTCCGGTTGACTCAAGAAAGGAAAGCGCGGATTCAGGACCTGGCAAAGGTCCTTCATGTCCCTCGTCGAGTCTCTATTCGGACTCTCATGAAGATGGTGGGGCTCATGTCAGCGGCTGCGGACGCAGTCCCTTGGGCGCTATGGCACCTCCGTCCTCTTCAGTCGGAGGTCTTACACTTATGGAACGGCAGCCCTGCGGGGCTAGATTCCCTGTGCTCCCTGTCCGGTCAAACCCGGAATTCCCTCAGATGGTGGTTTCGACTGCCAGCAGGGAAGTCTATGACCCAACCAGTTTGGGTCATATTGACTACAGACGCGTCCCTTGTAGGCTGGGGCGCTCACCTGGACGGATCCCAAGTGCAGGGATCTTGGTCCCCCTTGGAGCGGCATCTTTCCTCCAATCTTCGCGAGATGCGAGCTATCCGGCTAGCCCTCCTTCACTTCGCCCCTCAAATTCGGGGCAAAGCGGTGAAAGTCCAGTCAGACAATATGACTGCGGTTCTCTATATAAACAAGCAGGGAGGCACAAGGTCATTACCCCTTCTATCAGAGATCGGGGTGATTCTTCGGTGGGCAGAGCTGAACCTTTCCCATCTATCTGCCGTTCATATCCGAGGTTCCCTCAATATGATAGCAGACCGCTTAAGTCGAGGATTACCGACCATGGAGTGGTCTCTGCATCCGGAGGTCTTCAGGCAGCTAGTTCACAGTTGGGGTATGCCAGAGGTGGATCTCATGGCAACCAGGTTCAACGCCAAGGTGCTGAGGTTCTGTTCCCTGTACCGGGAAGACAACCCCCTGGCGATAGATGCTCTGTCGATACCGTGGAGGTTCAGGCTGGCTTACATCTTCCCTCCTTTTTCCATGATACCGAGGGTATTGATGAAAATTCGTCAGGATCAGGCCTCGGTAATAGCCATCATACCGTTTTGGCCCAAAAGATCCTGGTTTACCCAGCTCATTCAGATGAGTCGGGGACAATACTGGAGACTCCCCCCGGAGCAGACCCTGGTGTCGTGGGACACTCACCTCTGCCCAGATCTGCACAGGTTCAACCTGACAGCCTGGAGGTTGATCAGTCCCTTCCCAACATAGAAGGGCTTTCCGAGTCGGTCCTGAGAACTTTGTCGCATTCCCGAGCAGAGTCTACAAACAAGGCCTACTCCAGGATCATGAGAATCTTCGTGGCATGGTGTGATTCCAAACAGGTGGCGTCTGCAGATCCGCCCCTTCCTGCGATACTACATTTCCTTCAGGACGGATTAGATAGAGGCCTATCTCCAGCTACCTTGAAGGTACAAATGTGTGCCATCTCGGCCTGTCTCAACAGGCCATACTCTCGGGATCCACTCATCAAACGCTTCCTGAAAGGGGCGGAAAGACTAAAGCCTACTATACTGAAACCCATTCCCCAGTGGGATCTTTCAGTAGTGCTCAGGGGTCTAGCATCTTCCCCCTTCGAGCCTTTGGAGGAGGTTGATTTCAAATATTTGACTTTAAAGATGGTTTTTCTTCTGGCTATAGCCTCAGCCAAAAGAGTTTCTGAATTGCAGGCTTTCTCTGCAATTCATCCATATATTATTTTCCTACAGGACAGAGTACTCCTGAAGTTTCTGCCATACTTCAGACCTAAGGTGCCTACTTTTCAGAATATCAACCAGGTAATCTCCTTACCAGTTTTGTTTACAGCCTCCTCCTCTGATACTCCAGCTAGAGATCCGCTGGATATTTCTAGATGCCTCCAGATCTATGTGGATAGATCCAGAGAGTTCAGGATAGATGAGAATCTCCTTATCCTGTTGCCGGTAAGTCTAAAGGCCGTAAAGCGTCTAAAGCCACCATTAGTCGCTGGATCAAGGAGGCCATTAAGGAAGCTTTTGTCTCCCAAACCTTAGATCCTCCCGAGTTTGTGAGAGCCCATTCTACTAGGGCGGTCTCCACCTCGGTTGCGGAAAGAAGCCTTCTCCCCTTAGAGTTGATCTGTAAGGCGGCCTCCTGGAGCTCTGAGTCAACCTTCATCTCCCATTATAGGATAGATGCTAGGATGGCAGAGTTTTCGGCTTTCGGGCAGACAGTTCTTACTTCTGCCAGGCATGAGGACCCTCCCTAGGGGTTTTATCTTGCTATCTCCCCATCTGTGCTGCTGGTAGGACGTAAGGGAATCGTTAATTTCTAACGATAATTTGTTTTCCCTTAGTTCTAACAGCAGCACACAAAGATCCCTCCCTAATTTACATCATACTTGTTAAAGACACGGTGGGCTGGGGGGTGATCTCCTCCCTTTCAGGGAGCTGAAGATCGTTTATTGGTTCTTGGGCTCATTAAAATTCCGCCGGTCCTACCAGTCCACAGGGGCAGTTAACCCCATCTGTGCTGCTGTTAGGACTAAGGGAAAACAAATTATCGTTAGAAATTAACGATTCCCGATTTAAGGCCATCTGGAAATGCCTGCATTATGCAGATAATGCAGCATGTCCCCCCCCCCCCCCCCCCCCCCCAAGGTGATCCTGCCTATGGCCGCCTGTACAAAATCAGGCCGGTCATCGATCACTTCGGAGCCAAATTCATGGAGGCCTACGTACCTGGAAGGGAGGTCGCGGTTGATGAGTCTCATTGCTTTCAAGGGGAGACTCATTTTCCGCCAGTATGTTCCCTCTAAACGAGTGAGGTATGGCGTGTAGCTGTACAAACTTTGTGAGAGTACCTCAGGGTACACTTACAAGTTTTGTGTTACGAGGGGCAAGATTCCCGTATTCAACCCCCAGAATGTCCCCCCCACTCTGGGTGTTAGCGGGAAACTTGTGTAGGACCTTATGCACCCACTGCTAGATAATGGTTACCACCTATACGTGGATAACTTTTATACTAGTATCCCCTTGTTCCAGATCCACGTTTGCTTGTGGGACCGTGCGGAAAAATCAGCGTGGCCTCCCTACCTACCCCCTCCAGGTACCTAACCCCAAGGGGTGAGACCTGTGCCCTTACCAGTGGAAACCTGCTGCTGGTTAGATATAAGGACAAGAGGGATGTCCTTATACTGTCCACAATTCACGGTAACAGCATCACCCCTGTCCCTGTGCGAGGTACCGCGGCAACGGTCCTCAAGCCTGATTGTATCATCGTCTACAATCGGTACATGGGAGGAGTTGATCTCTCTGATCAAGTCCTCAAGCCATATAATGCCATGCGCAAAACCAAGGCATGGTACAAAAAAGTTGCAGTCTACTTGGTGCAGGTTGCCATGTAAAACTCTTTTGTACTGTTCCAGAGCGCTGGCAACACAGGGACATTCCTCCAGTTCTATGAGGCAGTCCTCAAGACCCTGATTTTTTTCTGACCGGGAAAGAGCAGGTGGGAGTACCTTAGGAATTGGAGGTGCCCGGATCGTTCCTGGCCAACACCAGGTGTGGTCCCCCATACTGGAAAGAAGGGACGAACCCCCATAAAAATGCAGTGTGTCACAAGAGGGGGATACGGAAGGACACCACCACTCGGTGTGACACGTGCCCCGATCATCCGGGCCTCTGCGTTATTGGTTGCTTAAGGTAGTACCACACTTCCATGGAGTTCTACATTTATAATCCCAATCACCAATTTAGCCACTGACTATTCAAAAAAATCTATGGTTCTCAGACTTGAGACACCCAAAAATAATAATTGGGTAGAACTAAGAAAAAAAAAAAAAAGTAGACTTACTAGGTAGTGCCGCGTCCGTAATAATCTCCTCTGTAAATATACCCCTAAACCCCCAGATTAACACGGTAAAACAAAAAAAAAATGAATTACATAACAAAAAGTGTAATGGCAAACGATCAAAAAGTCATATAGCCCCCAAAACAGTGCCAATAAAACTGTCCCCTCATACCGCAAAAAATGAGCCCCTACCTAATACAATCGGCTAAAAAAAAAAAAGACTCAGACGATAGAGATACAAAAAATTTCTTTTTTTGTATCCAAAAAGATAATATAGTCTAAAACCTAAATAATTGTAAAAAATTTGACTTATTAGGTATCGCCATGTCCGTAATAATCTCCTCTGTAAAAATACCCCATGACCCAACCCCCCAGATTAACACGGTCCAAAAACAAAAATTTAAAATGGTGCCAAAACAGTCCATTGTTTCCAGTAAAAACCAAGTGTAAACAGCCAAGATTTTTTTTTATTTTTGGTAACCTTACCTCACAGAAATGTAATTTAGAGCAACCAAAAAACATATGTAACCTAAAAATAGTCCTCCCAAAAAAAGCCACCTTATCCCGTAGTTTCCATAATGGGGTCACTTTTAGGGAGTTTCTACTGTAGGGGTGCATCAGGGGGTCTTGAAATAGGACACGGTGTAAATAAACCGGTCCATAAAAATCAGCCCTCAAAACCCACACGGTGCTCCTTTCCCTCTACACCCCGCCGTGTGGCCGTACAGTAGTGTACGACCACATATGGGGTGTTTCTGTAAACGGCAGAGTCAGGGCAATAAAGATACAGTCTTGTTTGACTTAACCCTTGATTTGTTAGTGGAAAAAATGGGTTAAAATTGAAAAATTGGAAAAAAAAAATTAAATTCTGAAATTTCATCCCCATTTGCCAATAATTCTTGTGGAGCACCTAAAGGGTTAACATAGTTTGTGAGATCAGTTTTGAATACCTTGAAGGGGTGTCGTTTCTTAGATGGGGTCAATTTTAGGGAGTTTCTACTGTAGGGGTGCATCAGGGGGTCTTGAAATAGGACACGGTGTAAATAAACCGGTCCATACAAATCAGCCCTCAAAACCCATGGGGTCATTTTTGGGTGGTTTCTATTATGTAAGCCTCACAAAGATTTGCTTCTAAACTTCTAAGCCTTGTAACGTCCCCAAAAAATAAAATAGCATTTCCCAAATGATCCAAACATGAAGTAGACATATAGGGTATGTAAATTAGTAACTATTTTTGGAGTTATTACTATGTATTGTAGAAGTAGAGAAATGGAAAGTTAGACATTTTTCCCAAATTTTGGTACATTTGGTATTTTTTTTATAAATAAAAATGATTTTTTTTTTTACTCAATTTTACCAGTGTCATGAAGTACAATATGTGACGAAAAAACATTCTCGGAATGGCCTGGATAAGTCAAAGCGTTTTTAAAGTTATCACCACTTAAAGTGACACTGGTCAGATTTGCAAAAAATTGCCTGGTCCTTAAAGGGGTTCTGCACTTTCATTTAACTGATGATCTATCCTCTGGATAGATAATCAGCTTCTGATCGGTCGGGGTCCGACACCCGGGACCCCCGCCGATCAGCTGTTTGAGAAGGCAGCGGCGCTCCAGCAGCGCCACGGCCTTCTCACTGTTTACCGCCGGGCCGCCCGCCCACTGACGTCACGACTAGTATCAACTAGAGTGGGCGCGGCTAAGCTCTGTTCACTTGAATGGAGCTTAGCCGCGCCCACTCTAGTTGATACAAGTCGTGACGTCAGTGGGCGGGCGGCCCGGCGGTAAACAGTGAGAAGGCAGCGGCGCTGCTGGAGCGCCGCTGCCTTCTCAAACAGCTGATCGGCGGGGATCCTGGGTGTCGGACCCCGGCCGATCAGAAGCTGATGATCTATCCAGAGAATAGATCATCAGTTAAATGAAAGTGAAGAACCCCTTTAAGGTTAAATAAGGCTGTGTCCTGAAGGGGTTAAGAGAATACATAGAGGTACAATGTTAGCAGTGTTTACAAAGCTACACACTTTTTAATTTCAAGCTTTTGGGGAATATTTAATTGACTCCATACTACTGCACTGTCCTTAATTTGCTGCATTGAGAAATACATCGTTTACAAAGCTATATTCACCATGAACAGCTGTTTTCCACATCAGACTCCAGTATATGATACAAGTTTATAGTTGTGTACAGTAATTTCCACTTCATAATTGTTCATTACACCAACCATTTCCTTAGATTATTAAGAACTATATCAATGTCATGCCTAAAATTTGTTACACACCATTACAATAAAATTAGTTTTTTTGGAGAAAAGATTCTAAAAACATTAAAAATATACATTAGAGAAGAATGAGAAATAATACTGCTGGTTTTATGGAGCATTCATGTAACATGTTTCCTTACCAGGCTAATTTTTCAGCAATGAGCTGATCTAACAGCAAATAACTAATTTCTGAACCAACCTACATGTACCGTATTTGATATGATTTTTAACTGGACATCTTAGACCTTTCTTTTGTGCCATTACTTGATAGATATAATATTTAAAAAAAAAAATAAGGAAAACCTGAATTATGAAAAAAAAATAACATTTTTCCTTTCTTAATTATTTTTTTTTAACTGTTACAAAAGATTTCAAGACAGAACATTTCTAAAACCATTATCGTACATTTGTACTCTGAAAATGGACACTATTTGTGTAATTTACCTGCTGGCTGGCCTCACCATAAGCCTCAAAAGGCTACAGCGCATTTTGGCGTCCTACTTATTTTTTTTTTTTTATTGCTGGCTCTATGGCACCGTACTGCCAGTTCGGATGTTGGACAGCGCTAAAACATTACAAGCCCCTTCACAGTGACTTTGTTGTGCCCCTAATGTATTCATCTTAGCTAAATTTGGACATTTTAAGCGATTGGCTGGGGTGTTTTTTTTTGTTTGTTTTTTGTGTGCATTAGAAAAATACCCCTGCTCTACTAAATGTAGCTGAAACGAATACCTAGACTTTAAAAAAAATGTTTAAGAAAGTAAAAAGGAAAAAAAAAGTGTACTGTATGTATATGTACACACAAATTCCATTATACTATTGCTAAAACTATTAAATATATATTTTTTATGAACAAGGCGGGAAATATGTGTGTATGTAGTCTGATGTACTATTGCTAATACTGGTAGCTATTGCTAGAACTTTTTAATTTTTGTATTGTCTTTATTTCACTTTATATGAATTTTTAATGACTTTTCTTATATATTTTTACTATTTAATTTTTTTTTTTAAGTGAATTAACTCCTTCCAGCCACAGTCAGTGCAGGAAGGTGTTAATTCACAGCCTGCAGGCACACAGTTAACTTTACAGTTCTAACATCAAGAAGCGTGCTCCCCACCGGCTTTTAAATTGTACACTGCGATGGATCCTTGTAGCAGGGTGTTACAAGGATGCCATGCAACCAGACCGCTTCTGCTGGTTTCGGCATGCCTCACTGTGACCGCAGCTGTCTAATAAGCCACAAGCACCGGCAGATCGCGATGTAAACATGCACTTTTATACGTCGGGTTAAAGATGAGCACCTACTGCCACGACGTATAAAGTTCTCTGCCACGGCTGATGCATCCAGGCAGAGGATGAATTGAGAGGTGGCCTCAACCAGAGATGGGACCTAATCTATCACTTATTTATGGCATATCCTGTGGGTGTGCTATAAGGCTGGGGCTACACAGCGATCATGGATGCTATACCCATATGACAACCAAGGATTTCTGTGTAGAACTCAAATTGCAGTGACTCCAGAATCACAAAAAAAAAAAAATCGAGCAGGGGTTGATTTTTGGGGGATTCTTGGGTTGTTTGCACTTGAATCAACTATGGCATATTGATAGGATTTGCCATAAAGCTATGGCTTATGTGTAGTGCTACAAGAAAGTTGCGCGACATTTCATATAATGTATTTCAATGGTGTTTTAATGTGACAAAAATCTGGATGGATTTTCTTGTGTCTGTCGCGTCACAGTGATCTAAGTCCTCAGGATGGGTCATCCAGTATCTGATTGGTGGGGTTCTGACATCTGGGACCCCCGCCGATTAGCTGTTTGAGAAGACACCAGTGTTCCTGTGAGCGCCACAGCCTTCTCTCTGCTTTTCGTAGGCCAGTTATGTCACCTTCATCACTCACGTGGCCTAGGAGCAGCTCAGCCCCATTCAAGTGAAATATTCAATATGTGAGAAAGAATCGAAATCGCACATCCTCATTACTATGCTTTTGATATAACAACTGTTTTAAACTCCAGCAAGATAAAACATGGCTCTACAGCACTATTGTCAATCTATTGCTATGCACATTTATGAGGCATTAGTTTACAGTTTGATCAAAGAGCATAGGCCCACTTACCACGACAAGGTCACCTCTTCAAGTGGGGACCTACTCTAACCATTCAAGTGAAATGCCAAGCACAGCCGCTGTATAATGTAGGCCGCTGTGAGAAGGCAGCTGTGCTCACAGGAGTGCTGCTGCCTTCTTAAAACAGCGGATCGGCGGGGGTCCTGGGTGTCGGACCCCCAGTGATCAGATACTAATGACCTATCAGAGAAAAAAAATTATTGAACTGAACAGATCCTGACACAATCCATATCACTCGTGTGAAGGAGACTTAAAGGAAACCTGTCACCGGGATTTTGGGTATAGAGCTGAGGACATGAGTTGCTAGATGGCCGCTAGAACATCCGCAATACCCAGTCCCCATAGCTCTGTGTGCTTTTATTGTGTAAAAGAAACGATTTGATACATATGCAAATTAACCTGCGATGAGTCGGAGCTTGAAAATATGACTCTTCTCTGGTCACACAAGTAAGATATGACTCTTTTATGTTAATTTGCATAAAAGGCTGGAAGTACAAAAATGCATCATACTTATTGAATTCGTCTGCAAATTAGATTAAAAGTGTAATTTATATGTTTAGGGTAACACAATGAACATTTAGAAACGCTCAGTGAGGGTAGCATAGTAGAGGTGACAGGTTCCCTTTAAGGTCCCGCTACAGCATTTCAATTGAGGTGAGATCTGGTTTTTACTGGGCCATTGCATCACCTTGATTCTTTTCTTTTTCAGCCATTGCTGTAGATTTGTTTGGTCTGCTTGGGATCATTGTTCTATTGCAGGTATCAGCAACCTTCGGCACTCCAGCTACTGTAAAACTGCAACTCCCAGCATGCAAACATGCATGGCTGTTCTTCTAACTCCTATGGAAGTAAATGAAGCATTCTGGTTGTTTTGTTTTTTGAACAGCTGGGGTGCCAAAGGTTGCCGATTCCTGTCCTCTTTCATGACCCAGTTTCAGCCAAGCTTTTAAAGGGAACCTCCAAAAACCATCCCAAGCCGCCAGCAGTACTCGAGAGTAGCCAGCAGCGTGATTCCAGCGTGTTTCCGACGATCGTTTTATCCCCTGCCCGCGTGATTTTCTAGTCATGTTTATAGTCAAGGGGGCAGTGGCCTCACGGTAACCACACCCCCTTCCTGCTCCTTCGCTGTGACTGACAGCCGGCTGTTCGGCAAAGGCAGCCGAACTCTCGTGCATAAGCACTGTCAGTGCCAGCGAAGGGGCAGGAACGGGGCGTGCTTACCGTGACCTGAAGCAAGGAGGCCGGTGCCCCCTTGACTTCAAACATGACTAGAAAATCACGCGGGCAGGGGATAAAAGAACGTTTTCTGAGCTTTTGCTTTATCTGACTTCAGGAAGAAAACGATCGTCGGAAACACGCTGCTGGCTACTCTCAGGTACTGCTGGCGGCTTGGGATGTTTTTTGGAGGTGACAGGTTCCCTTTAACTCTAGAATACAGAGGAATTCAATGACTGCAAGGTGCCCATGTCCTGTGGCTGCAAAACAAGCCCAAATGATTACCCCATCATCGCTGTGCTTGACAGTTGGTATGAAGTGTGCTTATATGCTGTGTTTGGGTTTTGATGAATGTGGTGCTGTGCATTATGGCCAAACATCTTCACTTTGGTCTTGTCTGTCCAAAGAACTTTGACCCAAATTTACTAATGTATCTGCACTGTCTAAAAAAGTGTTTCCTGCTTTAGCTTTGTATCCAGCTATCCACCATCTATAACAAAAGATTTTTTAAGGCTACTTTCACACTTGCGCTTGATCGGATCCGTTCTGAACGGATCCGATCATATTAATGCAGACGGAGGCTCCGTTCAGTACGGATCCGCCTGCATTAATAACTTAGAAAAATTTCTAAGTGCGCAAGATGCCTGAGCGGATCCGTTCAGACTTTCAATGTAAAGTCAATGGGGGACGGATCCGCTTGAAGATTGAGCCATATGGTGTCATCTTCAAGCGGATCCGTTCCCATTGACTTACATTGTAAGTCTGAACGGATCCGCTCGCTGTCCGCCTGGCCGTGCGGAGGCGAGCGGAGCGGAGGCTGAACGCCGCCAGACTGATGCAGTCTGAGCGGATCCGCTCCATTCAGACTGCATCAGGGCTGGACGGAGGCGTTCGGGTCCGCTCGTGAGCTCCTTCAAACGGAGCTCACGAGCGGACCGACGAACGCAAGTGTGAAAGTAGCCTTACATGTGTGGGAACAAACTAAAACACCAATAATACACAACTACACATTGAAATACCAACATTACATTTTTATTGTTAGAATACATTAATAAATAGACATAAATACATAAAATTATGCAGGAGATGTAAAATATGGAACAAGAAGTTCCCCCACACTCAGGAAGGGCCCAGGGTTCAAATTAGGGTCCATTCACACGTCCGCAATTTTGTTCCGCATTTTGCGGAATGGAATTGCGGACCCATTAATTTCTATGGGGGGCAGCACGATGTGCTGCCCGGATCCGGAATTGCGGATTCGCACTTCCGGGTCCGCAATTCCGTTCCTGAAAAAAATGGAACATGTCCTATTTTTGTCCTCAATTATCGGACAAGAATAGGCATTTTCTAAATGCGGAACGCACACCGCCGATGTCCGTGTTTTGCGGATCCACAGATCCGTGGATCCGCAAAACACACACGGATGTGTGAATGGACCCTAAAAGATGAAAAAGACCGTATATATGCCAACCTGCTAGGTAGGTACGATAGAGGCCTGTGGATACTCGCATACGCTACAGGATCCCACCTTAAAGCATCCTAATAGTGCAATAACATGCCATAGAAGATACAGCAATAACATATTATTGTAATCAAACAGGAGGGTGCACTTAAGCACAACAAGTGCACCCCCTGATATATAGGTAAATAAAACTGTGCAAAGCTGCTACCTAATACAAAGGATACAAATCACCATATAAGGGCCCTTTCACACCTGCGTTATAGTCTTCCGGCATAGAGTTCCGTCGTCGGGGCTCTATGCCGGAAGAATACTGATCAGGATTATCCTAATGCATTCTGAATGGACAGTCCGTCCTTCAGGATGCATCAGGATGTCTTCCGTTCCGGAACGGAACGTTTTTTGGCCGCAGCAAATAGCGCAGCATGCTGCGCTTTTTGCTCCGGCCAAAAATCCGGAACACTTGCCGCAAGGCCGGATCCGGAATGAATGCCCATTGAAAGGCATTGATCCGGATCCGGCCTTAAGCTAAACGTCGTTTCGGCGCATTGCCGGATGCGACGTTTAGCTTTTTCTCAATGGTTACCATGGCTGCCGGGACGCTAAAGTCCTGGCAGCCATGGTAAACTGTAGTGGGGAGCGGGGAGCAGCATACTTACCATCCGTGCGGCTCCCGGGGCGCTCCAGAGTGACGTCAGGGCGCCCCAGGCGCATGGATCACATGATCCATGCGCATGGGGCGCTCTGACGTCATTCTGGAGCGCCCCGGGAGCCGCACGGATGGTAAGTATGCTGCTCCCCCGCTCCCCACTACTACTATGGCAACCAGGACTTTAATAGCGTCCTGGGTGCCATAGTAACACTGAAAGCATTTTGAAGACGGATCCGTCTTCAAATGCTTTCAGTACACTTGCGTTTTTCCGGATCCGGCGTGTAATTCCGGCAAGCGGAGTACACGCCGGATCCGGACAACGCAAGTGTGAAAGAGGCCTTACATGCTGTTGAATCCTATTGACCAGGTGGGATATCACCACCAATAGGCCCACATACCCAGAAGAAAATGGTTATGGCAATAGAAAATAACAGTCTATAAAACCCCAGGCAACCCATAGTACAGTCAGTGTCAGTATTAATAAGTATAACAAGCCCTGATGATAACCAAAGTAGTGATAGTAATATAGTAGAAATGGGTTACAAACCTCAAGAGGGAAGGACCAAACACCCAACATACGTTTCGCGCAGGTGCGCTTCCAAGGGGCTGCGCTTCTTCCAAGTTAAAGCTGCTATCTTCTATGGCAGGGATAAACAACCTGCGGCCCTCAATACTATTCTGTGCGGCCCCCAACCATCTGGTAACAGACATGTATATCTATGTCTTGTGGCTGCTCACATGTATCTTTCATGTATTCTCTCATTAGATGGGAGTACTAGAAGTGTAACTAGACATTTATGATATATACTCAATATGCCATAAATATAGTATTTCAGTTGGTAATACCCCCTTTAAGTTTTTTTTTCGGCCCTTGGAATTGGTTCAGGTTCACAACGTGGCCCCCAACCAGAAAAGGTTGTGCACCCCTGTTCTATGGCATGTTTTTGCACTATTAGGATGCTTTGTGGTGGGATCCTGTAGCGTATGTGAGTATCCACAGGCCTCTATGGTACCTACCTAGCAGGTTGGCATATATATATATATATATATATATATATATGATCTTTTTCATCTTTTATTTGAACCCTGGGCCCTTCGAGTGTTGGGGACATTCTTGTTCCATATTTTACATCTCCTGCATAATTTTATGCATTTATGTCTCTTTGTATCCAGCTGTATCTTCAGCTTAATAACACAGAAAACATTAAAATGGGAAATGATGCAGTCCTCCCAGGACGGTAGGACAGAGGCCAAAAATCTAGGAACGTTATGCCTGATCCGGGATGACTGGGAGGCATGTAGATGACCAGATTGTGATGGCTTAGAATTTCCTATTCCAAACACTGCTTCACATATGAAGCACTTCATAAAGAGTGGCAGCTGACTTGTATGATCTGTAGTCTCTAGTGCACAAAATAGAGAATGTTTTGAAAGGTGAAAAAAAAAAAAGTTCCACAAAGAATTTTTTAATACCCAATGCATATTCTGAAAAATAATTCATCAGATACATTATAGTTATTTCTAGACTCAACTAATAATTTACTTAACCACTTAGGGACTGGGCTCCTTTTCCCCTTAAGTACCAGGCCATTTTTTGCAAATCTGACCAGTGTCACTATGTGTGAATAACTTTAAAACACTTTTACTTATCCAGGCCATTCGGAGATTGTTTTTTTCATCACATATTGTACTTCATGACACTGGTAAAATAGAGTCAAAAAAATTATTTTTTTATTTATAAACAAAAATACAAAATTTACCCAAAATTTGCAAATTTCCAAGTTTCAATTTCTCTCCTTCTATAATACATTGTAATACCTACAACAATTGTTATTACTTTGCATTCCCCATATGTCTACTTCATGTTTGGATCATTTTAGGAATAACATTTTATTTTTTGGGGATGTTACAAGGCTTAGAAGTTTAGAAGCAAATCTTGAAATTTTCAAACACCCACTTTTTAAAGGACCAATTCAGGTCTGAAGTCACTTTGTGAGGCTTACATAATAGAAACCACCCAAAAATGACCCCATTCTAGAAACTACACCCCTCAAGGTATTCAAAACTGATTTTACTAACTTTGTTAATCCTTTAGGTGTTCCACAAGAATTAATGGAAAATAGAGATAAAAATTCACTTTTTGGGCAGATTTTCCATTTTAATAATTTTTTCCAGTTACAAAGCAAGGGTTAACAGCCAAACAAAACTCAATATTTATGGCCCTGATTCTGTAGTTTACAAAAACACCCCATATGTGGTCGTAAACTGCTGTATGGGCACACGGCAGGGGACAGAAGGAAAGGAATGCCATATGTTTTTTTCGAAGGCAGATTTTGCTGGACAGTTTTTTTGACACCATGTCCCATTTGAATCACCCCTAGAGTAGAAACTCCAAAAAAGTGACCCCCATTTTAGAAACTACGGGATAGTGTGGCAGTTTTGTTGGTGCTATTTTAGGGTACATATGATTTTTGGTTGCTCTATATTACACTTTTTGTGAGGCAAGGTAACAAGAAATAACTGTTTTGGCACTGTTTTTATTTTTTGTTATTTACAACATTCATCTGACAGGTTAGATCATGTGGTTTTACACAATAATAGCTTTTTAAAAACAAAAAAAATTATGTTTTAGTGTCTCCATATTCTGACCCATAGTTTTTAAATTTTTTGAGTGATTGTCTTAGGTAGGGGCTCATTTTTTGCGGGATGAGGTGACGTTAGATTGGTACTATTTTGGTGGGCATATGCCTTTTTGATCGCTTGCTGTTGTACTTTTAGTGATGTAAGGTGACAAAAAATTGTTTATTTAGCACAGTTTTTATTTTTTACTTTTTACAATGTTTATATTAGGGTTAGGTCATGTGATATGTTTATAGAGCCGGTTGATACAGACGCAGCGATACCATATATGTCTATAATTTTTTTTTTACTTTATTTGAGGGAACTTCCTTTTTTTTTTTTTTACTTGAAACTTTAAATTTTTTGGGGGGAAAACTTTATTTTTCCAACTTTTTTTTCACTTTTTTTAATCAACTTTTGGGGGTCTAATCCCTTTTACAATGCATTCTAAAACTTCTGTATTGGAATGCATTGGCTGTATGAGTAATACAGTGTGTATTACTCATACAGCTTCTTGCCTGTGAGATCCAGGGGGCTGGATCTCACATGCTCTTCACCTGAAGGCAGCACCAATACCTAAGGAAGGCATCGCGCTGCCTTCCATGCCATCGGATCCCCATAACAGCAGCACGGGGACCCGATGGCACTGCCAACCGCCCGCCGCAGCGATCCGTAAAAGCCGCAAACCTCAGGTCTGAATTGACCTGCGGTTTGCAGCGATCGCCGATACGGGGGTTCACGGGACTTCCCCCCGCGCATTGTCCCAGGGTGCCTGCTGATTGATCTCAGCAGGTACCCAGTTCCGATCACCGCCCGCCGGTGATCGGAACTACACATGACGTACCGGGACATCATGACGTACCGGTACATCATATGTCCCCAAGAGGTTAAAGGGGTTGGCCACTCTATGTATTTGCTACTACTGTGTGGGAGGCAGGGAAAAAGATAATTTCCTAATATATGTCATTAAGCAGATTTGCCTATATTTTCTATTACCTGAAGCCACGCCCCCTGAGCCCGCTCTGCCCTGCAGCCGAATCCATCCATGGCTGCACTCGACATGGAGGAGCTTTAGAGGTCTGGCATTGAGGTGGCCCTGGCTCCCCACACCCCTGTTTATTTACTTCTGTCAGGAGTGCAAGCTCAGGAGGACCGCAGGGCAGCAGCATTACACGTCAGCAGACACGCTGAGCCAATGAGGAGTGGGCTCTACACACGTGCCTGCTGACGCTGATTGATGCTGCTAGTATTTACAGGAAAATGGGCCACAGCACTCTATTCATAAAATGGCAAGGGTGGGTGCACGTCCAGGTTGTGTTCTAAAGCTCCACCTCCAGAACTATAAATCTCACAAATATTTAGGACAGCACTCCTTAGGTAGTGAAAAGATAATGATTTTATTTCATGTTATTTCAGCCGGAATAGGTGGTATGTCAGTTGCAACGTTTCAGGCTTAATAATCGCCCTTCATCAGGCACTCTGAGGACCACACTGTGTATACAGCCGGCTGTATACACAGTGTGGTCCTCAGAGTGCCTGATGAAGGGCGATTATTAAGCCTGAAACATTGCAACTGACATACCACCTATTCCGGCTGAAATAACATGAAATAAAATCATTATCTTTTCACTACCTAAGGAGTGCTGTCCTAAATATTTGTGAGATTGATGCTGCTAGGTCCGCGCTCAGAAGGAAGCATGCAGAGGTCAGGAAGAAAAAACCTCTCTGCATGCTCCTCCTCCTCTCCTGCAGCCTCCAAGTAGATTACTTTACCATCGGATGCAATTTTAGCATCGTTAGACATTACCAGTTTATATACTTCAATCAGACATGATTTTGGGATAGAGGTGGTTACTAAGGCCCTGACCCAGTCCACTTTTTCAGCTGAGTGTCAGGATTTTATTTTACAACTTTTACATTTGGTACTGACATGTAATTATTTTGTGATCATTTTTATCTCCAGAGGAAGGGGACCGACATGGGGTCTAATGTGGCCCCTACTTACGCTAACATGGTGGTCTCCTTCCTTGAGGAATCGTACATCTATGTATCGCCCCACTTCCGACATGTTTTGAAGTAGTGGCGATACATAGATGAAATTTTTTTGATTTGGACTGGTTCGGAGGACCTACTTATGGAGTTTTTTCAATTCCTTAATACCATTGATACAGATATAAAATTTACCTTGGAACATTCTAGTAAACAAATACACTTCTTGGACACCGTTGTAATTGTCAAGGATCACGTACTATCGACGGGCTTATATTCTAAGCCCACCGATCGCAATACATTATTAACTTACAACAGTGCACATCCCAGAGCCATGGTTAAGTCCCTTCCTCTGAGCCAATTTTATCGTGCGAAACGCATAGTAAGCAACGACAATGAATTGTCAGACACACTAGATCGCATGACACAGGCCTTTATAGATAGAGATTATCCTTTATCTCTACTAAATGAACACCTGACCTCTTTACAGGGGAAATCACACACCGACTTTCTCAAAAAGAAAGATAGGAATAACAACAAACAAATTAAGAGAATTCCTCTAGTCACTGTCTATACAGAGGACAGTACACATGTTAGACAAATTGTCTTGAGACACTGGCCTGTCTTGAAAAGTGGACATGGGAGGATTGAAGAATTCTCTCTTCCTCCCCTCATGTCATACAAGAGAGCCAGGAATCTTAAAGACAAACTAATTCACACGGACATAGGTCCACAAAAATAATTTGGCCAGACCTTCCTACGCTGCCCCAAATTGGGAAGTTTTCCCTGTCTAAACTGCATAAATTGTCGATACATGCAGCAAGGAAGTTTCTTCCTGCATCCATTGACACAGAAAAAATATCATATCAAACACTATTTAACATGCGATTCTTCATTTGTTGTATACATTCTTTGGTGCCCATGTCAGTTATTATATGTTGGTGAGACCTCACTGGATTTTAAAACTAGAATTAACCAGAATAGATATACCATTCGCAAAAAACATTTTCCAGTTCCAAAACATTTTACTGACATTGGCCACAAAGAAAGGGACCTCAGATGTATATTAATTGACCATATCCCCACTCCCCGCGGGGGTGGCAATAGACGCACCTTACTTAAGAAATGCGAGATTCGGTGGATTACTAAATTAAACACATTGAGACCCCAAGGGTTAAATGTGGACTATAAGCCCTGGCTGTTGTCCTGAGTGATCGTATTTGGGATTTTGCTCGCCTGTTTTCATTATGGAGTTGTATTTGTCAGTGCCCCTTGTTTTCATTTAACAAGGTGATTTTATACATTTTGTTTTTATTTACCTTCAGGATTATGGTGAGGATTGGGCCCGTTCTCGACAGGAGTGAGCGGTGGAAAGCTGACCTATTGGATCATGATGAGACCTGGATAATTTATATCACAAGTTTTTATGTATTTTTCTCAATATATATTATAATTTTTCTTCCAACTTTTAGGTTGGGATAATAATGGTTGAGCCTCATGAATTATTATTTTTTCCTATACCTTGCACATGGATATGGCCATACACAGCATCACTATAGGGTGCCCACAGTGTCCATTCTATGTGATTTGCATATCTTGGCTCGATGTGTTGATACGTCCTTGGAGTTAGTGAGTATCTGAGAGGTTGGTGACATTAAGGGTCCTTCAATTGATTCTCGTATGATTGCCCCCGTAATCTAGAGGATTATTCCGTGAATGTCACGTTGGATTTCCAGGAGTGGTGTCCCGCGGACAGAGGGGATATTCTAACTTGTGGTTCTGTGGTGACAACACGAGACACATTTGTTGGGCTCCTCGTAAGACTAGGGGGCAATTTAATAACAACTATCTTGAGTGATTCATTTGATTTGGTAATATGCGGTACCACCGCGCATTATGTAATATAATTTTTTTCCCCTCCTTTATAGTGACTGTTCTACCGTCCATTATATCACCACCTTACCTCTTTGACTAATCACTGACTCACATCTATATATCACATCTGAGCTAATGCATTGCTGATCGCAATAGGTCACTGATGGGAGCCATGACATGCTTTTGTATATTGGCGATTCCATCTGCCAGGTTACTAGGAAATACTTAGTTGAATATGCATTCCATCATTTGTGAAGTACTTCAGAGTTTCGCAATGTCTCTGATGAGGTGATTATACTCTTGACTACATGATCGGATATGCAATCATGTGCTCTGATGTCTTCACAAGTTGTAGAGAATTTAGAACTTCGTATTGTCTCCCGTGATGTGATATACCTGATCACATGATCGGATGCGCGATCACATGTTGCGATCATATGTCCCAAGGTCCTTGGACATGCGCATTCTAATGATCGGATCAACGCGCGATCATGTGACCGGGAATTTTAGAAAGGTCCTGTGACATGCGCATTGTAATTAATGGCACGCCGGGATCCACGTGAATCGGCTCCATCGCCCACTCCTGGGACCCGTCTCATCAACTTACTGAAGGTACACCTGTACACTTTAGGTCATCAAGAGGACCTACACATGTGTTTATTATCACAATTAGCATATTATGTTTTAGTTTATGCTTATGCTGAATTTTAAAAAGAAGGAATTATGTCACATTATCACATTTAAACTTACTATAGGATGTGATTGTATAAATATACTGAGATTATTGTCTATATTATTGTTTTGAATTTATTGATTGTACTTGATTTGTTAATTACTTAATGATATTAAGCTGTATAAATATGCACATTGCACTGCCCACTTTGTCACTGCTTGAGAAAGATCTCAGTAAGCGGATCGAAACGTCGTGTGTCTGGTGAATAAAGCCGTTTTTCTACCTTTTTACTATTTGGATGTGCTGTGGAATTTTTCTATTTTTATGCATTGGAGGTGGATCGCCCCCACAGCCGCTGGCACTCGGACCGTACTTTACAGATAGCTGTGCTGCCCACATCTGTCTACCATATATATATACAGTACAGACCAAAAGTTTGGACACACCTTCTCATTCAAAGAGTTTTCTTTATTTTCATGACTTTGAAAATTGTAGATTCACACTGAAGGCATCAAAACTATGAATTAACACGTGTGGAATTATATACATAACAAAAAAGTGTGAAACAACTGAAAATTTCATATTCTAGGTTCTTCAAAGTAGCCACCTTTTGCTTTGATTACTGCTTTGCACACTCTTGGCATTCTCTTGATGAGCTTCAAGAGGTAGTCATCTGAAATGGTCTTCCAACAGTCTTGAAGGAGTTCCCAGAGATGCTTAACACTTGTTGGCCCTTTTGCCTTCACTCTGCGGTCCAGCTCACCCCAAACAATCTCGATTGGGTTCAGGTCCGGTGACTGTGGAGACCAGGTCATCTGGCGCAGCACCCCATCACTCTCCTTCGTGGTCAAATAGCCCTTACACAGCCTGGAGGTGTGTTTGGGGTCATTGTCCTGTTGAAAAATAAATGATGGTCCAACTAAACGCAAACCGGATGGAATAGCATGCCGCTGCAATATGCTGTGGTAGCCATGCTGGTTCAGTATGCCTTAAATTTTGAATAAATCCCCAACAGTGTCACCAGCAAAGCACCCCCACACCATCACACCTCCTCCTCCATGCTTCACGGTGGGAACCAGGCATGTAGAGTCCATCCGTTCACCTTTTCTGCGTCGCACAAAGACACGGTGGTTGGAGCCAAAGATCTCAAATTTGGACTCATCAGACCAAAGCACAGATTTCCACTGGTCTAATGTCCATTCCTTGTGTTCTTTAGCCCAAACAAGTCTCTTCTGCTTGTGTCCTGTCCTTAGCAGTGGTTTCCTAGCAGATATTCTACCATGAAGGCCTGATTCACATAGTCTCCTCTTAACAGTTGTTCTAGAGATGTGTCTGCTGCTAGAACTCTGTGTGGCATTGACCTGGTCTCTAATCTGAGCTGCTGTTAACCTGCGATTTCTGAGGCTGGTGACTCGGGTGAACTTATCCTCCGCAGCAGAGGTGACTCTTGGTCTTCCTTTCCTGGGGCGGTCCGCATGTGAGCCCGTTTCTTTGTAGCTCTTGATGGTTTTTGTGACTGCACTTGGGGACACTTTCAAAGTTTTCCCAATTATTCGGACTGACTGACCTTCATTTCTTAAAGTAATGATGGCCACTCGTTTTTCTTTATTTGGCTGCTTTTTTCTTGCCATAATACAAATTCTAACAGTCTATTCAGTAGGACTATCAGCTGTGTATCCACCTGACTTCTCCACAACCCAACTGATGGTCCCAACCCCATTTATAAGGCAAGAAATCCCACTTATTAAACCTGACAGGGCACACCTGTGAAGTGAAAACCATTTCAGGTGACTACCTCTTGAAGCTCATCAAGAGAATGCCAAGAGTGTGCAAAGCAGTAATCAAAGCAAAAGGTGGCTCCTTTGAAGAACCTAGAATATGACATATTTTCAGTTGTTTCACACTTTTTTGTTATGTATATAATTCCACATGTGTTAATTCATAGTTTTGATGCCTTCAGTGTGAATCTACAATTTTCATAGTCATGAAAATAAAGAAAACTCTTTGATTGAGAAGGTGTGTCTGTACTGCATATATATATATATATATATATATATATATACTGTACTTGCTATATATAAGTGTGTGTGTATATATTATATAAATATATATATGTTTATGTCTATATCTGTGCATGCGTGTGTATATGGATATATATATATATATATATATATATATTGTGGGGGTTTAGCTCTTCTTCAGGGTCATTCTCACAGATACGGCTTCAGGACACCAGGTTTCTGGTCCAAACAGTGCATTTATTGCGCCTCAGCAAACCAAACATAAATACAAAATAAACACCTGCCCGGCTGGGCTCTAACTAAACATGACGTTCCTGACTCACCTAAGTCACAGTCCACACCCTGTGAACCCATGCGGCTTTGTCAGCCAATGTCCCACAGCCTCCTGGCTGCTCCCACAACGATGTCTCCTTGGGGATAGAGGTCTCTCAGCCCTCTCGGCTCAGACCACACAGAGCCACTCCAGCCTTCTGTGTGCAAGTCCCCACCCCCTCTCACTCTGAGGATTCCTTTATCCCCAGGTGATTACTGCACCTGGTCTTTCTTCAGACCTGGCGATTCTGAGGGAAGACACAGCAAATCCTGCCATACATCTCCCCTAACAACCATGAGGCATGTCCCTGCCTCACATACCTCCCCCCTTTGTTCAAGCCTGTAGGGGTGAACACTAGCATCAAATCCAGATGCACGTGAACGGGCATTAATCTGGCCTACAGTCTTCCCCTTATTCTGCCAGACCCAGGACAACAGCGCTTGGTTTGTCACCCTCATGAGTTTATTACAGAGCTGACAAGGCCTCTGGGTATTTCTTGTCCATCTCATGAGCAGGTACTGTCTTTTTATATTTCCTGGCTTCTGCACAGGCCCCTCACGTCCTTTCTTGGACTGCGGCAACTCTTGACTGAACTGGTCCCAGTCATGGTCGTGTCCCAACCCTTTCTCGTTTGCCTTGCAGAGCTCCTTCAGCAGAGCAGGTTTCTTATGTCTCGCTCCTTTTTCCACGCCTCTGGACCCCTTTACTATTATTCTCAGCAGGTGTTTTGGAGCCAGCTTCAGAGTCTTCTGCGTCTCCAGTGGCTTTTCCCACTTCAGCAGTCGCTCTTTCCGCCCTAACCTTGGTCTCTGGGACATCCAAAGTTTTCTCCCATTTCAAGAGCTCGGCCTTAGCTTCCTTGGCCTCTGTCTCTTTGGCCTTTACTTTATTAGCCTTCTCCCCATTCAGGGACATGGCATCATATCCTTGGTTTCTTAATTCCTCCTTCCCTTTCGCATCAAGGTTGGAGGCACTGGGGTCTTCAGCATACTTCTTGTCTTCTGGCGTTTTCCCCAGGACACTGGTCTCCTTTTGGGGAGGAGTCAGGAGAGACAGCCCATCGCAATAGCCCGGATCTGCATACTGGTCGTCCGTCTCCTCATATTTCTTCCCCAGCAGGCAGCTGGCTACTTGGAAGGCCTTGTAGGCGGAGGGGATGTCTTTTGCGACCTGGTCCTGGTTACACACTGTCATGAGACTCTTGGCCTCTGCATCGACATCAGCCCCATCAACTGGTTCAGCTGATACCTTTTCCACCTTCTCTGCCTTGGCCAGTACCCTGGCACCACCATCTCCAGACCCACTCTTACCAGGCTCTGACTTCTTGGCACCTTCCAGAGGATCTTCCTCTTCTGGTTTCTCACTTTCTTCCACCTGCTGTGCAGGAGCACACTTAGGCTTCTCCACCTCATAGATGGCATCTTTTGAGCTCATGAGAGCTTCCATCTTTGCTCTGAGTTGCTTGTTCAGCCTCTCTAATTCATTTCGCTCCTCAAGCACTTCTTCAAGGGCTCTAGCCAAGGAGAGGGTCTTGGACTCTTTCTCCCAAGCATCAGCCTCCGCTCGGTCGCGTTCTTCGGCATATCGAGCCGATATGTATTTCTCTTCAACCAAGAGCTGGTCAAACTTCTTTTGTTTCTTCTCCAATCTAGACACAGTTTGTCTCTGGTGGTCCAGGTCCACCATGCGATCACATAACTCTTGATCAAGTTGAGCCATCCTGGCTTCCAAATGTCTTTTCTCCTCCAAGAGAGCAGATTTTTCTGAGGCGCTGTTTAGAACCTCATCAGCCAGCTCATCTCTTTCCTGCTCTGCATGAAATCTGGATTGCTCAGAAACTGCAAGTTCCTCTTGAAGTTGGAGAATTTCCGCTTCTATTAGTGACTCTAGTTCCTTCAGCTCATTCATCTCTTTCTGTGACTCCTCTGGAGATTCCTGCAGTTGGTCTGCGAGAACCGCTAGCCCTATCTATAGTGTATCTAGGGACTGTGCAGAACGAGAGAAAACATCTTCAAGTTTGTAGCTGTACTGTCCTGTCAGGTCATCTACAACTGTCAGGATATGAGCTTCAGACACTAGGCTGTCACCCGACTGAACTCTCGTCTCGTCAGATATAACTGTCACCTGGTTGCTACTAGTAACGACTTTAGTTTTGCTGGGTCTTGACATGGTAGCCTCACTCTCAGAGTTGCTAACTGTCACAGCACATAGGCCACTTATACGGCTCGTGTCATTATTAACCCTGGCCTCTAGGGGCACCCCTGAGTCAATCCCCACCTGGGACATTTTATTAATCATAGAAACCTGTGGAGACTGCACATCCACCTCTGGTCCGTGTGGTACACCCTCTAGCCCCGCCACGTTGTCTACAATGGGTCTCCTAGCGGTGTTTCTTCAACATTTATCAACACTTTTATATCAGACACATGTTTACCCACAGGGGGAGCTTTTTCCCCAATCACAGCCTGCAAAGGAAAAGGCATGTCATTATTATCACATATTTCATATGACATCACATTTTCCTTATGCATTTCCGCACTTTTGTCACCATCACTTTGTATTTGACCAGCACCATTGTTTCCAATGGTCAATATGCTTTTCCCATGCAGGTCAAAGTGCAGCTCCCTTAGATCCTCACTTAAAGGTACAGGTACAAGTTCTGCAGGAGTTTTTGCACTCTCTGCAGAAGTGTCTCCATTACTCCACAACTCCCAGCATAAGGGAAAGAGTACACCCCAACACTCCCTCATGCATAAGCTTATCTGTAACATCAAGTTCATCAGTCTCTGTTCTCATTGGAGTCTCACGCTCAGTGAAAATCAGTGGATAGTCCTTCTCCGCACGACTGTCCAGCACCTTTATTATTTTACCAGTCTCAGGTTTCAATCTTGTGCTACCTCTTACCCTGGGCTAGCATGGGATCCCGGATCCTTGTCATCCCAAAACTAGCTTTGGTCATGGGCAACTGAGGTAACACAGAAACCTTCTCCCCTGCGGGTTTCTGCGAGGAAGCAATCACAGCAGGCTTATCCGCCTGTCCAGACACCGTTTTTTCTCTGTGTGACTTATCACCTACCGGCCCAGCAGATATCCCCTGCCGCCGGCTCACTGTCACTGGCTCTGCCACATAGTTAATAACAGGAACAGTCTTACCCTTTGTAATCAACCATTCTGGTAAAGCAGTGACATTCTCTCCCGCGGACTCATCAAGGTTGTGGTTGCTCCTAGCAACAGCTTTACTGCACCTCCGCACTTCCTCTCTAGGACTCCGGGCACAGTCGCAGGGAAGATATGCACTCCCGAGAACCGCACCGCTCTTCACCTCCTTTTCTTCCCGACGGTTGCCCTTGGCAACGGCATATCCTTGCCTTTTATCAGGAACTCCGCTCCACAACTGCCCAAACAATGGAAAGTCCTTGCCCAGTACAAATTCCACTTCCAGTGTCTCACATTTTAACAGCTCCCATTGCACAGAGCCATAGTCCGTCACAAAGGTCAGTGACACCGTAGTTTTTGTCTCTGGCCCCCTTGTTACAAAGTCCAGAATTACAGGCAGGACCCGAGACACTTGCTGGCGGGAGTCTAGAATGACCCCCAGCGGGATTCCGCCGATCACTAACTCGCAGGATTTCTCCCACGGGCTATACCATTTTGCAGCCATTTCCACTGATCAGTCTCTTTTACTCGACTACTGGCCCTTTAAGTCCTGCACTGTTTGCACCACAGAAAAAAAAACGTCCAGTTTAACACCAGCAGTCTCTGCTCTGCAAACTAGCAGGCTTCCAGCACTTTTACTTATCAGCAGGGACACCTGCCCGCATCCGACACCAATTGTGGGGGTTAGCTCTTCTTCGGGGTCATTCTCACAGATACGGCTTCAGGACACCAGGTTTCTGGTCCAAACAGTGCATTTATTGCGCCTCAGCAAACCAAACATAAATACAAAATAAACACCTGCCCGGCTGGGCTCTAACTAAACATGAAGTTCCTGACTCACCTAAGTCACAGTCCACACCCTGTGAACCCATGCGGCTTTGTCAGCCAATGTCCCACAGCCTCCTGGCTGCTCCCACACCAGTGTCTCTTGGGGGATAGTGGTCTCTCAGCCCTCCTGGCTCAGACCACACAGAGCCACTCCAGCCTTCTGTGTGCAAGTCCCCACCCCCTCTCACTCTGAGGATTCCTTTATCCCCAGGTGATTACTGCACCTGGTCTTTCTTCAGACCTGGCGATTCTGGGGGAAGACACAGCAAATCCTGCCATATATCTCCCCTAACAACCATGAGGCATGTCCCTGCCTCACAATATATATATTCTATGTATCTGTATAAATGTACAGTGGATATAAAAAGTCTACACACCTCTGTTAAAATGTCAGGTTTCTGTGATGTAAAAAAATGAGACAAAGATAAATCATTCTTTAATGTGACCTATAAACTGTACAACTCAATTGAAAAACAAACTGAAATTTTTTAGGTAGAGGGAAGAAAAAATATAAAAATAAAATAATATGGTTGCATAAGTGTGCACACCCTTATACTAATACTTCGTTGAAGCACCTTTTGCTATTATTACAGCACTCAGTCTTTTTGGGTAGGAGTCTATCAGCATGGCACGTTTTGACTTAGCAAGATTTGCCCACTCTTCTTTGTAAAAACACTCCAAATCTGTCAGATTGCGAGGGCATCTCCTGTGCGCAGCCCTCTTCAGATCACCCCACAGATTTTCAATTGGATCCAGGTCTGGACTCTGGCTGGGCCATTCCAAAACTTTAATCTTCTGGTGAAGCCAGTCCTTTGTTGATTTGGATGTATGCTTTGGGTCGTTGTCATGCTGAAAGATGAAGTTCCTGCTCCGACTTTGTTTGTTCTGTCTGTACAGCTTATTCCTTTCAGAGTTCAGAGCGGGGAGCCTAGTTGGAGCGGATCACCTGGCCATAACTTACAGGGCCCCTGTAAAGTACATTTTTATAAATATACAGACGTGGACAAAATTGTTGGTACCCTTTGGTCAATGAAAGAAAAAGTCACAATGGTCACAGAAATAACTTTAATCTGACAAAAGTAATAATAAATTAAAATTCTATAAATGTTAACCAATGAAAGTCAGACATTGTTTTTCAACCATGCTTCAACAGAATTATGTAAAAAAATAAACTCATGAAACAGGCATGGACAAAAATGATGGTACCCCTAACTTAATATTTTGTTGCGCAACCTTTTGAGGCAATCACTGCAATCAAACGCTTCCTGTAACTGTCAATGAGACATCTGCACCTCTCAGCAGGTATTTTGGCCCACTCCTCATGAGCAAACTGCTCCAGTTGTGTCCGGTTTGAAGGGTGCCTTTTCCAGACTGCATGTTTCAGCTCCTTCCAAAGATGCTCAATAGGATTGAGGTCAGGGCTCATAGAAGGCCACTTTAGAATAGTCCAATTTTTTCCTCTTAGCCATTCTTGGGTGTTTTTAGCGGTGTGTTTTGGGTCATTGTCCTGTTGCAAGACCCATGACCTGCGACTGAGACCAAGCTTTCTGACACTGGCTAGTACATTTCTCTCTAGAATTCCTTGATAGTCTTGAGATTTCATTGTACCCTGCACAGATTCAAGACACCCTGTGCCAGACGCAGCAAAGCAGCCCCAGAACATAACAGAGCCTCCTCCATGTTTCACAGTAGGGACAGTGTTCTTTTCTTGATATGCTTCATTTTTTCGTCTGTGAACATACAGCTGATGTGCCTTGGCAAAAACTTCGATTTTTGTCTCATCTGTCCACAGGACATTCTCCCAGAAGCTTTGTGGCTTGTCAACATGTAGTTTGGCATATTCCAGTCTTGCTTTTTTATGATTCGTTTTCAACAATGGTGTCCTCCTTGGTCGTCTCCCATGTAGTCCACTTTGGCTCAAACAACGACGGATGGTGCGATCTGACACTGATGTTCCTTGAGCATGAAGTTCACCTTGAATCTCTTTAGAAGTCTTTCTAGGCTCTTTTGTTACCATTCGGATTATCCGTCTCTTAGATTTGTCATCAATTTTCCTCCTGCGGCCACGTCCAGGGAGGTTGGCTACAGTCCCATGGATCTTAAACTTATGAATAATATGTGCAACTGTACTCACAGGAACATCTAGTTGCTTGGAGATGGTCTTATAGCCTTTACCTTTAACATGCTTGTCTATAATTTTCTTTCTGATCTCTTGAGACAGCTCTTTCCTTTGCTTCCTCTGGTCCATGTCGAGTGTGGTACACACCATATCACCAAACAACACAGTGATTACCTGGAGCCATATATATAGGCCCAATGGCTGATTACAAGGTTGTAGACACCTGTGATGCTAATTAGTGGACACACCTTGAATTAACATGTCCCTTTGGTCACATTATGTTCTGTGTTTTCTAGGGGTACCATCATTTTTGTCCATGCCTGTTTCATGAGTTTATTTTTTTACATAATTCTGTTGAAGCATGGTTGAAAAACAATGTCTGACTTTCATTGGTTAACATTTATAGAATTTTAATTTATTATTACTTTTGTCAGATTAAAGTTATTTCTGTGACCATTGTGACTTTTTCTTTCATTGACCAAAGGGTACCAACAATTTTGTCCACGTCTGTATACATGTATATATGTGTTTCTTCATGTGCTTGTGCTGGCAGTCATGCAGATTAGCGAGGCAGTCGGCCCCCACGATGGTACGGACTGATTCCGACCAGTGCACGGACACCAGCTTGTGCTCCCCCAGGAGGATCTGCTGCACGTTTTCAGCGCTCATGATGCACAAGGTCCGGGTTCCAAACAGATGTGTCTTGTAGATGTGTCCGTACTTTCTGAGCTTCAGTTGTAGGTATTAACGTTCCTGGAACTAAAGGGGAGGCACTTGGAGCAGGGGTACTTGGGGGGGGGGGGGGGGTCCTGGATGCAGGGAAAGTAGGGACTCTGGGGAACACCTGCAGCAGAAAGGGGGAAGCTGGAGCAGACAGCACAGCACCTGGAGCAGGGGCAACTGATGGGAGTTACCTGGAGCAGGGGCAACTGATGGGAGTTACCTGGAGCAGGAACAACTGATGGGAGTTACCTGGAGCAGGGGCAACTGATGGGAGTTACCTGGAGCAGGGGGCAACTGATGGGAGTTACCTGGAGCAGGGGCAACTGATGGGAGTTACCTGGAGCAGGGGCAACTGATGGGAGTTACCTGCAGCAGGAGCAACTGATGGGAGTTACCTGCAGCAGGAGCAACTGATGGGAGTTACCTAGAGCAGGAGCAACTGATGGGAGTTACCTGCAGCAGGGGCAGGATCACTAATAGATGGACACTAGAGCAGAAGTATTACTACTAGAGGCAAATACCAAACCTGCGGCAGCCTCTGCACTCAGCACCTGATGCTGCCGCCTCTATACACAGAACTCCCCTCAGAGCTGAGCCCCGGGGAGCGAGTCCTCCGTCGTGCAGCTTCGCGCAGAAGTGCCCGGGCTCTGGAAGAGGAGGGAGCAGCATGCAAGCTGCAAGAGACCGCTGGATCTGGTGATGGCGCGGGTGCTGGAGCTGTACAACGGCATCGGAGGCATGCACTGCGGCCTGTTATGTAACGGGAGCGCCGGCCCTCTGTGTGGTCACCTGGTGCGGGGTACAGCTGTGCAATGAGCGGTGCGTGTGGAGTGCCGTGTGCTGATTGGTCAGTGTGCCGCCATGCGCAGTTTAATTATCAACACACAGGGCTTTTATTATTATACACTGTGTTTGAGAGAATCAATGGTACAAGCTATCTCTTATGCTAAAAGCCTTGTGTGTGTACTCAGGGCTGCGTGTCTGTGCGTGTGGGCCGATAACTGAACTGCACATGCGCGGCGAGCCAACGAACCATCACATGGCGCCCCACACGCCACCCACACCTGCGTGCCACCCAATCACCGCCGCCGCTCGCATGTTATGGTGTGCTCTCCACGTCGGAGTGCATCACAGAGCCGCACAATTCCAGCACTGTCAGCCACGGACAGCAGCTGCTGCGAGCAGTCTTAGCCACCAGTCAGTGCCAGCCGTCTCAGCCATCAGTCAGTGCCAGCAGTCTCAGCCACCAGTCGCTGCCAGCAGTCTCAGCACCACAAGTCAGTGCCAGCCGTCCCCTTGACATTTGATATAGACTATTCCTACTACTGTTCTAATGCCCGTTATTGTAACGGGCTTAATGTCTAGTACATGTATATATGTAAAGATAAAGGATTGGTTGGGGGTCACTCGGCTATCTGGCACTATATATATAATGAATAGTAGGCTGGTATAGAAATATATACAGATTTATTATAAAAATAAAGTGCATATACAAATATGTGGATGTGTGACTAATCTCCCTGAAACATTAGGGTTAATGCTATCAGACATCCACTATACACTCACCTAAAGAATTATTAGGAACACCTGTTCTATTCCTCATTAATGCGATTATCTAGTCAACCAATCACATGGCAGTTGCTTCAATGCATGTAGGGTTGTGGTCCTGGTCAAGACAATCTCCTGAACTCCAAACTGAATGTCAGAATGGGAAAGAAAGGTGGGCTACAACAGCAGAAGACCCCACCGGGTACCACTCATCTCCACTACAAATAGGAAAAAGAGGCTACAATTTGCACGAGCTCACCAAAATTGGACTGTTGAAGACATTCAAATGGTAGAGTCCGAATTTGGCGTAAACAGAATGAGAACATGTATCCATCATGCCTTGTTACCACTGTGCAGGCTGGTGGTGGTGGTGTAATGGTGTGGGGGATGTTTTCTGGGCACACTTTAGGCTCCTTAGTGTCAATTGGCCATCGTTTAAATGCCACGGGCTACCTGAGCATTGTTTCTGTCCATGTCCATCCCTTCATGACCACCATGTACCCATCCTCTGATGGCTACTTCCAGCAGGATAATGCACCATGTCACATAGCTTGAATCATTTCAAATTGGTTTCTTGAACATGACAATGAGTTCACTGTACTAAAATGGCCCCACAGTCACCAGATCTCAACCCAATAGAGCATCTTTGGGATGTGGTGGAACGGGAGCTTCGTGCCCTGGATGTGCATCCCTCAAATCTCCATCAACTGCAAGATGCTATCCTATCAATATGGGCCAACATTTCTAAAGAATGCTATCAGCACCTTGTTGAATCAATGCCACCTAGAATTAAGGCAGTTCTGAAGGCAAAAGGGGGTCCAACACCGTATTAGTATGGTGTTCCTAATAATTCTTTAGGTGAGTGTATATAAAGACAATATATCACATAAGCATTGTTTGCTGTAGTTGATCAACTTCAAAAATAGAATATAAAAATAAGGGTAAAAACTAAAAAGAAGGATAAAAATAGAAACTGTAAAAAAAAAAAAAAATTTAAATGAAAAAGTTACTTATGTGGTTGCCAGTTTGGTAGTCCAGTATATAGGAGGAATTTATCAGGATAATAGTTCAGATGATATTGCTCCTGATATTATTAGTTTAGTGCTGATATACAAACCAGATTCCCAAAAAGTTGGGACACTAAACAAATTGTGAATAAAAACTGAATGTAATGATGTGGAGATGGCAAATGTCAATATTTTATTTGTAATTGAACGTAGATGACAGATCAAACGTTTAATCCGAGTAAATGTATCATTTTAAAGGAAAAATACGTTGATTCAAATTTTCACGGTGTCAACAAATCCCCAAAAAGTTGGGACAAGTAGCAGTAAGAGGCTGGAAAAAGTAAATTTGAGCATAACGAAGAGCTGGAAGACCAATTAACACTAATTAGGTCAATTGGCAACATGATTGGGTATAAAAAGAGCTTCTCAGAGTGGCAGTGTCTCTCAGAAGCCAAGATGGGTAGAGGATCACCAATTCCCACAATGTTGCGCAGAAAGATAGTGGAGCAATATCAGAAAGGTGTTACCCAGCGAAAAATTGCAAAGACTTTGCATCTATCATCATCAACTGTGCATAACATCCGAAGATTCAGAGAATCTGGAACAATCTCTGTGCGTAAGGGTCAAGGCCGTAAAACCATACTGGATGCCCGTGATCTCCGGGCCCTTAAACGACACTGCACCACAAACAGGAATGCTACTGTAAGGCCCCTTTCACACGAGCGAGTATTCCGGGCGGGTGCGATGCGTGAGTTGAACGCATTGCACCCGCACTGAATCCTGACCCATTCATTTCTATGGGGCTGTTCACATGAGCGGTGATTTTCACTCATCACTTATGCGTTGCGTGAAAATCGCAGCATGCTCCTCTTTGTGCGTTGCGGTGCGATAATCCACACAACGCAGGCCCCATAGAAGTGAATGGGGTTGCGTGAAAATCGCAAGCATCCGCAAGCAAGTGCGGATGCGGTGCGATTTTCACGTATGGGTTCTAGGTGACAGTCTATTCACTGTATTATTTTCCCTTATAACATGGTTATAAGGGAAAATAATAGCATTCTGACTACAGAATACATAGTATAATAGTGCTGGAAGGGTTAAAAAAATAAAAAAGTTAACTCACCTTATCCTCTTGTTCGCGTAGTTCGTTCCCGGTCTGTTCTTTGCTAGCTGTGGGCTTGGGCTGAAGGACCTTTGATGACGTCAGATCACATGCTCCATCACCATGGTGATGGACCATGTGATTGGAGCATATGATCTGACGTCACCACAGAATATCAATCCCAAGCCCGAACTTCTGTGAAGAAGTTCGGGTTTGGGTACCAAACATGCACGATTTTTCTCACGTGAGTGCAAAACGCATGACAATGTTTTGCACTCGCGCGGGAAAATCGCGCATTTTCCCGCAACGCACCCAGCTCTTATCCGGGCAAAAAAACTGACGCCCGTGTGAAAGAGGCCTAAAGGAAATCGCAGAATGGGCTCAGGAATACTTCCAGAAACCATTGTCAGTGAACACAATACACCGTGCCATCCGCCGTTGCCAGCTGAAACTCTACAGTGCAAAGAAGAAGCCTAAGCAAGATCCACAAGCTCAGGCGTTTTCACTGGGCCAGGGATCATTTAAAATGGAGTGTGGCAAAATGGAAGACTGTTCTGTGGTCAGACGAGTCACGATTTGAAGTTCTTTTCGGAAATCTGGGACGCCATGTCATCCAGACCAAAGAGGACAAGGACAACCCAAGTTGTTATCAACGCTCAGTTCAGAAGCCTGCATCTCTGATGGCATGGGGTTGCATGAGTGCGTGTGGCATGGGCAGCTTGCATGTCTGGAAAGTCACCATCAATGCAGAAAAATATACAGGTCCTTCTAAAAAAAATTGCATATTGTGATAAAGTTCATTATTTTCTGTAATGTACTGATAAACATTAGACTTTCATATATTTTAGATTCATTACACACCAACTGAAGTAGTTCAAGCCTTTTATTGTTTTAATATTGATGATTTTGGCATACAGCTCATAAAAACCCAAAACTCCTATCTAAAAAAATTAGCATATCATGAAAAGGTTCTCTAAACGAGCTATTAACCTAATCATCTGAATCAACTAATTAACTCTAAACACCTGCAAAAGATTCCTGAGGCTTTTAAAAACTCCCAGCCTGGCTCATTACTCAAAACCGCAATCATGGGTAAGACTGCCGACCTGACTGCTGTCCAGAAGGCCATCATTGACACCCTCAAGCAAGAGTGTAAGACACAGAAAGAAATTTCTGAAAGAATAGGCTGTTCCCAGAGTGCTGTATCAAGGCACCTCAGTGGGAAGCCTGTGGGAAGGAAAAAGTGTGGCAGAAAACGCTGTACAACGAGAAGAGGTGACCGGACCCTGAGGAAGATTGTGGAGAAGGACCGATTCCAGACCTTGGGGGACCTGCGCAAGCAGTGGACTGAGTCTGGAGTAGAAACATCCAGAGCCACCGTGTGCAGGCGTGTGCAGGAAATGGGTGCCGCATTCCCCATGTCAAGCCACTTTTGAACCAGAAACAGCGGCAGAAGCGCCTGACCTGGGCTACAGAGAAGCAGCACTGGACTGTTGCATGTCATTCGGAAATCAAGGTGCCAGAGTCTGGAGGAAGACTGGGGAGAGGGAAATGCCAAAATGCCTGAAGTCCAGTGTCAAGTACCCACAGTCAGTGATGGTCTGGTGTTGGTCCACTGTGTTTTATCAAGGGCAGGGTCAATGCAGCTAGCTATCAGGAGATTTTGGAGCACTTCATGCTTCCATCTGCTGAAAAGCTTTATGGAGATGAAGATTTCATTTTTCAGCACGACCTGGCACCTGCTCACAGTGCCAAAACCACTGGTAAATGGTTTACTGACCATGGTATTACTGTGCTCAATTGGCCTGCCAACTCTCCTGACCTGAACCCCATAGAGAATCTGTGGGATATTGGGAAGAGAAAGTTGAGAGACGCAAGACCCAACACTCTGGATGAGCTTAAGGCCGCTATCGAAGCATCCTGGGCCTCCATAACACCTCAGTAGTGCCACAGGCTGATTGCCTCCATGCCACGCCGCATTGAAGCAGTGATTTCCGCAAAAGGATTCCCGACCAAGTATTGAGTGCATAACTGAACATAATTATTTGAAGGTTGACTTTTTTTGTATTAAAAACACTTTTCTTTTATTGGTCGGATGAAATATGCTAATTTTTTTAGATAGGAAATTTGGGTTTTCATGAGCTGTATGCCAAAATCATCAATATTAAAACAATAAAAGGCTTGAACTACTTCAGTTGGTGTGTAATGAATCTAAAATATATGAAAGTCTAATGTTTATCAGTACATTACAGAAAATAATGAACTTTATCACAATATGCTAATTTTTTTAGAAGGACCTGTATTCAGGTTCTAGAACAACATATGCTCCCACCCAGACGTCATCTCTTTCAGGGAAGACCCTGCATTTTTCAACAAGATAATGCCAGACCACATTCTGCATCAATCACAACATCATGGCTGCGTAGGAGAAGGATCCGGGTACTGAAATGGCCAGTCTGCAGTCCAGATCTTTCACCTATAGAGAACATTTGGCGCATCATAAAGAAGAAGGTGCAACAGAAGGCCCAAGACTTGAGAAACTGGTCTCCTCGGTCCCCAGACGTCTGTTGAGTGTTGTAAGAAGAAGGGGAGATGCCACACAGTGGTGAAAATGGCCTTGTCCCAACTTTTTGGGGATTTGTTGACACCATGAAATTCTGATTCAACATATTTTTCCCTTAAAATGGTACATTTTCTCAGTTTAAACTTTTGTTCCGTGATTTATGTTCTATTCTGAAATAAATATTAGAAGTTGGCACCTCCACATCATTGCATTCAGTTTTTATTCACGATTTGTATAGTGTCCCAACTTTTTTGGAATTTGGTTTGTATATTGGTAATGTATAAACCAGACTAATGTCCTTTTGATCATATCCTGGACGTCAAAAATCACTTCTGTATCTGCGATGAAATGACACCTGAGGTGCTGCTGTTACTATGGTATCACAGTTGGCCAGGGATGTCATGTGACCACTCCTCTGAAGATGCTTGCTGTGATGCATGCTGGGCTTTTTTCTTTCACTTTGCAGCTGCTCCGCCCACACAGCCTGTCATCTATGGGAGCATACTATGCTGAAAAAATTAGAAAAATTGTACTTACACAGTATATCTCTCATTATACTAATACCTCTTGGCTTTAGTTATTATTGTGTCACGACCATGGTCATGGCTTTGACTCCTGGAACTGCAAGCAGTTGACTGCGGTCTTGTCTTGTTGTCAATCCCAGGTGAGGGCTGAAGTATGTTGCCTCACCTGTGGTCAGGGCTGGTGCAAGGATTTTTGCCACCCTAGGCAAAAGCTAATTTTGCCGCCCCCTTGACTCCACCCATTGACCACACCCCTTTACCCGCCCCTTTTTGAGCCACCTATTGCATGTAACATTTAACCTCTTAAGGACATAGGGCGTACAGGTACGCCCTTGTGCCCTGGTACTTAAGGACACAGGGCGTACATGTACGCCCTGTGCATTTTCGATCACCGCCGCACGGCGGGCGGTGATCGGAACCCCGTGCCTGCTCAAATCATTGAGCAGGCACTTGGAGCAAATGCGCCGGGGGGTCCGGTGACCCCCCCATGTATGCGATCGCAGAAAACCGCAGGTCAATTCAGACCTGCGGTTTTCTGCGTTTCCGGGTTATTCGGGTCTTTGAAGTCCCGATAACCCGGAACAGGATGGTGATGGTGGTGTGATTTCACCCCACCAATCACCATCCAGCGATCCTGAGTGGTGATGGTGACATCACCACTCAGGATCGCTTTCTGATTGGTCTGTGGGCGGTCCGGCGGCAGATTCAAAAGAGGCAGGCGCTCCTCTCCTCCTCCTTTTGTGTTCCGGAGCCGGAGGAGAGAGGAGCTGCCTGCACGTGTCTGCCACCGCTGCCTGCACCCCGATCTGTGCCCCCCAGGACCCGATCTGTGCCCCCCAGGACCCGATCTGTGCCCCCCAGGACCCCATCAGGTACATAGGGACAGCTAGGGAAAGTTTGGTTTAGGCAGGGAAAAAAAAGGGAAAGTTAGTTTTTGAACTTTGATTGCATCACCCTAAGTTAGGGTGTCTGGGGTCCACAGCACAGCTGTGTGACCCTAGACCCCCCAGGGGTGCTGCCACTTGCCCCCCCCCCTGCCCCCCCCCCCCCACCTTTTTTGGGGTGCATTTTTTTTTTTTTCGTGTACGCTGACTGTGGCCGGCACTTAGTGTCCGGCCACTGTTAGCGCATCGCACACCCCACCGCTGATCAACTTCGGACGGTTGATCAGCGGTTTTGAATTTTTTTCCCCACATTTTTTGCCCTTTTTTTTAGTTAGTTTATTTTATTTTTTTTCTGTTAGTTTTAGGGTGAGTTCGTGAACACCCGTGCCCCCACACACACGCACACAAAATAAAGAGTTACACACACGCACATATACACGCAGACACACACTCCCCTATGGCCCGCCGGACGTTCTCGGCCGAGGAGGCATACGCCCAGATTGCCTCTGACTCCGAGAGTCCCAGTGAGGATGAGGATGACCCCACATTCCTGTTGTCATCCGCATCCTCCTCATCATCTAGCGATGATGATGAGCCCCCAAGGCGGCGGAGACGCCGCCAGGCGGAGCAAGGGGACCGCCATGTTAGGGACCCTGTGGCCCACACTAGTACGAGCAGCTCTGGGGCTCGTACTGGTTTCCCGGCCCACCAGTTAAATCCACCGGAGCCCCCTGCCGGTGAACTTGTCTGGTGTAGCCCAGAGCGATACGAGCCTGTGATTCCTGATTTTGTAGGCCAATCAGGAATCCAGATTTCCACAGTGGGCTACACTGAATATGACTTTTTTTGTCATTTTTTCAGTGACCCACTGGTAAATCTGATGGTGGAGCAGACGAATCTGTACGCCCAACAGTTCGTCGCTCAACACCCGGGCTCCTTTTTGGCCAGGCCCGGTGGCTGGACGCCGGTCAGTGCAGCCGAAATGAGGACATTTTGGGGCCTCGTGCTGCATATGGGCCTGGTCAAAAAACCCAGTGTCAGGCTGTACTGGAGTGGGGACGTCCTATACCAGGCCCCACTTTACAGTACAGCCATGACACGCTCCCGGTTTGAGGCCATCAGGAAATGTCTGCATTATTCCGATAATGCAGCATGTCCCCCCCGAGGTGATCCTGCCCATGACCGTCTGTACAAGATACGGCCGGTCATCGATCACTTTGGGGCCAAATTCATGGAGGCCTATGTACCTGGAAGAGAGGTCGCGGTTGATGAGTCTCTCATTGCGTTCAAGGGGAGACTCATTTTCCGCCAGTATGTGCCCTCCAAGCGGGCGAGGTATGGCGTGAAGCTATACAAAATTTGTGAGAGTACCTCAGGGTACACTTACAAATTTCGTGTGTACGAGGGGCGAGATTCCCGGATTCAACCCCCAGAATGTCCCCCCACTCTGGGTGTTACCGGGAAACTTGTGTGGGACCTTATGTACCCACTGCTGGATAAGGGTTACCACCTTTACGTGGATAACTTTTATACCAGTATCCCCTTGTTCCAGTCCCTTGCCGCCAGATCCACGTCCGCTTGTGGGACCGTGCGGAAAAATCAACGCGGCCTCCCTGCCCACCCCCTCCAGGTACCTATCCCCAGGGGTGAGACCCGTGCCCTTACCACTGGAAACCTGTTGCTGGTCAGGTATAAGGACAAGAGGGATGTCCTTATGCTGTCCACAATTCATGGTAACGGCATCACCCCTGTCCCTGTGCGAGGTACCGCGGCAACGGTCCTCAAGCCCGATTGTATCGTCGCTTACAATCGGTATATGGGAGGAGTTGATCTCTCTGATCAAGTCCTCAAGCCATATAACGCCATGCGCAAAACCCGGGCATGGTACAAAAAAGTTGCGGTCTACTTGGTGCAGGTTGCCATGTACAACTCTTTTGTACTATCCCGAAGCGCTGGCAGCACAGGGACATTCCTCCAGTTCTATGAGGCAGTCCTCAAGGCCCTGATCTTTTCGGACCGGGAAAGAGCAGGCCGGAGTACCTCGGGAACTGTAGGTGCCCGGATCGTCCCTGGCCAACACTTTCCAGGTGTGGTCCCCCATACTGGAAAGAAGGGACGAACCCAAAAAAAGTGCAGAGTGTGTCGCAGGAGGGGGATACGGAAGGACACAACTACTCAGTGCGACACTTGCCCCGATCATCCGGGCCTCTGCATTGACGGTTGCTTCAGGGAGTATCACACTTCCATGGAGTACTAAATTTATATCCCAATTTAGCACTGACATCGGATAAAAAAAACTGGTTCTCAGACTTGAGACACCCAAAAAAAACTAAAATAATTTATTAAAAGTAGACATATTAGGTATCGCCGCGTTGGTAATAATCTCCTCTATAAAACTACCCCATGACCTAACCCCCCAGATTAACACGGTCAAGGAAAAAAAAAAAAAAAGGTGCAAAAAAAGGTTTTTTTTGTCACCTTACATAATAAAAAGTTTAATAGCAAGCGATCAAAAAGTCATATAGCCCCCCAAAAAGTGCCAATAAAGCCGTCCACTCATCCCACAAAAAATGAGCCCCCACATGAGATAATTGGATAATTTTTTTTTTTACAAAAATGACCCTTAGACTTTAGAGATACCCCCAAAAAAATTGAATCAAAAAAGATAATATAGTCTAAAACCAAAATAATTGTAAAAAAAGTTGACTTATCAGGTATTGCCGCGTCCGTAAGAATCTCCTCTATAAAAATACCCCATGACCCAACCCCCCAGATTAACACGGTCAAAAAAAAAAAAAATAGGTGCAAAAAAATAATTTTTTTGTCACCTTACATAACAAAAAGTTTAATAGCAAGCGATAAAAAAGTCATATAGCCCCCAAAATAGTGCCAATAAAACCGTCCGCTCATCCCGCAAAAAATGAGTCCCCACATGAGATAATTGGATAAAAAAAAAAAAAAAAATGACCCTTAGACTTTAGAGATACCCAAAAAAAGATTTGTATCAAAAAAGATAATATAGTCAAAAACCTAAATAATTGTAAAAAAAAAGTAGACTTATTAGGTATTGCCGCGTCCGTAAAAATCTCCTCTATAAAAATATCCCATTACCTAACCCCCCAGATTAACACAGTAAAAAAAAAAAAAAAAAAACAGTGCCAAAACCGCTATTTTTGGCACTTTTCCATTTCAATCAGTTTTTTCCGGTAATAAAACAAGGGTTAACAACCAAACAAAACTTAATATTTATTACCCTGATACTGCAGTTCACAGAAACACCACATTTGTGGTCGTAAACTGCTGTATCAGTAAAAGGGAGGCCGCAAAAGGAAAGGACCGACATGGTTTCTGGAAGGCCGATTTTGATGGCCTTTTTTATTGACACCATGTCCCTTTTGAAGCCCCCCTGATGTACCCTAGAGTAAAAACTCCCCAAAACTGACCCCATCTAAGAAACTACACCCCTCAAGGTATTCAAAACTGATTATACAAACTTCATTAACCCTTTAGGTGTTCCTCAACAGTTAATGGCAAATGGAGATGAAATTTCAGAATTTCAATTTTTGGTAACCTTGCGTCACAAAAATGTAATATAGAGCAACCAAAAATCATATTTACCCTAAAAATAGTCCCCAAAAAAATGCCACCTTATCCCGTAGTTTCCAAAATGGGGTCACTTTTAGGGAGTTTCTACTCTAGGGGTGCATCAGGGGGCTTCAAATGGGACATGGTGTAAATAAACCAGTCCATAAAAATCAGCCCTCCAAAAACCAAACGGCGCACCTTTCCCTCTACGCCCCGCTGTGTGGCCGTACAGTAGTTTACGGCCACATATTGGGTGTTTCTGTAAACGGCAGAGTCAGGGCAATAAAGATACAGTCTTGTTTGGCTGTTAACCCTTGATTTGTTAGTGGAAAAAATGGGTTAAAATGGAAAATTAGACAAAAAAATGAAATTTGCTAATTTCATCCCCATTTGCCAATAACTCTTGCGCAACACCTAAAGGGTTAACGACGTATGTAAAATCAGTTTTGAATACCTTGAGGGGTGTAGTTTCTTAGATGGGGTCACTTTTAGGGAGTTTCTACTCTAGGGGTGCATCAGGGGTCTTCAAATGGGACATGGTGTAAATAAACCAGTCCATAAAAATCAGCCCGCCAAAAACCAAACGGCGCACCTTTCCCTCTACGCCCCGCTGTGTGGCCGTACAGTAGTTTACGGCCACATATTGGGTGTTTCTGTAAACGGCAGAGTCAGGGCAATAAAGATACAGTCTTGTTTGGCTGTTAACCCTTGATTTGTTAGTGGAAAAAATGGGTTAAAATGGAAAATTAGACAAAAAAATGAAATTTGCAAATTTCATCCCCATTTGCCAATAACTCTTGCGCAACACCTAAAGGGTTAACGACGAATGTAAAATCAGTTTTGAATACCTTGAGGGGTGTAGTTTCTTAGATGGGGTCACTTTTAGGGAGTTTCTACTCTAGGGGTGCATCAGGGGTCTTCAAATGGGACATGGTGTAAATAAACCAGTCCATAAAAATCAGCCCGCCAAAAACCAAACGGCGCACCTTTCCCTCTACGCCCCGCTGTGTGGCCGTACAGTAGTTTACGGCCACATATTGGGTGTTTCTGTAAACGGCAGAGTCAGGGCAATAAAGATACAGTCTTGTTTGGCTGTTAACCCTTGATTTGTTAGTGGAAAAAATGGGTTAAAATGGAAAATTAGACAAAAAAATGAAATTTGCAAATTTCATCCCCATTTGCCAATAACTCTTGCGCAACACCTAAAGGGTTAACGACGAATGTAAAATCAGTTTTGAATACCTTGAGGGGTGTAGTTTCTTAGATGGGGTCACTTTTAGGGAGTTTCTACTCTAGGGGTGCATCAGGGGTCTTCAAATGGGACATGGTGTAAATAAACCAGTCCATAAAAATCAGCCCGCCAAAAACCAAACGGCGCACCTTTCCCTCTACGCCCCGCTGTGTGGCCGTACAGTAGTTTACGGCCACATATTGGGTGTTTCTGTAAACGGCAGAGTCAGGGCAATAAAGATACAGTCTTGTTTGGCTGTTAACCCTTGATTTGTTAGTGGAAAAAATGGGTTAAAATGGAAAATTAGACAAAAAAATGAAATTTGCAAATTTCATCCCCATTTGCCAATAACTCTTGCGCAACACCTAAAGGGTTAACGACGAATGTAAAATCAGTTTTGAATACCTTGAGGGGTGTAGTTTCTTAGATGGGGTCACTTTTAGGGAGTTTCTACTCTAGGGGTGCATCAGGGGTCTTCAAATGGGACATGGTGTAAATAAACCAGTCCATAAAAATCAGCCCTCCAAAAACCAAACGGCGCACCTTTCCCTCTACGCCCCGCTGTGTGGCCGTACAGTAGTTTACGGCCACATATTGGGTGTTTCTATAAACGGCAGAGTCAGGGCAATAAAGATACAGTCTTGTTTGGCTGTTAACCCTTGATTTGTTAGTGGAAAAAATGGGTTAAAATGGAAAATTAGACAAAAAAAAGAAATTCTCAAATTTCATCCCCATTTGCCAATAACTCTTGTGCAACACCTAAAGGGTTAACGACGTATGTAAAATCAGTTTTGAATACCTTGAGGGGTGTAGTTTCTTAGATGGGGTCATTTTTGGGTGGTTTCTATTATGTAAGCCTCGCAAAGTGACTTCAGACCTGAACTGGTCCCTAAAAATGTCGTTTTTGTAAATTGCTGAAAAATTTCAAGATTTGCTTCTAAACTTCTAAGCCTTATAACATCCCCAAAAAATAAAATATCATTCCCAAAACAATTCAAACATAAAGTAGACATATGGGGAATGTAAAGTCATCACAATTTTTGGGGGTATTACTATGTATTACAGAAGTAGAGAAACTGAAACTTTGAAATTTGCTAATTTTTCCAAAAATTTGTTAAATTAGGTATTTTTTGGTGCAAAAAAAAATATTTTTTTGACTTAATTTCACCAGTGTCATGAAGTACAATATGTGACGAAAAAACAATCTCAGAACGGCCTGGATAAGTCAAAGCGTTTTAAAATTATCAGCACTTAAAGTGACACTGGTCAGATTTGCAAAAAATGGCCTGGTCCTAAGGTGTAAAAAGGCTGTGTCCTTAAGGGGTTAACTATGGTCGTGTACCCTGTGCCAGTCTGACTATGGTCATGTATATATAATATCCAGCCATTTTCTGCCACCTAGTACCATCCCAGTGATGCCAATCACTCTGCGCTGTTCAGCAGGTTGGCACACCAAACACAAGCAGTGCCACCTATTCACTGCCAGGCGCCATTCAGCAACTGTCTGAAATCCTGAGCCACCAGGGCAACATAAAACAGTATGCTGCCTTGTGCCCCCTGCCAGTCTGGCACTGTCCTGCACCCTGTACCATTCATAGCCCTTTAGACAGTCTGTGCCACCTATTAGGCTCCATGTGTCACTGCTGGGCACCCTGTGCCAGTCAGAATCTATGGCCCCTAGTCAAGCAGCAGGTGTGCCCTGACCCCTGTACACAAGTGTGTGCCACCCTGCTGCCAGTCACTGTCCTGCAGCCTCTGACACCCTAGTGCAGGTTGTCAGAGTGCAGTTGCCAGGGGTGCTCACCAGGTTCTGCTCCTCGCTGTGCTCCAGGTCCACATTGCCTTGGCTCTTGCCAAGATCATGTGTCTTAGGCGCTTGATCCCGCGAGACCCACCTCTGGAGGTCACTGGTTCGCGGGATTGTGCGCCCGAAGTCAAGGATTTTTGTCAACACAAGCGAATTTACATTTTGGCGCCGCCCCCCCCCCCCCCCCCCCCATCATTTCACATTTCTGCCCCTCATGATTCATGTCCATTTTCTGCCCCTCATGATTCATGTCCATTCCTTGCCCCCCCCCCCATCATTTCACATTTCTGCCCCTCATGATTCATGTCCATTTCTTGCCCCCCCATGTGCTAATATCATAGTGCCATCCTCACCCCCTGTCCCTTAATGTGCCAGTATCGAGTGCCTCTCTCCTCCCCCCTCCATGTGCCAGTATCATGGCGCCAATACCCCCCCTCCCCCGTGGTAGTAAAGTAACAGTATTTTAAAAAAAACTAAACACTTTTAGAAAAGTTTGTCCTGGGATTTGAACTCTTGACCTCTACACATCAGAGGCAAGGCATTTACCCTCACAGCTATGAAAGCTGTCTAGCTAGTTACTTAAAAAAAATATAATAATAATAATAATAATAATAATAATATAAGACTTCTACTGTAGGTAACTTTGATACCTAGTGTACATCCATACACATGACAGCTGCCCAAACACACCCAGCTTTGCTACATCCATACACAGTGGGCAGCTGTCATGTGTATGGTTGTACACTAGATATCAGTACACTAGGTATCAGTAGAAGTCTTATAAAAAAAACGCTTTTAGAAAAGTTTGTCCTGGGATTCAAACTCTTGACCTCTACACATCAGAGGCAAGGCATTTATCCTCACAGCTATGAAAGCTGTCTAGCTAATTACTTAAAAAAAATATATATATATATATTTTCTACTGTAGGTAACTTTGATACCTAGTGTACATCCATACACATGACAGCTGCCCACTGTGAGTTTGAATCCCAGGACAAACTTTTCTGAAAGGCAGTCTAAATGAGATTTAAATGCACCAGGGTCTCGTAGCTGTGTGTTGCTCTGCCCGAAGTGACTGAACAAACTCATACTCGCAGCGCATCTGGCCGGCAAGTACAGGAACAGAAGGAGTGAAGTGAAGGAGATGATGTCAGATGGATCCACAAGTAGGGGGCGGGGCGCAGGCAGCAGTCGGGAGCTACTGCTTGGGATTCGGACTCCTGCCGGCGCCCCCAGGCAGAGTGCACTCTATGCGGTGGCTTACTCTGCTTATGGGTGGCGCCGGCCCTGCCTGTGGTTGCCGCTGGCAACATAATGTATGTCGCAGCATAGCAGCCTGAGCTGGTGCTAGGCAGCTTGCTGTAAGGTGCATGCGGTTGCACCTGGCAACCTGTCTTTATAGTCGTGCCTTTTGTCGTTTTGGTGTGCACGGGATTTATGTATTTGTACACTTCCCCTTTTAGTGGCTGTCTTCCCTTCCCTGGTGTGGGAAGGGTTAATTCCCTTCTTAGTGTGTGTGCACTGGGTGTGTCTGTGTGGGTGTGGCTACATGGGCTATTTAGCCTCAGTAGAGACCTGATGTCTGAGGGGTACTTCAGGCATGTTGCTGGAGTCATCCTCCTGGTCTTTTACCATCTGCCAGTGAGGGCTACCCTTGTGGTCATAGATGTTATATCTGATGTTAAGTTGATGTTGTTTTCCTTTTCATGTTTAATGCAGCTATGGATCTGGGTTCCTGTGTGTGTAGGCTGTGTCCATTTATGTATGGTGTAGACATCAGCTTGTGAGCACGGGATCCAGTCAGCAAGGCTGTGGCAGGTAGGTTTGAACTAGAGTAGTTCACCTGCCATATCCATATGTCTGTATATGTTTCCCCTTCCTTTCAGTTTGGCCAGTTGAGACTCCTGTTTCTCCGCGTCCAGGAGGAACAGGTTGTCTACTCAGCTTCTAGCTCAGGGATCTGCGGAGGGTTAGTAGGGATCCGAGGTTCCTGAGTATGAGCCCTCCTACCATCAGGGTCGGCTCATACAGCTAGGAGTTAGGGTCAGATTAGGGATGCGATAGGAGGTGACCTGCTCCCTAATTCGTCGTCCTGGTCGAGCAGCGACCAAACATCTTCTGGCATCGCACGGCTGAGGGTTTCCCCCATCCTCAGCCGTGACATATTGGGGCAATTTTTTTTTTTTTATGTGTATGGTGGCCAACCCCTTTTTGAACTTTCCTAAGATCCTTCTCCGGCACGTCCTCACGCTCCTCTGTAGTTTCGGCAGTCTTCGGATGGCCGCGCATGCGCAGATATATATTCTTTTGAGCCGCTGCTAAAATTGAGTCACGCACGCGCGGCTCTGTTTTAGCCGCGGCACTAAGGAATAAACTTCAGCGTATGCGCGGCCGACCTGCACTGTGCTCGTTCACAATGACATGGAGAGGCCGGGCACTGGATAGAGCTAGTTCTTCTGCGTAAGCGCGGCCCATGGATGCGGCAGCCAAGAGGTGGCCGTATCCATAGGATACCAAACATATACAATGAGGTAGGAGGCAACAAATTTTAGGGGGAACGCTTGAAAAAGGAGATTTAAAAAAAAAATCAATGGGACATATATATTAACTTAACCTATGATCACTGAGATGGGAATACCCCTTTAAAGCCTCATTCACACATTAGTGTTTTGATCAGTGATGGGCCGATAATACGTTTGTGTGCATGAGCCTCAAGTGTGTTAAGTTCCTGCATGTCAGCAGTCATTGCTACAGGTAGAAGAGAATTAGTTCCCACAATCTGGAAAGGCAGAGACTTTTTGTAGAAATTAGAGGATGAACGGGCTGGGGCAGGGAGACCAGAGGCAAGCTGAGAAACCTGCCTCTGCATCTCACAGCACCCTTTTCAGAAGAATGCTGAAGTTGAAATTTCCTTAGTAATGCTCAGTGAGACTTTTGCCAGGAAAACACTTTAGAAGCAGTTTCCTAATAAATTTAACATAATTTACTAATAAAGTATAATAGAAAAATAATTAAAATCACTTGTCCTATACATTAAAACAATAAAAGAATGAAATGATAGTTATGCTTTAAAGAGGACCTTTCATGTTTTTTTTTGTTCTAGATAAATATCTTTACTTGCAATCCAATCGCAGCGGAGAGTGTCACAACCAGGGAGAAGGTGAGCTTTTTTTTCTTCCTGGCTGTGACGCTCTCCTCTGTGATTGGATAGGTGCACAGCCAGGGAGAAGGAGAAGCCCATTGAGAAACCCTGGCGTCTCCTCCTCCCTGTTCCGATGCTCAGTATTTACATACTGAGCGCGAAAAATACAGGGGGGCACGGCTTAGCGATATTTTAAAAAAACAGGCAGGGCGGTAACCGCAAGTAAAGGTATTTATCTAGAACATGAAAGGTCCTCTTTAAGACACTATTTTTTAGGGTCATTTTATTCAAAATCTGGAAATGTGGATAGTAGAGAAGGTCCTAGTGACAAATACTATGTGATAGCTAAAAGGATAATATATTTGTGACCAACCTCACAAGAAATCAATCACGATCCTGCAATTTGGCTGGATGAATTTTAGAAAAAAGAACTGGTCAAAGAAATTCTAGAAGTTTAATTTCTTACTTTTTTGCTATTAATTATAAAACAGCGATGTTGTCTTTAGTTTCACTGCATTAGGCCTCATGCACGCGACTGTATCGGTTCTTGCAGTCCGCAAATCGTGGATCTGCAAAACACGGATAGCGTTGGTGTGCGTTCCGCATTTTGCCGACCCGCACATCCTCCCCTTAGAAATACCTATTCTTGTCTACAAAACTGACAAAAATAGGACATGTTCTACTTTTTTTTGTGGGGCCTCGAAACAGACATATGGATGTGGACAGCAGACGGTATGCTTTCAATGGGAAAATGTGTATCGGATGCAGACTAAAACTACGGTCGTGTGCATGAGGCCTTTATGCAATAAAAATCAGTAAGTGGCCTTAGTGTAAATCTCTTGATCAGTGAAATAATTACCAATTCCCTTTGTCTTTCCTGACACTGTTGAGGCTATAAATGTAGGCTATACATAGAACGGTGATGCTCTCGGAGGAAACCCACATGGCATGTTACGTGATACTTTAGCACTTGATACCGTAACATTGCTTTAACCATGCTGGTATGTAACTCCTCCAAAATGTGAGTGTCAGAAGGGTTGTCTCAGTAGGATTCTTTACACGTAGTACACTATATAAAACGCAAGCGCGTAGCCAACTGATATCTCTGCAGCCAACACCTTGGCTTTGAATTAATGCAATTTAGACTACTTTCACACTGGCGTTTTGGCTTTCCGTTCAGAGCTCTCACAAGCGGTCCAAAACGGATACGTTTTGCCCTAATGCATTCTGAATGGAAAAGGGTCCTCTCAGTTTGCATCAGTTCAGTCTCCATTCCGCTTTGGAGACGGACATCTGCTGCATTGTTTGGTGTCCGTCTGATGAAACTGAGCCAAACGGATCTGTCCTGACACACAATGTAAGTCAATGGGGACGGATCCGTTTTCTATGACACAATCTGGCAAAATAGAAAATGGATCCATCCTCCATTGACTTTCAATGGTTTTAAAGAAGGATCCATGGCTATGTTACAGATAATACAACCGGTTCCGTTCTGAACGGATGAAGATGGTCGTTTTACCTGAACGGATCCGTCTGTGCAGATACATGACGGATCCGCACCAAACGCGAGTGTGAAAGTAGCCTTAACCCTTAGGCTAATAGTGCCGTACATGTACGGTGCTGGTGCAATGTGTAAACATGACGCCCGCTCGCACAGTCCGTTCGGTGTCCGCTCAAAACATGATTTTTGAGCGGAGACAAAAGTCCTGCACTTTCGTCTCCGCTCAAAAAACATGTTCTGAGCGGACACCGAACGGACCCCATTATAGTCTATGGGGTCTTTAGGCTCCGTTACGCTCAGTTAGGTCTCAGTTATCTGCAGAATCCGTCCTTTCCGTTCTCCTGCTCCTCAACGGAGCCGGAGAACGGAAAGGAGAAACAGTAATGTGAAAGGAGCCTTACTGAGTAAGCTAACAGTATTAAAGCTGCAATTCTTATTTTGGCCACCAGATGGCAGGCCAGAATAAGAAATGAGTAAAAGTAAGCAAAAATAATAAATTCCTGATAAACCAAAATAAAAAATGTAATCTCATATAATCTAGTAATAATCACAAAAAATAAAAAAAGTTTAAAAAAATATAAAAGTTTACAACACCACCCTTTCCGTATAATTAAAAAATACATACCTAAATAACAATAAATATAAAAATCATGGGTATCACCATGACTAAAAATGCCCATACTATAAAAAAAAAATCAAATACGGCAAATGGTGTAACAGAAATAAGGGTCAAAATGGCAGATTTGCCATTTTTTCATTGCTTCTCTTTTACCCCAAAAAATGTAATAAAATGTGATCAAAAAGTCACGCATACTCCAAATTGGTATCAATTGAAAGTACAGATTGTTCTGCAAAAAATTAGCCACTAAACAACTCATATGGTGATAAAAAAAAAGAATTCTCAAAGTTTACATTTATTTTTACACTATTTAGACATAAATAACCTATACATATGGAGTATCATTGTAATCGTACTGACCCAGAGAATGAAGGGCATTGGTCAGCTTTGCCGTAAATAAAATGCTGTGGGAACAAAACCCGTAAAACGGTGGAAGGATTGCGTTTTTTCTCCAATTCCACCTCATTTTGAATTTTTTTACCGCTTCCCACAACATTTAATGCTATAATTAGCTATGTGACCGGAAAAATAAAAAAGTTATGGCTCATGGAAAATAGAGAAGAAAAATGAAAACGCAAAAATGAAAAAAACCTCTGGTATCCAAAGGGTTAAACTTTTAAAACAATATTCTTTATGTAAAACTTTTTATTATGCTTTTACAATGCACACTATAATTGGAATCTAAACAGTATATTAAAGAGCAATACCTTTATGATTAAGGGTCCATTCACACGTCCGTATGTGTTTTGTAGATCTGCAAATTGCAAATTGCACGGACACTGGCAATGTGCATTCCGCATTTTGCGGACCGCACATCGTCGGCACTCTCATAGAAAATGCCTTTTCTTGTCCGCAATTGCGGACAAGAATAGGACATGTTCTATTTTTTTGCGGAACAGAAGTGCGGATCCTGAAGTGAATGCGGATGTGGATGCGGACAGCACATTCCGACCCCATTGAAAATAAATGGGTCCACACCTGTTCCGCAAATTTGCGAAACGGATACGGACCAATTTTGTGGACGTGTGAATAGATTCTAAATATGTTTAAAGGGGTTTTCTGCTCAGCCTTTAAAATGATCGTTTATGAAGGTAGCTGTAATCTTGCAGTGTATTTCTTTTACCTTTTTTCCTCCTATTTTCTGTTCTTGGCTGTGGTCACATGACTTTGTCCATGCAATTCTTTCCTATTTCCTGTGATGTTATGTCTATACAGGGGCAGTGATAGTGGAGTGTCTATGTAACTAGCTGGTGGGAGAAGCTATAAACTAGCTGGGTGTTAGGGGTGGTGATAGGGGAGTGTCTATGTATCTAGCTGGTGGGAGGAGCTATAAACTAGCTGGGTGTTATTAGGGGCAGTTATAGGGGAGTGTCTATGTAACTAGCTGATGGGAGGAGCTATAAACTAGCTGGGTGTTGTTAGGGGCAGTGATAGGAGAGTGTCTATGTAACTAGCTGGTGGGAGGAGCTATAAACTAGCTGGGTGTTATTAGGGGCAGTTATAGGGGAGTGTCTATGTAACTAGCTGGTGGGAGGAGCTATAAACTAGTTGGGTGTTAGGGGCAGTGATAGGGGAGTGTCTATGTAACTAGCTGGTGGGAGGAGCTATAAACTAGCTGGGTGTTAGGGGCAGTGATAGGGGAGTGTCTATGTAACTAGCTGGTGGGAGGAGCTATAAACTAGCTGGGTGTTAGGGGCAGTGATAGGGGAGTGTCTATGTAACTAGCTGGTAGGAGGAGCTATAAACTAGCTGGGTGTTAGGGGCAGTAATAGGGGAGTGTCTATGTAACTAGCTGGTGGGAGGAGCTATAAACTAGCTGGGTGTTAGGGGCAGTGATAGGGGAGTGTCTATGTAACTAGCTGGTAGGAGGAGCTATAAACTAGCTGGATGTTAGGGGCAGTAAAAGGGGAGTGTCTATGTAACTAGCTGGTGGGAGGAGCTATAAACTAGCTGGGTGTTATGGGCAGTGATAGGGGAGTGTCTATGTAACTAGCTGGTAGGAGGAGCTATAAACTAGCTGGGTGGTGTTAGGGGCAGTGATAGGAGAGTGTTTATCTAACTAGCTGGTGGGAGGAGCTATAAACTAGCTGGGTGTTAGGGGCAGTGATAGGGGAGTGTCTATGTAACTAGCTGCTGGGAGGAGCTATAAACTAGCTGGGTGTTAGGGGCGGTGATAGGGGAGTGTCTATGTAACTAGCTGATGGGAGGAGCAATAAACTAGCTGGGTGTTAGGGGCGGTGATAGGGGAGTGTCTATGTAACATTTACATGTATCATTAGGAAAAGAGCAATAGGTTTAAAGGGCTTCTGTCACCCCACTAAACGCATTTTTTTTTTTTGCCTACTTATAATCCCTATCCTGCCATATTGCCATACATTATGTTATTAATAATTTTCGTTCAATAGATTTAGCCAAAAACGTACTTGTATGATATGCTAATTACCTTTCTAGCAGCAAGTAGGGCGTCTACTTGCTGGTAGCAGCCGCAGAAAACCGCCCCCCTCCTCCCGTTGATTGACAGGGCCAGCCGCGATCTCCTCCTCCGGCCAGCGCTGTCAGCATTTCAAAAATCGCGCGCCTGTGTTGATTCGGCTCATGCGCTCTGAGATAACTAGGCGAGCCACCTCAGCACTCCCTCAGTGCGCCTGCGCCGATGACATCATCGAAGGAGAAGATGTCATCAGCGCAGGCGCACTGAGGGAGTGCTGAGGACGCTCGCCTCCTTATCTCAGAGCGCCTGCGCCGAATCAACACAGGCGCGCGATTTTTGAAAAGCTGACAGGGCTGGCCGGAGGAGGAGGAGATCGCTGCTGGCCCTGTCAATCAACAGAAGGAGGGGGCGGTTTTCTGCGGCTGCTACCAGCAAGTAGACGCCCTACTTGCTGGTAGAAAGGTAATTAGCATATCATTAAAGTAAGTTTTGGGCTAAATCTACTGAACGAAAATTATTAATAACATAATGTATGGCAGGATAGGGATTATAAGTAGACAAAAAAATAAAAAATGCTTTTAGTGGGGTGACAGAAGCCCTTTAAAGGGATTGGCCACTTTAAAGGGAACCTGTTACCCCTACTATGCTACCCTCACTGAGAGTTTCTAAATGTTCATTGTGTTACCCTAAACATATTAATTACACTTTTAATTTCATTTGCAGATGAATTCAATAAGTATGATGCATTTTTGTACTTCCCGCCTTTTATGCAAATTAACATAACAGAGTCATATCTTACTTGTGTGACCAGAGAAGAGTCATATTTTCAAGCTCTGACTCATCTCAGGTTAATTTGCATATGTATCAAATGAAAAAAATTTACACAATAAAAGCACACAGAGCTATGGGGACTGGGTATTGCGGATGTGCTAGCGGCCATCTAGCAACCCATGTCCTCAGCTCTATGCCCAAAATCCAGGTGACAGGTTCCCCTTATGCCTCATGCACACGACCGTTGTTGTGTCCCGTGTCCGTTGTTCCGTTTTCCGCGATTTTCTGCGGACCTATTGACTTTCAATAGGTCCGTGGAAAACTCAGCTAATGCACCGTTTGTCATCTGCGTCCGTAATCCGTGTTTCCAGACTGTGAAAAAAATATGACCTGTCCTATTTTTTTTTTTAAGGACAACGGTTCGCAGACCCATTCAAGTCAATGGGTCCGTGAAAAAACACGGAGGCACACAAGAATGTCATCAGCGTCCGCGTCCGTTTTTTTCTTATCATTTGCATGGCAAACTTGACTTCGATTTTTTTTTTACTTTCCTTCATGTCTGGAGATCCTCCAAAAATAAAGGAAGACACACGGAAACAAAAATGGACACGGATCACGGAACAACGGAACCCCTTTTTGCAGACCGCAAAAAAATACTGTCGTGTACATGAGGCCTTAAGCATACTATTTCAAAATGTGTGTTAAACATTAAACTAGGCAACTTACCAATAAATTCTTTTGGAGGCAGAGCCACGGCCATTGGTTTGTATCTCCTCCTCCATGACAGCGTGCATGGTTGAAGATGTTTGCTGCACCTCCAGATGAACCCCACTGCATATGTGTTGGTCTCCTGACTGTCCTAGACCTGTGAATGTGAAAAGGAAACTAGCACATATGCAGTGACAGTTGCGGATAGACATCTCTTGTCACATGTCCCTGTGTCCATTTTATGTAGACTCTCATAAATACACAGGCACATAAATATACATACACATAATGCACACACACATACAGGCACACACACAATATACACACGCACATGCAGGCAGGGTGATGAACAGATCATTCACACAGATGTTTTATAGTGAATGATAACCTGATCTCGATGGTCAGGATACTGCAAGGCAATTCCCCCAACTTAGTGTCTGCAATGTACTGTATGCATGCAGATACTAACACTCTGCACCACTCTGTAGCTCTGCTCTAACATAGGTTTTAATCGGTTTTTCCACCATGAGCCTTGGATCACCTGGAGGTCCCGCAGGGCCGTTCTGGGATGAAAAAGCAGCCCTGGGGCACAAATTCCATCAGTTCACATATAATATTGCATAAAAATATTGGTGCGTAACGCACACTGCTGCAAATTTTGCATTTATAGATCCGAAGTCCCTAACCATGTGATTAGGTATTTATGGTTTCTACTTTATTTCATTTTTAGTACTGATGCTATATCTAAGCTTAAGCGAATCGAGCTTCAGATCATAGATCCCAAGTTGATTCGTTCAAAAGCCTTCTTTAAAATGCTGTTTCCGTACAGCATTAAAATGTATTGGCTCCATGGAGGAAACATTTGTCTCTGCCAAAGTGGCACGAGACTTCGGTAAATAACTTCAGTATTCCTATCTGCTTACTTAGAAACATTTTAAAATAGGAATTCGAAGTGGGCTTTGGTACCGAGACACTAGCCAGTACCGAACCCGACTTTAGATTCTCACTTTAAAATGTCTTTGAATAAGCAGATAGGAATACCGAAGTTATTTACCAAAGTCTTGCGGGATTTCAGGCAAGACAAATTTTTTTTCCTCCATGGGGCCAATACATTCTATCGCTGTATGGAAACAACATTTCAAATGAAGTTTTGGGAGGAAAGGGATGCAAATGAGCTCTTAACAAGCTCTGCCTCTAATGCCACCAGATGTAAGGCAGCTATCCTATAAGTCAATGTTCAGCTCTTTAACTAAGCCTTGAGATATGGCTTGGATATTAAATAAGCCAGCACCTCATCTGCAGACAGCTGTTTCGGGGTGATTGCACTCACCTGAATTCCAGAGGAGCATGTATGGCCTATAAGTCTCCTCACACTGATTAAGGTGCTCTCTCCCTAAGGAGAGATAGTACCCCCCTAACCCTGACAGGCCTCTCTCCCAGTTAAGCCAGTATACTATGCTCTGCACTGATGAGGGGCAATCACCCTGAAACAGCTGTCTGCAGATGAGGTGCTGGCTTATTTAATATCCAAGTCATGTCTCAAGGCTTAGTTAAAGAACTGAACATTGACTTATAGAATAGCTGCCTTACATCTGGTGGCATAAGAGGCAGAGCTTGTTAAGAGCTCATTTGCAACCCTTCCCTCCCAGAATTCCAGAGGAGCATGTATGGCCTACATAAAATACGCCTCTAAGTTCTTTTTATCAAGTATCTTAATTTGATTTGTGCAAGCAGTGAAACAAAGGAACAATTGTATGTGCAAAAATATATAATCGTTTATTATAAAAACCAAGAATATAAAACCAATACAACTGCAAAACAAATGATGAAGTTACAAAGTAACACCCAAATTGTACCACACGGTGGTGTTAACACACCCCTTTCTGATCAGCACAGTATGATGTAATGATTTATGACAACCAGTGTCATACTTGTAACAAATGGACTCATATACCAGGAGAAACTTAGGATCTTCTGTTATCAAACAGTCTATAACAATAAAACATGACTCTGTTTTCCTATGACCAATCAAAAATATATGATATTAATATGATAAAATATTCAGATCGGCAATAAGACTAAGGAACTAGTCCTCTTTTCAAATAATGTCAGATCTTCGATTAACAATATGCATCTTTGCTAAGAGAATAATCAGCATTATGGAGGCACCTAAGACTATATATTCCCACAGTATGGGAACGATGGCTATATACCGAGAGAAATATCTTATTAATATCATGAGTAGTAAACAAAATATACGTTACCGGGTCAAAGGTAGACAAAGTTCAGATGGGACCAGTTCTGAAGAACTTTCCTAGTAATCCAAAAAGAATAATCCAAGTTTCTTCTGATAAAGTTTTTCTTTTTGAATGAATGGATCAATGGATATATGGATCTTTTTTCCCTCTCTCTCTAGTTCTCCCTTGCTACCCCGCACACGAGTAATTATTCCCCCCCTTATCTAAGAATCATCCCCTTTAGATTAGGGATTCCCAATCAGGTAAGGTGGGTGTACTTGCATGCTAATAATACCATGATGTCATATCAACTCCTAATATGGTCAAGAACAAATAATGAAATAATATAATATTGTCCATCTGCCTCCAGATGGCACTGCAGTATTGTAAATGAACATCACAACTTTTAAGCATTAAAATTAAATATCTAATAATATGTTTTCAGGACCTCGTTGACCTTTCTTAACAAATCATTGAGGAAGGTCTTTCCCTGACACTTTTAATTACCTATATCCCGGACTTGTTGGAGTTGACTGTCTCCTCCTATCTTTTTGAAATATAGTTTGACTTGATGAAAATTTTATATAGCGGCTTTGATGCTTGGCATCGGAACTTGTACATTTCACTTATCTACATCTATGAATAACTATTGTTTTGAAATAACATTTTCTCTTCTCAGAAAATCCAATTAACATAAACTTACTTGTCTCTATACCTTCTACAATACCTTCTAAATGATAAATACATGGTATAACATATATATATAAATCGATACATTGTTACACATAGATAATACATTATATGAATTATTGATTAACATATGTTGTAAACTAAATATACCATGCAGAGATATATATAATATAATTATGAATATATAAATTGAACTTCATATAGCAGGTGTGCCTCAAGGACATGAAACCTTATCAAATAACCTTGTTCCCTCCAGACATATATGTTTTAGGGAGTTGACTTACTCCTTACAGATGGTCCCATATCTTTAGCAATAACTTTTAAACACAATGTCCGTTTATGTTCACAATTATTTTTTTTATAAATTGAACTTGCCATGAACTCATCTTGGCTTCCTCAGCCACATAATAGAACTTTGGTTCAGGCTGATTTTATTTTTAAAGGCAATGAGATGAGCATACATTTTGATCATAATGTCATTAGATAATATTGTATACGTATGAAAATGCACAACAGTCTCCTCACGCTGATTAAGGCGCTCTCTCCCTAAGGAGAGATAGTACCCCCCTAAATGAAGTTTTTGAACGAATCAACTTGGGATCTTATGATCCGAATCTCGATTTGCTCAAGCCTAGTCATGACCCTAGGTATACTATCAATAATAAAAAGATGTATAGATCCTTCTGTCCCTGTGTAACTGTACATAAGACCAGGGGAGGGGTAAGGCTGGGTTCACATTTGCACAATAAAAATAATGGAAGTGACCTTTCCATCTTATGATGGAAACAAACACCACCTGATGGACACCACTGACCATAATGGGATTCAGTTTCCATTGGAAAACATGGCATTTTACTGGACAAAGAAGCACAGCATGCTACGTGATTTTGTCCAGTATTTTTGATAGAATCTGCAATGGTGAATGGAGCCTAACATGGACTTCTATGCGTGTAAAATTTGGCTTAGTTCACATTAGCGCTAATGGTTTATGTGGCTATGAAAAAAAGTTTCAGTGAGGCATCATTCACACGACCGTTTTTTTTCCCCATTTACGGCCCGTTTTTTGCGTTCCGTATACAGAACCATTAATTTCAATGGGTCCGCAAAAAAAACTGAATGCACTCCGTATGCATTCCGTTTTTTATATTTCCGTTCCGTTGAAAGATAGAACATGTCCTATTATTGCCCGCAAATCACGTTCCATGCCTCCATTCAAGTCAATGGGTCTGCAAACAAAAATAGAACACATACAGAAATGCATCCGTATGTCATCCGTTCCGTTTTGCGGAACCATCTATTGAAAATTTTATGCTCAGCCCAATTTCTTCTATGTAATTAATGTATACTGTATATGCCATACGGAAAAACGGAACGGAAACACAACAGAAACAAAAAACGGAACACTGGATCCGTGAAAAACGGACTGCAAAACACTGAAAAAGCCATACGGTCGTGTGCAATAGGCCTTATGCTCAGTTTGGCTCCGCTCCATCATGTTTCTGTTATTTTTAATAGGAGAAAAAGTACTATCTGCAGGAAATAATGGAAACATGGCGGAAAGGAGCTTTCCATTTAATGCTGAATTGTACCAGTTATTCAATCCATTAAACAGATCCTCTGATGGAATAGAGCCACAAAAAAGTCAATGCAGATGTGAATAAAGCCCAAGAGTGCCTGCATACAGTGCAGATTGCATGTGGTTTTCTGCACGGATTTTGTGTGAAAAAACTGCAGCGTATTACAGTCCTACAAACTGTATAAGATTAGACAAATGTCATGTACACTATGGGGGTCATTTATCGAACTGGTGTAAAGTAGAACTGGCTTAGTTGCCTATAGCAACCAATAAGATTCCTCCTTTCATTTTCCAAAGGAGCTGTACAAAATGAAAGGTGGAATCTGATTGGTTGCTATGGACAACTAAGCCAGTTTTACTTTACATCAGTTTGATAAATGACCCCCTATGTTTTGTTTTTTTAGGTGTGGAGGTTGGCCTGCTGTGTGGACTTTGAAATCTACAGAATGTCAATTGTGTTTTTTTGTGCAGATTTTTTGAAGGGTGAAGTTTTTGTGCAAAATCCGCATCAAATCCACCAGCTGCACTTGTTGTGGAATACATGTGCTTTTACCGCAAGGATTCTCGTGACTAAAAACAGCAGGGTAGTACAATACCACCAAAGTGTAAGAGATTACACAGATCTCATGTACATTTGTGAAACTGACCTGCTGTGAATGAAGGGTGAGATCTGCAGCAAAACTGCATCAAATCCACACCAAACCCTGCAGTTAGGCCTCATGCACACGATCGTTGTGTGCATCCGTGGCCGTTGTGCCGTTTTCAGTTTTTTTTCCGCGGACCCATTGACTTTCAATGTGTCCATGGAAAAATCGGAAAATGCACCGTTTTGCAGCCGAGACCGTGATCCGTGTATCGTGTATCCTGTCCTATTTTTTTGACGGACAACGGTTCACGGTCCCATTCAAGTCAATGGGTCCGTGAAAGAACACGGATGCACACCAGATTGGCATCCGTGTCCGTGATCCGTGGCCGTAGGTTACTTTCATACAGACTGATCCGAAGATCCGTTGGCATAAAAGCTTTTTCATAGCTGAGTTTTCACTTTGTGAAAACTCAGATCCGACAGTATATCCTAACACAGAGGCGTTCCCATGGTGATGGGGACGCTTCTAGTTAGAATATACAACGAACTGTGTACATGACTGCCCCCTGCTGCCTGGCAGCACCCGATCTCTTACAGGGGGCCGTGATCAGTACAATTAACCCCTCAGGTGCTGCACCTGAAGGGGTTAATTGTGCTATCATAGCCCCCTGTAAGAGATTTGGAGCTGCCAGGCAGCAGGGGGCAGACCCCCCTCCCTCCCCAGTTTAAATTTCATTGGTGGCCAGTGCGCCCCCCCTCCCTCCCTCTATTGTAATGATAATATTGGTGGCACAGTGTGCGCCCCCCCCCGCCCCCTCCTCCCTCCCTCTATTGTAATAATAGCATTAGTGGCAGTGTGCGGCCCCCCGCCCCCTCCTCCCTCCCTCTATTGTAATAATAGCATTGGTGGCACAGTGTGCGGCCCCCCCCTCCCTCCCTCTATTGCATTAACATTGGTAGCAGTGTGCGCCCCCCCCCCTCCTCCATCTATTGTTTTAATACATTGGTTGCAGTGTGCGCCCCCCCCCCCCCTTCCTTTATTGTTTTAATACATTGGTGGCAGTGTGCGCCCCCCCCCCTTCCTCCCTCTATTCTTTTAATACATTGGTGGCAGTGTGCGGCCTCCCCTCTCCCCCCAGGCAGAAGGGGGCAGTCATGTACACAGTTTTTTTGTATATTCTAACCTGAAGCGTCCCCATCACCATGGGAACGCCTCTGTGTTAGAATATACTGTCGGATCTGAGTTTCACGATGTAGCTCATATCCGACAGTATATTCTAACATAGAGGCGTTCCCATGGTGATGGGGACGCTTCAAGTTAAAATATACCATCGGATTGGAGAAAACTCCAATCCGATGGTATAAAAGAACTCCAGACTTTACATTGAAAGTCAATGGGGACAGATCCGTTTGAAATGGCACCATATTGTGTCAACGTCAAACGGATCCGTCCCCATTGACTTGCATTGTAATTCAGGACGGATCCGTTTGGCTCCGCATGGCCAGGCGGACACCAAAACAACTTGTTTTTCATGTCCGTGGATCCTCCAAAAATCAAGGAAGACCCACGGACGAAAAAACGGTCACGGATTACGGACCTACGGACCCCGTTTTTGCGGACCGTGAAAAAAAACTGTCGTGTGCATGAGGCCTTAGAAATAGCAGATTTTGGTGTAGAGATATGTTACACATAAATCCATGTCTTTTCATGTGCAGGCGGCCTTAGGCCCCTTTCACACGAGCGAGTTTTCTGCGCAGGTGCAATGCGTGATGTGAACGCATAGCACCCGCACTGAATCCTCACCCAATTATTTCAATGGGTCTGTGTACACGAGCGTTTTAAAAACGCAGCATGTTCTATATTCCCAGCCCAGACCCCATAGAAGTGAATGGGGCTTCAGTGAAAAACGCATCACATCCGGAAGCAAGTGCAGGTGCGATGCGTTTTTCACTGATGGTTGCTAAGAGATGTTGTTTGTAAACCTTCAGTTTTTTATCACGCGCGTGAAAAACACATTGCACTCGCGCGGAAAAAACTGAACAACTGAATGCAAATGCAGACAAGACTGACTGAACTTGCTTGCAAAATGGTGCGAGTTTCCCTGACTGCACCCTGAACGCATCCGGACCTAATCCGTCAAGCTCGTGTGAAAGAGGCCTTAGGCCCCTTTCACACGGGCGAGTTTTCCGTGCGGGTGCGATGCGTGCGGTGAACGCATTGCACCCGCACTGAATCCTGACCCATTCATTTCTATGAGACTGTGCACACGAGCGGTGATTTTCACGCATCACTTGTGCGTTGCGTGAAAATCGCAGCATGCTCCTCTTTGTGCGTTTTTCACGTAACGCAGGCCCTATAGAAATGAATGGGGTTGCGTGAAAATCGCATGCATCCGCAAGCAAGTGCGGATGCGGTGCGATTTTCACGCATGGGTTCTAGGTGACAGTCTATTCACTGTATTATTTTCCCTTATAACATGGTTATAAGGGAAAATAATAGCATTCTGAATACAGAATGCTTTGTATAATAGTGCTGGAAGGGTTAAAAATAATAAAAAAGTTAACTCACCTTCTCCTCTTGTTAGCGCAGATGCCGGTCTGTTCTTTATCTGTGGGCTAAAGGACCTTTGATGACGTCAGATCACATGCTCCATCACCATGGTGATGGACCATGTGATTGGAGCATGTGATCTGACGTCACCTCAGGTCATTCAGTCCACAGCTAAAGAACAGAGTGGCATCTGCGCGAACAAGAGGAGAAGGTGAGTTAACTTTTTTATTATTTTTAACCCTTCCAGCACTATTATACAAAGCATTCTGTATTCAGAATGCTATTATTTTCCCTTATAACCATGTTATAAGGGAAAATAATACAATCTTCAGAACATCAATCCCAAGCCCGAACTTCTGTGAAGAAGTTCGGGTCTGGGTACCAAACATGCGCGATTTTTCTCACGCGAGTGCAAAACGCATGACAATGTTTTGCACTCGCGCAGAAAAATCGCGCATTTTCCCGCAACGCACCCGCCTCTTATCCGGGCAAAAAACATGACGCCCGTGTGAAAGAGGCCTTAGGCCCCTTTCACACGGGCAAGTATTCCGCGCGGGTGCGATGCGCGAGTTGAACGCATTGCACCCGCACTGAATCCTGACCCATTCATTTCTATGGGGCTGTTCACATGAGCGGTGATTTTCACGCATCACTTATGCGTTGCGTGAAAATCGCAGCATGTTCTATATTCTGCGTTTTTCACGTAACGCAGGCCCCATAGAAATGAATGGGGTTGCGTGAAAATCGCAAGCATCCGCAAGCAAGTGCGGATGCGGTGCGATTTTCACGCATGGGTTTTAGGTGACAGTCTATTAACTGTATTATTTTCCCTTATAACAATAATATGAATACAGAATGCATAGTATAATAGTACTGGAGGGGTTATCCTCTTGATTGCGTAGTTCCCGGTCCCTTCTTTATTAGCTGTGGGCTAAAGGACCTGTGGTGATGTCAGATCACATGCTCCATCACCATGGTGATGGACCATGTGATTGGAGCATGTGATCTGACATCACCACAGGTCATTTAGCCCACAGCTAGTAAAGCAGAGACCGGGAACTACGCGATCAAGAGGATAAGGTGAGTTAACTTTTTTATTTTTTTAACCCTTCCAGCACTATTATACTATGCATTCTGTATTCAGAATGCTATTATTTTCCCTTATAACCATGTTATAAGGGAAAATAATACAATCTTCCGAACATCAATCCCAAGCCCGAACTTCTGTGAAGAAGTTCGGGTTTGGGTACCAAACATGCGCGATTTTTCTCACGCGAGTGCAAAACGCATTACAATGTTTTGCACTCGCGCGGAAAAATCACGCATTTTCCCGCAACGCACCCGCCTCTTATCCGGGCAAAAATACTGACGCCCGTGTGAAAGAGGCCTTAGAGAGCGTACTTGCTTTCTAATTGTCTCATATGGGGTTTTTTCTTTTCCAGAAAAGGAGTGAGAAGATGAGCGCTCCCCCATCTAATTACCCCATGTAGCTGCTGTTTTGATATCACGACCCAGACATTTACTAGCATCCGGACCACATCATTAAACTAGTTGCACCAAACACGCAAATATCAGTAAAGCCTATGATACACTATCCCTTCTGTCCATAATGAATCTTGTAGGGTAAATGCACATGATCAGGATTGCGTGCGGATTTTCAGTGCGGATTTGCGTGTGGAAGCAATCTGTAGTTCTTCCATGGGGTTCCGTGCCTCCGTTGCACACCACACCTTCCGGATTGCATACCCATTCAAATGAATGGGTCCGCATCCATGATGCGGTACACAAACAGCTGGTGACCGTATATTGTGGACCCGCTGTTTGCGGGCCGCAATATGGGCACGGCCGGGCAACGGCCATGTGCATAAGCGCTAGTAGAGATAACAGTGCAAACTTGGCTCCTACATAGGACTGCATGGTTCGGGTGCAACACTGAAATAGGTGTAAGGAATGTATTTTTCATGGCTTCTCCATCAGAGCTCATTCAATTAGACTGTTCACAAATTAAGCCTTTGCCTCAAAACGTGACAGGAAAAGTTTTATTAAAAATAAAAATTGCAAAGCTTAAAATTTGATCAGACCATTGGTGTCAATAATACCCCATGTTAAAAGGCATCTGTCAGCAGATTTGTACCTTGAACACCATTCAAAGTCAATGGAGGACGGATCCGTTTTCTTTTGTGCCAGATTGTGTCAGTGAAAACGGATCCGTCCCCATGGACCTATATTGTGTGTCAGGACGGATCCGTTTGGCTCAGTTTCGTCAGACACCAAGCAGCGTTTTGGTGTCTGCCTCCAGAGCGGAATAGAGACTGAACGGAGGCAAACTGATGCATTCTGAGCGGATCCTTTTCCATTCAGAAAGCATTAGGGCAAAACGAATCAATTTTGGACTGTGTGAGAGCCCTGAATGGATCTCACAAACAGAAAGCCAAACCGCCAATGTGAAAGTAGCCTTACATGTGCACTTGGAGGCTGAAGGCATCTGTTCATATGTGCTCAAATTGCTGAGAAAATTATGTTTTAATATATGCAAATGAGTCTCTAGGAGCAACGGGGTTTTTCCATTACACCTAGAGGCTGTGCTCTCTCTGCAACTTCTGTGCCCGTGCACTTTCATTGACAATGCCAGGCAGCGAAAATATCCTTAAATGCAGAGGGCGTGGCAGTTGCAGAGAGAGAGACGAGTCTTTAGGAGTAATGGCAACGCCCCCGTTGCTCCTAGAGGCTAGATTTTGTGGGCGAAAGGGCTGAACAATAGGGCTTGTCATCTAATAAAGGCACTGTTATATGGGTCTGAATCTGTATTTATGGGTATCCTATGTATATAAACTAAGGTTCAGAATAGACAAAGAAGAAGCAAGAAAAGAAAGGCAGACAGAAAATGGAAGAACATGAAACGTATACAAAATAAAACACTTTCCCCACACTTTTCTCCCCACCAATCCTCAAAAAAAAAAAAAATTGCCCTTAAACAAAATGGCTTCCGCTGGTTTCGTCGCATGGGCGTAGTTTCTTAGCAGCATCTCTGCACTCTATAGTACAGCCGGGAGGCGCTCTGTCTCGGTCCTCCAACGTCTCGGTGGTGGCTCTCCTTTCTAGCTGGTCCTGTGCTCTGAGACCTGCCGGGAGGAGGAGGGGGCGGAGCTGCGGCTGCTCGCTCCGCATCCTCTCCAGTCAGCTATTCTTTCTCCACTTCACGCATCCTCCTGTACAAAGCCTGGAAGAGCCGGGCCTGGCAATGGATACGCAGAAAGTAAGCTGCATGTTATTTATGTTGGTGCATCTGCCCCTGCCCGCACTGGTGCCAGCCGTGCTGCACTGTCCAGCTCACGTTCATGTATGTAAACAGCAGTAGCAGCCCGCTCATTCATTGCTGCTGGTGTGCGGGACAATAGGTGCAGTCGTCTGCATGGTGATGGGTGGCACAGAGGATGCGGGCACATCATGGGCGTGGGTCGGATGTGTCTGTGTCTGGTCCGGCATCCTCCCAAATCATGTGCTTCTCCCCCTGTAGTGCTGGCATCAGTCAGTGCCCCCTGTAGTGCTGGCATCAGTCAGTGCCCCCTGGTATTGATGTCTAGGTCCTAGCATGGTGGATGACTTTGCACTTATTGTCTGCACTGGGTGTGGGTGGGTGTCAGGGGTGTGATGGTGGCTGAGCATCTATGGCCTTGCCTTCCTCCTGTGTCATTATGCACCAGGAGCAGGTGCTTGTGTGGGGTATGCCCAGCTGGTCTCATCTGCTAGTGCAGAATTGGCATCCTGGCGAGGATGCCACAGGGTGGGTGCCTATTGTAAGTGGATAGGTAGATGGCATATAAGCGCCCTGGGAATGTCGTGGGAACTTGCTTGGACTTCAGACGTGCACTTTGTGGGTTGTCCTTCACAATATGGGCATGCTCGGGGTGTGGCATGGGATTGACCTAGGAGAGGTCAGCGCTGGCCCACAGGCTGTTTTAGAAAAGTTGGTATAAATGTGGGTATACACAGCCCGGTATTGGTTTTGCACTAGTTGCAATGCTAGACATACGCAGCGCCCCTAGAGGGGTGGAAGATGTAGGTGGGATAATTGCTGCCGTTGGCGAGGCTGGCACGTATACTTGTGGGTATCTGAAGCTGAGAATTGCCCACTAGTGACAATATGAAATATATTACTGTATTTAGAGATCACAGTAAATGAGAGCGTGAGAGGCTACAGTCAGTGTTTGGTCAGTGATTATCATCAGTGATTGGCTACATGCACACGACCGTTGTGTGAATTGCGGATCCGCAAAACACAGATGGCGTCCGTGTGCGTTCCGCAATTTGCGTTGATTTCCGCAATTTGCCATTGATATAACTGCCTATTCTTGTCCGCAAAACGGACAAGAATAGGACAGGTTATATATTTTTTTGCAGGGCCACGGAACGGAGCAACGGATGCGGACAGCACAAAGGGTGTTGTCCGCATCTTTTGCGGCCCCATTGAAGTGAATGGATCCGCATCCGAGCTGCCAAAACAACGGCCGTGTGCATAAGGCCATTGTTAGTCCAAACCAGGTGCGGATCAAAGACGCAGAACAGGGGCAGACCTTTCATTATGCCTTATCTCTGAGTAGGACCCCCTCCTGGTTTAGCTCACAATAACTGATGTCGGCCGCTTTCACATAGTCAGTGTTTGGTCAGGGTTCGATCCGTGATTTTCATCGGTAATTGTGAGCCAAAACCAGAAGTGAAGCCTCCACAGATATGAGATCTGCACCTGTTCTGTGTAGAAGCCACACCTGGTTTGGAAATGGAAACACTGGTGGTGTGACAGCGTCCCGTGTGAAAATGGCATTAAAAGAGTGGCCCAAATTATTATTATTTTTTTTAAAGGCAGTGAAGGTATTAAAATAATAAAACATTCACCACTCTGAACCCCCTTGGGGTCAGCTCTGATGCTGCTGCAGCCATGATGTCATGTTTTGGCAGTGATGATGCCCCCTTTATGCCACGTGTGACCACTGTAAGCCAGTAACTGTCCTCAGTGGTATATGCTTGATACCAGTAAGACAGGTGATTGGCTGCGGGGTCACATGCCGCGTACAGGCGAGTCACCACTGCAGTCAGACGGCGGACAGAGCGGCTGTGCTGTAACAAAGAGGGTTCCGGATGGGGAGAATCAGGTTTTTTAATTACTTTTTTAGTAGCTATAGTGCCTTTTAAAAATTAACCTGGACAATCCCTTTAAACACCTTTCTGATATATGTATGCCACTCCCTTTTTTGTAAGGCTGCTTTCACACTAGCAGGTCAGCAAAAACGCTTCAATTACTAATAATACAACCGTCTGCACCCGTTATGAATGGATCTGGTTGTATTATCTTTTAAATAACCATGAAGGATCCGGCATTGAAAGTCAATGGGGGACGGTTCAGTTTTCTATTGTGTCAGAGAAAACGACTTGCACTGTGAGTCATGACGGATCCGTCCCCATTGACTTGCATTGTATGTCAGGCTGCAGTCCATGGCGGAGAGAAAACTGCAGCATGCTCTCCGGTATGGGAACGCAACGGAATGCATTTTGGAGCATTCTGTTCTGTCCCCATTGACACTGAATGGAGACAATACCGGAAAAGAGAAACGCATATGTGAAAGCGGTCTAAGCCAATAGAGGTCATGTGGTAGAGCTCTGGTTCCACCGCAATAGAAAGTGTCCTGTTTCTTGTATGGCTGCTAGTCCTCTAAGTCAGGGAAATGACATCAGCTTGGATAGAGCATTGTTCACATGTCCTGAACTAAAGGGAGGCTGTCCGCATTAACGTTGTAGGACTATAGATATGTCTGCGTCTGGCGGTGGTTTGACAGGAGCATTACAGCCAGTAGCTAGGATGGAAACCTCTACAGTCACATGCTCATAATAGCCGATCCAGAATAGGGTTTCATCTGCCTCGCTATATATATCCATACAGTAGGATACTTCATAGCGCTCTCTGCAGTTGTAGAAATGTGCTGGACCTGCAGATTGTTATGTGTACTCTGTTACTTTAGAGGGGTTTTCTGGGATTACTATGGTTTTTAGGGTTACTTACCTCATGTACAAAATCCCCACGCTTTCTTCTTTTTCAATTTGGACTCTCCTGACCCGTTTTCACCACGTAAGGCTACTTTCACATTAGCAGCAGGGGACTCCGGCAGGTGAACAGCCCGTTGGATCCGTCCTGCCGGTAGTTCACGGGTGCCCCTGGACTGCCGCTCCGTCCCCATTGACTATAATAGAGGCGGGGGCGAAGTTCCAGCGGCAGCATGGCGAGAGGCAGCCGGACTAAAAGTACTGCATGTCGTTCTTTTAGTCCGGCGGCCTCTCACTGTGCGCTGCCGTGCTGCCACCGGAACTCCGCCCCCATTATAGTCAATGGGGACGGAGCAGCAGTCCAGGGGCACACGTGAACTACTGGCAGGACGGATCCGACAGGCTGTTAACCTGCCGGAACAGCCTGTCGGAGGTCCGTGCTGCTAGTGTGAAACCAGCTTAAAGAAATCCCTCTGGTTTGTTTCCCTCCTGTATGCAGCACCTCCTGTTGTATCCAACCAAACCCATGATGCACTCCTTTCTCTACCTCAGCTCCAGTGCCGCTCCTAATAACACCGTTAGTTTATAGCTCCTCCCACCAGCTAGTTGCATAGACACTCCCCTATCACTGCTTCTAACAACACCCAGCTAGTTTATAGCTCCTCCCACCAGCTAGTTACATAGACACTCCCCTATCACTGCCCCTAACAACACCCAGCTAGTTTATAGCTCCTCCCACCAGCTAGTTATATAGACACTCCCCTATCACTGCCCCTAACACCCAGCTAGTTTATAGCTCCTCCCACCAGCTAGTTATATAGACACTCCCCGATCACTGCCCCTAACAACATCCAGCTAGTTTATAGCTCCTTCCACCAGCTAGTTACATAGACACTCCCCTATCACTGCTTCTAACAACACCCAGCTAGTTTATAGCTCCTCCCACCAGCTAGTTACATAGACACTCCCCTATCACTGCCTATAACAACACCCAGCTAGTTTATAGCTCCTCCCACCAGCTAGTTATATAGACCCTCCCCTATCACTGCCCCTAACAACACCCAGCTAGTTTATAGCTCCTCCCACCAGCTAGTTATATAGACACTCCCCTATCACTGCTTCTAACAACACCCAGCTAGTTTATAGCTCCTCCCACCAGCTAGTTATATAGACACTCCCCTATCACTGCCCCTAAGACCACCCAGCTAGTTTATAGCTCCTCCCACCAGCTAGTTACATAGACACTCCCCTATCACTGCCCCTAACAACACCCAGCTAGTTTATAGCTCCTCCCACCAGCTAATTATATAGACACTCCCCTATCACTGCCTATAACAACACCCAGCTAGTTTATAGCTCCTCCCACCAGCTAATTATATAAACACTCCCCTATCACTGCCTATAACAACACCCAGCTAGTTTATAGCTCCTCCCACCAGCTAGTTATATAGACACTCCCCTATCACTGCTTCTAACAACACCCAGCTAGTTTATAGCTCCTCCCACCAGCTAGTTATATAGACACTCCCCTATCACTGCTTCTAACAACACCCAGCTAGTTTATAGCTCCTCCCACCAGCTAGTTACATAGACACTCCCCTATCACTGCCCCTAATAACACCCAGCTAGTTTATAGCTCCTCCCACCAGCTAGTTACATAGACACTCCCCTATCACTGCCCCTAATAACACCCAGCTAGTTTATAGCTCCTCCCAGCAGCTAGTTATATAGACACTCCCCTATCACTGCCCTTCTATACTCACAGCATGCACATTACACACACACACACACACACACACACACACACACACACACACACACACACACACACACACACACACACACACACACACACTCTCTCACACTCATGATTGCTATGGATACTATACACACAGAGCTCTGCAGTATACACACACTCATGATTGCTATGGATACTATACACACAGAGCTCTGCAGTACACACATTATACACGCACGCAGAGCTCTGCAGTACACACATTATACACACACAGAGCTCTGCTGTATACACATTATACACACACAGAGCTCTGCTGTATACACATTACACACACACACAGAGCTCTGCAGTACACACACAGCTCTGCAGTACACACACAGAGCTCTGCAGTACACACATTATACACACACAGCTCTGCAGTACACACACAGAGCTCTGCAGTACACACATTATATACACACAGCTCTGCAGTACACACACAGAGCTCTGCTGTATACACATTATACACACACACACAGAGCTCTGCTGTATACACATTACACACACACACAGAGCTCTGCAGTACACACACAGCTCTGCAGTACACACACAGAGCTCTGCTGTACACACATTATACACACACAGCTCTGCAGTACACACACAGAGCTCTGCAGTACACACATTATATACACACAGCTCTGCAGTACACACACAGAGCTCTGCTGTATACACATTATACACACACACACAGAGCTCTGCTGTATACACATTACACACACACACAGAGCTCTGCAGTACACACAGAGCTCTGCAGTACACACACAGCTCTGCAGTACACACACAGAGCTCTGCAGTACACACATTATACACACACAGCTCTGCAGTACACACACAGAGCTCTGCAGTACACACATTATATACACACAGCTCTGCAGTACACACACAGAGCTCTGCTGTATACACATTATATACACACACACAGAGCTCTGCTGTATGCACATTACACACACACACAGAGCTCTGCTGTATACACATTATACACACATTGCTCTGCAGCACACACAGAGTACTGCTGCTGGCGGCACACAGCTCTGCTGCATTTACACACAGAGCTCTGCAGTACATACATTATACACACACAGAGCTCTGCAGTAAACACATTATACACACATTGCTCTGCAGCACACACAGAGTACTGCTGCTGGCACACAGCTCTGCTGCATTTACACACTCAGCTCTGCTGCTTGTATATAGACCCATACAGTTATCTGTACACTGGTGGCAGCATAGTCTTCTTGGTCTGGCCACTCCCACTCATGCCATCATAAAAGGTCCTTCAGCTGCAGTTAATTGGAGGTTTCAGTTCCTTTTACTGCTGCTTAGGACCTTCAGCATGGAGGGGCCGGTGGTCCACACAGTCCTCTCCATGATTGTTCACGCTTCTCTCCTGTCTGCACTGATCACACAGATTGGTGTAAGGCAGTGAGAGAGAGAGAAGTGTGCAGATGCACAGCCCACCCACTGATCCAGCAAAGTGTCAGCGCTCTGCTGGATCATTAAAGGGGTTATCCAATCCCTATAATGACCACCAGAATGCCCGGGCCCCACCTCTAGAGCATACTTACCTGCTCCCCGGCACCCATGTCTCTGTGGATTCCTGCATGGCTGCCGCTGCATCTCCCCATCGCGCGTATCAAAACATCTGGTGACCGGGGGAGCAGCCTCCCTATCGAAATGCAGAGAGCACGTCACAGTGACACTGAATTTGGCAGAATAAAACTTCATATTCACACTATTCCTGATTATTCAAACCTCCACAAAAAGTATGTTTGCCCTGCTCTCCCCAGCTCCTGTGTAGTGTTGTCTGCAGTTTAGCGTGATCAAAACTGCTGACAAACTCCTTTTTTTTTTATAACTAGGTTGAAAAAAGACAAATATTCATTAAGTCAAAAGTTCCTCATATTCCAAGGGCAATTTTGGCTCACTTGGCTTATGGAGGGAGGGGGAGGGAAGGAAGAGCTACTAGAGCCTTCAGATGTGGTCTGCTGAATTCCCTGGATCACAGTATTTTCAGACTGCTCCATTATGGATACCATTGCTTCTAATGAAAGCGTCCTGGCTATTGATTTGGTCATTCCTACGTAAAGTGGTAGGACAATCTCCTCCGTTATTGATGGCACGCTTGTCTCCATCTAAAGGACTGTGACAAATGACATCTTTATTCCGAGAACCATATGATGAAGACACATTTATAATCCTCTAAATTTAAATATATGTCTACATGGATACTGGCCGCTTGCATTCTGCATTTTACAAACGCCTATTGTCCGCAAAACGGACAAGAATAGGACATGTTCTTTTTTTGGAGGGGGGGAGGGGGGAAAGGGGCATGGATCAGAAATATGGATAGGGACAGCACACGGAGTGCTGTCCTCATCTTTTGCAGCCCCATTTAAATGAATGGGTCTGCATCCGACCCACAAAAAATGCAGATCGGATGTGGACAAAAACTACGTGTGTGCATGAGGCCTAACAGTGACTTTTCTTTCCTTCCTTTATTGGCATACAGTGGTAAATGGGGTCCTGTGGATACATTAGGTGTGAACAGAGTCTAACTGAAGAAGCACATTCATATAACCAGCCGCAACTTCTCGTGATAATAACATCTTGTGTGTTTGCTTGCTGCTGAGGGTCTGTAATGTAGATAAAGTTGGATAACCACTGGGATAGATTTATCTAAACTGACTCCCATGCGCTAGTCTTCATCTCCCTGTGCAGATGCCTCTTAACAAATGAGGCGCATCTCTGTCAGTCCATGCGCCAGAAACTGAAGCCTTTGCCATCTAGTGGCTAGTATAGACTTGAGATATGATTACAGATGAGCGAATCGACTTTTGATGAAACATCCGAAGTCGATTTGCATAAAACTTTGTTCTAATACTGTACGGAACAGAAGCTCCGTACAGTATTAGAATGTATTGGCTACGATGTGCCGAAGTTATTGCTTCGCGAAGTCTCGCGAGACTTCGCATAATAACTTAAGAAATTAATTTATACTGTAAAAAAACATTTACTGAACCCTAGTTCGGGATTTTTTTTACAGTATAAATAAATTTCTTAAGTTATTCGCTCATCCCTAGATAGTTAAGAAATCCATCAGGCCGCGGTAGGCTCCATTCCTGCTAAGCCTCACCACTTTTTCTTGCCACTTTAGAGTACTTTCACACTAGCGGCACGGACCTCCGGCAGGCTGTTCACCCGTTGGAACAGCCTGCTGTAGTCCCTTGCCGCTAATGTGAAACTAGCCTTAGAAAACTGTCGATAAGTTCAAAAAGTCACAAATTATGATGGAAATATGGTGTGCGCCATCATTTCCAAACTTTTAATGCCACAATAGTGGTATACACAGCTTGATAAATGGCCCTTCTTGTGTTTCATAGTCCACATGAGCAGATCTGTTTGCCAGCTCTGTTACCTCACCACATGACAGGTTCATAGGAGCAGGTTTATCATTGGTTTTACGCCACTTCTATGGTGCATTCGACTATTCTCACAAAAGTGGGCAAGGCTTAGCGGAGGGAGCGGGGTTTCACAGCCCACCAGATTCACCATGTGGAGTATGCATGGGATGATAGAAAGGGGTGAGAGAGCCTGTCATAGCAGGGGTGTATATAGTAAACATTTTCCAGAGAGTCCATACGGGTGGGAATTTTCTGCTATCGCCTACTGACGTGTAAAGCCTAGAGTAAGGGTCCATTAACACGTCTGCAAAATGGGTCCGCATCCGTTCCGCAATGCGGACCCATTCATTTTCACTGACATTCCGCGGGCCCGTAAAAAAATAAAACATGTCCTATTCTTGTCCGCAGACACGGACAAGAAAAGGCATTTCTATTATACTGCCGGCCATGTGCGGTCCGCAAAACAGTTGCAGACGTGTGAATGGACCCTTATGTGTCCACCTCTGGTTAAGAAGCTTCCTAACAAGGTTGTAACTTGGTCCAGATATTTTTGCAGTGAATTGATCCTAAAATTTGGAAATTCAACTAAAAAATAAAAATAAAATATCATTCTGACAGAATTTTAGGTGATTTAATTCAGGAGAATCACAGAGAGAGGGAAGGAGAGGCAATGGGATCACTTTCAATTCAGGGAATTTGTCAAGACTGGTGTTTCATAGGGCAGTTGTGATCTAGTTTGTCTGGGAGTATGAAGTGCCTAATTTATTAAGAGGTGCAGTCTATGAGTAGTGTTGAGCGAACTTCTGTTTTCTAGTTCGGCATACAAGGTTTGGGTTATCTAAGAATTCCGTTATGGATTCCGCTACCATGGACCATAACTTATAACTTCCGTGGATGCGAAATCCTTAATGGAATTCTTAGATGACCCAAAACTTGTACGCTGAACTTGAAACACAAGTTCGCTCATCCCTATCTATGAGCTGACATAGATTTCAGCTATAGTTTATACCATTTACTTTTAGTAAATTTGCCGGGCCATGGGAGGCCATTACCCCATAGTGAGGTCCAACAACAACACACCCACTTTTTGGGGTGCTAGCAACATTTTAAGGGCTGTTTCACACAAGCGGATGCCGAGCGTGACATCCGCTGCGTGAATGACAGTCAAGACCCGATGCGGACAGCAGAAGCACGGAGCAGTAACATGACTGATAATGCTCCGTGCCTCTCTGTGACCTCTTTACTCCGAAATCACGGTGACAACTTTATCTCACTGTGACTTCGTAGTAAAGAGGTCACAGAGAGGCATTATCAGTCATGTTAGTGCTCCGTGCTTCTGCTGTCCGCATCGGGTCTTGGCCCTAAGGCCTCATGCATAGAGATGAGCGAACTTCTGTTTTAAGTTCGGCGTCTAAAGTTCGGGGGCGGGTTAGCGGAGAATCCCGATCTGGAACCGGATATGGATTCCGACTTCCGTTGTGGTCCGTGGTAGCGGAATCAATAATGGCCGATTATTGATTCCGCTACCACGGACCACAACGGAAGTCGGAATCCATATCCGGTTCCAGATCGGGATTCTCCGCTAACCCGCCCCCGAACTTTAGACGCCGAACTTAAAACAGAAGTTCGCTCATCTCTACTCATGCACACAACTGTGTCTGTTTTGCGGTCCACAAACAGCCGATCCACAAAATACAGATGCTGTCCGTGTGCCATCCGCATTTGTTTTGCGGACCCTTTGATTTTAGTGGGTCCAGATCTGTGTGCTTTCCACATCCATATGTTCATTGAATATCTCCTATACTTGGCAACAAAATGTGGACCACGGACCCATTAAAGTCATTGGGTACACAAAAAATGCAGATGCAACCAGTATCCCTATTTTGCGGATCCGCAAAAGGCCTAGTGCCAATTTCCTGGTATGCTGGGTTTGATAAATGTAGCAAAATGGGAATACGCCCTTAGGCAGGACGTCTAGCCATCCTCGCTTGTGCGTGCTGGACTTGTAGAGATTGTTGCCGCTTGTATCAGCTTGTGTGCAGTGCACGGTTGTGATGCAGCTTGGTGCCTGCTGTTGCCAAAAACTTTTGATAAGAATTTACCTACTTCTAGGTTTCTGGAAATGGCTTTGCTGATTTTTTATTCAGACAAGGAATGTCATGTCTGCATGATGTTATCACAAGAGGCAGTTGGCTAGTAACATAAGAAATACTACATTTGCCAAGTTGACCAGATTAGTCATTGTGACTGGAAATGTAAGGGAAGCTTGGAGTAATTCAATTAACACGCTCATCTGCCGTGAGGAACAAATCCATTTTAATCTCGCATTCATTAGTTAGAGGTCTCGTAGAGATGTTCATTCTAGTCATTGCTGGCCTTCACTTTTCCACTGCTAAGGTGACCGGACGTACAGTGTTGAAGAATAATACATTGTGAGGGTCGTGTATACGACTTGGTGTCTGTCATCCTGTATAGGACTGTATACATTTTCTTCAAGCCTAAAGAGCAGGCCATGTGATGCCATATAATTTATGTTCAAATGTATACAGTAATTTATAAAGGGGTTTTCTGAGATGAATAAATATCCCATCGTTGGGGGTCCGACTCCCAGCACTCCTGCTGATCAGCTGTTTTAGGCTAGGTCTACATGACAATTTTTATAATGGCAGTCTATGGTGTCGCACTGCAACATGTTGTGACTGCGACGCAACAGTCGCAGAAAATCCATTTGAGATGGATTTTTCGGCGACTTTTGCGTCGCAGTCGCAGCATGTTGCAGTGCGACACCATAGACTGCCATTCTAAAAATTGACGCGTGACATTGGTGCAACAAAATGTCGCAGGACAAATGTTGCGCCCTATCGCGCGACAAATGTCGTCGTGTAGACCTAGCCTTAAAAAGGCCTCTTACTAGGACTTTGACGTCACGTTCATTGGTCACATGGCCTAAGAACAGCATAGTCCCATTGAAGTGGCGCTGTGCTTGGTAAGCAGCTGACCAGTGGGAGTGCCAAGAGCCGGCCCCCCACCGATCAGGTTTTGATGACCTATACGGAAGATAGGTGATAAATATAAAAGACCCAGAAAAGTCCTGTAGGTTTTTTTTCATTCCATTAGGACACACTAAAAGGGAATCTGTCACCAGTTAATGATAGCAAAGTACCCTAATGAACATACGTTTATGGCGCTATGTACAGCTGCCTGCACTCCCAAGTAGGTGGCATAAGAGTGTCTACACAATATGCTAAAAGGGATTTTCTGAATAATGCTGTTTAAAACAATGGTCACAAAGGTTTTTTTTTTTTTTAAAAGCCATCCTCATCCTGGTCTGGTCAGTGCTGCCAACCCTACTTCCACAATCTACTGCGGGCAAACGACAATTGACAATTCGCTCGTTCATCTGGTAATCGGTGGCACCTTTACACCGCAAGATAATTGCTAATGAGCGTTCCTATGAACGCTCGTTAGAAATCTGGCGGATTCTTGGCCCATGTAAAGGGCCCTTTAGGCCTTATTAACACATTTATGTCTGTTTTCTGTCTTTGAAAAAACAGTCTGTTTTTAATCCGTGATGATGTCCGTGCCGTACGTGTGTCTGTATTTTGCCCTCCATGTGCCATCTGTTTTTCATGTGCACTGCTAGGTCGATAAGGGGACTTGCAGAACGTCTTCTAGCAGTGGTCCATGAAAACAGAATAAACACAGACCTATAGCCTTATGGTACTTTCACACTTGCGGCAGAGGATTCCGGCAGGCAGTTCCCCTCACCGGCAATCTGGACGCAAACTGATGCATTTGTGAGACGGATCCGGATGTGGATCCGTCTTAAAAATGCATTGCAATACTGGATCCCTCTTTCCAGTTGTTATCCGGAAAAACGGATCCGGTATTTATTTTGTTCTCATTTTTAAAGGTCTACGTATGCGCAGACCACAACACTGGATCCGTTTTGCCGGAACACTTGGGGCCCGGATTTGGCATTAATGCATTTCAATGGCAATTAATGCCGGATCCGGAATTCCAGCAAGTGTTCAGGATTTTTGGCCATAGAGAAATCTGCAGCATGCTGCAGTATTTTCTCCGGCCAAAAAGCGTAAAAGGGACTAAACTGATGCATCCTGAACGGATTACTCTCCATTCAGAATGCATTAGGATAAAACTGATCAGTTTTTTTTCCGGTATAGAGCCCCTAGGACAGAACTCAATTCCGGAAAAGAAAAACGCTAGTGTGAAAGTAACCTTATATGAGTGTGCTTGGTCCAAGTTTTGGTAGTGCAAGCTTTGCTCGGAAGTCTGAATATACCCATAAAATTCTGTGGAGAACATAGCACACATCCGTCACTCACTGATACGTGATTCAGGCTTCATGTACACAACTGTATTTTTCATCTGTGTGAAATTTTGCAGATACCACATTGACCCATTTATTTCTGTGGGGCCAAGCTCACACCTATTTTTGTGTATCCATATAGCCGCTCCACAAGTTGTAGAACATGTCCTATCCTTGTCTGTATTGTGGAGGAGAATAGCTCTTCCTACTGAGAAAAATGCTGAATGCACATGGAAGGTATCCATATTTTACGCTTCTGTGGTTTTCGGACCAAAATCTGCACATGCTGTATGCATGAAGCCTAACCCTAACGTTGTAGGAGCCTGGTTACGATACACAAGCCACCTATGGGATAGACTTGACCTAATAGCACTGCCTATAAAAGACATGGCACACTGACAGACCTGAGTGCACTGGACTTGGTTATTTATAGAGGAGCTGCTGTAACGTTGGAGCCAAGTGGTTTATTTGTGATGCAGGGAAACCAGAGACTGTCCAGAAGCCCTCTGTGCATTTACTTATCCTAGAGAGCATGCCGATTATGGATGGAATCCATGTCTACATAATGCACGGAGAGGAATTGGCAAGTAAGGTCAAGCGCACAAACCCACCTACCTGCACAGCGCTGCCCACTTCTCCTTTATCAGTGCTGTGTATAGACTGGCAAACCTTTATATATTCAGTAGGATTGATCTGCAGGGGTACATTGCTGGCGAGCAGTCTGAATACAGAGCAGTGAGCTGCCATATAGTGCTCTCTTCTGTAAAGTTAATTCAGCCCCAGTTATTACTGTATTGTCCAAATAGAAAGAACAGCGGTAATTTATAAAACATGACTGGTCCAGGAGGTAACAGTGATATAGGGACACGTTTACATAGTATTCTCCCTGCAATTAGGTGTATTTAGAGTGAACCCACCCGCAGATTCATGCCGTCCGAATGACAGGCAACATGAAATTACCATAGGTTCCCTGCTTTCTAGCAGCAATGTTTTGCTCTGAAACGCTACAGTATTAAGGGCCATGTGCCGGCAATGCCTGTGCTGTGGGCCGCAATGCACTGGCTCGACCGTGTGCCCGCTGTCTGCACACTTGGACCCATTCACTTGAATGGGGTCCGCGATCCGCATCTGACAGTCCGCACTGGAATGCACAACTCTTTTGCAGTGCGGATGCACGGACAGAAACACCATGGGAGCACTCCGTAATGCTTCTATGGGCTTCCGATTCGTGCCTCCGTTCTGCACCGCACTGTATCTCGAAGTGAATGAGTCTACATCTGTGATACGGGGTGCAAGGATTTTCATTCCTGCTCATTATCAATGGAAACTCTGGACATGGATTCTGTGTCCAAAATGGTCAGGACACTTCCTTTTATTCTGTGGTACAATTTTTAAAACTGCAAGTGGGAAAAAACAAATACAGTATGTTTAACATACAGATTTCCTATTGAAATACTTGTTTTCTGATGCTGTTTCTGAAGCTAAAACCATGAGTGGGTTCAAGAAAAGAGAAGTATTATCTATCTTTTATGCTTTCTCTCCTGTTATGATCCACTCCTGAATTTGGCAGCACCTAAAGTGAGGGCATTGCACTAAAATAGGGAGTGTTATTAGCATTTCACACTGAGGCACATATTTGACCATACAGGTTCTTTCTGATGGATTCTATATATGTAAGTGTACAGTAAAACGTCTTATTACATATCACATAGGCACCGTACAGTAGCATACAGAGTGCCTAGTGCACAGAACTACATTAGTTCATAAGCCATTAGGCTGGATTAGTTATGGTTACAATATTCCCTATAGAAGTCAATGGATGAATACTGCAACATAACCAGAGGAGAACCTGGGGGCAGTGTTGCTGTGGATGTGCTATGGGTGTGCAGCAGATTTGCACAAGGATTACACTCAGTGTCATTTGATAGGGCTAATATTGTGGCTAATGTTTCTGATCTTGGGGTACGGCCACACAGTCAGGTTTCTACATGCAGTTTTGGAAGACAGAATCAACATTAATTAACGGGCATGTGTGAACTAACCCTAGATGGAGGTACACCGGGAATGAAGAAGCCTGGTGCCTGATGCAGGAATGAAATTACCTACAGTGATTGGAGATGTTCATCCTGAGTTCACATATACATGGCCATCCACTTCTCTACAGCGTGGACGGTACAGAAACACTGGAAGCAGACTGATAGCAGAACTGATCCCACAGTCTTCTGTGGGATTATTCATAGCATCCAGCACATTAGTTCTGACACTGGACAGAAAACGCTGCATGCACTACACATACTTCTGTTGTGTCCTGCTCCGGAGAATACAAATACTGTATTTGAGCCCCACCTTAGTGGTTGCTATAATACTGACCATCTGTGCCTGCCTATTCCACTGCCGGAACATTCACTCCATCCCCTGCTCTCGTCTTCTTGTGGTATGTTTCCATCGACTCTTCCCAACTTCTTCCCGGTGGGAATGGCCACTAGAGTAGCGCTGCTCGGCCACTCCATTCTGGCTGCAGATTTCTCTTCTCCTGCTGTGACTCTTGTTGCCCATAGAGCGGGTGCACTCTCTATGACTCTTAAAAGGCCAGGGCAAGAACGCCTAAATCTGTCCCAGCTTATGGCTGACCTCCCTATGGTATTTAAGGCACCTTCCCCTATGGGAAGGTGCCTGAGCAATCGTGTTTATAGCTTGCTAGTTCCCTGTAAAACTGCACTATGCTACATTCTGATCTCCCGTGTGCTGTGCTACATTCTTATCGGATTTTGATCTGACCCCTGTCTGACTCTCGGATTCACCCTGTTGTGCCTGCCCTGACCTTTGGCCCGATTACCGGATTGAATAATTTACTATGAAAAACCAGGTATAAGCAAGAATTAGCACATACTATTGGTGAAATGATGTCTTGAAAGGTATCCAACCAGGGAGTTAGTGCTGCTAACAAATATTACAATGAGGTCAGTAACTGTATAGTCTCCTAGGCTTCCTAAATGATAATGCTGGCTCCTATATTATTAATGTACTGGCTCCTGACTTTCTAAGTGTGTCCTGGTAGTGTGCTGAAGATCGCAGTTTACCACCATCTGCTGCTGTGCATATCCACCAATTCAAACATGTTTCTTATGAAAACATTTGTTTTAAGGGTGGAATTAACATGGGTGTTCCAGTACTGCTGTCATCTTTTCCCTCCCTTTAACCAGTTCTATGCTTGTGGAGGCCTACTCCAATATTGCTAATAACTTCTATTAAATAAATTGCTCATTAGGTAAGTCCCTAGCTGACCTGCAGCTTCACAGTAACCCTGGGTTCACACCTGAGCGTTTTACAGCGCGTTCAAACGCGCTGTAAAACGCTTAAGACATGAAAACCAATGCTTCCCTATGGGAAGGGTTCACACCTGGGCGTTTTACAGCGCGTACGAACGCGCTGTAAAACGCCCGACGCTCAAACAAGTACTTGAGCTTCTTTGGGGCGTTTTGACGCGCGTTTGTGACCATAGGACACTGCAGTCAATGACACAAACGCGCGTCAAACGCGCGTTTACTATTACAAAAAACGCGCATAAAAACGCGCGACAAAAACGCGCGTAAAACGCGCGTTTGAGGAACGCTTAGGTGTGAACCCAGGGTAAGGGCTCTCCTGGCACCAGCATGGTTTGTAGATTAAACTGTCCTAGGAGGGATTATCGCTTATATGGCAGAATAATAAGATTTGCTCTGTAATCTGTGATTTCACGCTAGAATCTCAGACTGTTACGTCCCTCAATAGAAGCATTCACTATAGGTACCGTCCATAAGTGTGTATAGCCCCTTTCCTCTTTTTCATGGAGATACTAATGCTGCATTTGGGGCTAATGCACACAAACACATTTTCTTTCCATGTCCGTTCTATTTATGTGCAGAATGTATGCGGAACCATTCATTTCAACGGGTCCGCAAAAAAACCGAAGTTACTGCATGTGTATTCCGTTTCCGTATGTCCGTTCTGCAAAAAATAGAACATGTCCTATTATTGTCCGCATTGCGGACAAGGATAGAATTGTTCTATTAGGGGCCAGCTGTTCTGTTCCGCAAAATACTGAATTTACACGGATGTCATACGTATTTTTTTTTGCGGATCTGTGTTTTGCGAACCACAAAATACATACGGTCGTGAGCATGAGCCCTTACATTCAGCAACTGAGAACATACTTGGTGGGAAAGAACCATACCTTCCCGACAATTGCCTATTTGTTACGGAGGTGAAGATCTGTATGTACATGCAGCGATCACCTACACGGTATTTGAACGAGCCATGTCTACTGCTATCCTTATACAGATGCACTGTTTCTGGGCAGTTCAGACAGCACAATCTGCTGCCCTGAAATGATCATTTAGCCATCTGCATTAACGATCGTTTCACCCGAAGAAGCGGCAGAACGCTCATTCATTGGGTGACACAATTATTTTTGCAGCAGCTAAATTATCTGACCTGCAGCACTTTTAGAAAGGACGATTATCAGGAATGAGTGTTAGTGGGAGCGTTCATTCACAATAATCGTCCCGAGCATCGGGCAGCGTGAACCCCCTTAACAGAAATTATTACGTGTATTACATTTCTAATACTAATTCACATTTCTTTTGTCTGTAGGAAGCTTTGCAGAGGATCATTACTACACTTGCAAATAAAAATGATGAAATACAGAACTTTATTGACACATTAAGTCATGTCCTTAAAGGTGTGCAGGTGAGTGTCAAATCGCAGAACGGTAGTAATATCCTTAAAGGGGTTGTCTCACTTCAGCAAACAGCATTTATTACATAGAGAAAGTTAATACAAGGCACTTACTAATGTATTGTGATTGTCCATATTGCCTCCTTTGCTGGATGCATTTTTCCATCACAATATACACTGCTCGTATCCATGGTTACGACCACCCTGCGATCCTGCTTTCACACTATAGGAAAAAGCAGCAGTCTATGTGAGCACCCACAGTCCCGGCCACCAGAGAGGCTGGCACTTTTTCCTATAGTGTGCACAACGGCCACCACTGATGGATTGCAGGGTGGTCGTAACCATGGATACGAACAGTGTATAATGTGATGGAAAAATGAATCCTGCCAGCAAAGGAGGTAATATGGACAATCACAATACATTAGTAAGTGGCTTGTATTAACTTTTTCTACATGATAAATGCTACTTGCTGAAGGGACACAACCCGTTTAAGTTCTGCAGATCCATTCACTGTAAAAGAATGAGTATTTTATGTGTTACCTTTTAATGGCTCACCGAATAGATGATAAAATAGCAAGCTTTCGAGCCTACTTGGCATGGTATAACACAAAATCTGAAGTCACATGTTCAGAAGGACATAGGCACAGTGCGGTAACTGAGACAAGTAAACTGTTGTAGTAGTAAATATTATTATTTTTATTTATTTATGTTATGCACTTATATAGCGCTACTATATTCCGCAGCGCTTTATAGACATTAGCATCCAACTGTCCCCAATGGGGCTCATGATCTAAGGTCCCTATCAGTATGTCTTTGGAGCAATTCATTGACAAAGAGGTGAAAGTTTTAGGTTACAGTCACACTAGTGATGAGCGAATTTCATATTTTAAAATTCAAGTTCGGGTTGTGGTATAATCTGAATTGCGTTATGGATTCCGTTACCAGGGATCATAACGCAATTCCATGCCGGAATGCATAACGGAATGCCTTTAGAGGCATTCCGTCATAATGGAAGTCTATGGGCTTTATAATGGATCCGTCCAGTTTCCGTTATGCAGGAGTTCTCACCTGCATAGGGATCCGTTTTGAAGCCCATAGACTTCTATTATGACGGAATGAATAACGGAATGCCTCTAAAGGCATTCCGTCATGGAATTGCGTTATGGTCTGTGGTAGCGGAATTCATAACGCAATTCAGATTATACTATAACCTGAACTCGAATTTAAAAATATGAAATTCGCTCATCCCTAATTCACACGACAATGAAAAACTGTTCTGCTTTCAGTTCATGGTTCTAAACACATGGAAGTTTTTTTAAAGGGGCCATGAATAACGGCCATCAAAAACAGGACAGTGGAAAGAGGACTTTTTTTATAAACTTTTTTTTTTAAAACCCTCAGTGAAAAAAGAGCCGTGAAAAACTGACAGTAAGGCCTCATGCACACAAACGTATTTTTATTCCGTGTCTGTTCCGTAGTTCAATTTTTTTTTATTTTTTTTGCGGACCGTATACGGAACTATTCATTTCAAAGGGTCCGCAAAAAAAACCTGAAGGTACTCTGTGTGCATTGCGTTTCCATATTTCCTTTCCTCAAAAAAATAGAACATGTGCTATTATTGTCTGCATTACGGACAAGGATAGTACTGTTCTATTAGGGGCCAGCTGTTCCGTTCAGGAAAATACGGAATGCACGCAGATGTCATCCGTATTTTTTGCGGACCGCAAATTGCATACGGTCGTGTGCATGAGGCCTTTAACTGTTTTTAACTGCTATTTTTTTTATTGTCATGTGAATGTACCCATATTATCCTCAGACTTCAGTACCCTGAAGCCCATTTCTGGTGATTTGCATGTCGTAAGTTCTAGTAGATACAGCATTGCCAGATGCCACTAATTTTCAACTGTAATTTCCTCTAAATGCCCGGTCAGCTTTCCTTTTAGACATCCTACATTCATTTCTACTTGTCGTATTTGAAGTCAATAGGAACATTGCATCTGGTGTCCTATTTGGCTAATAGGCGTCAGACAGCTATTTATATGGTGGTGACTAATGGGTTGACAAAGTCCATTGCACAAGCCATCGTCTGGCACTGTTAACCAGATCAGAGAGCCGGGTGCCTTCTGCTATTGTAATTGACTTCTTGAGCAATTCCCAAAGGAATGTTTATGTAGAATGGGCATCTGTGAAATATTACAGGGGGAAAATGGTTGCCTGGTGCCTAAATTAAAGGGGTTCTGCAGTTTGTTTTAACTGATGATCTAGCCTCTGGATAGATCATCAGCATCTGACCGGTGAACAGAGCTTAGCCGCGCCCAGGCCAGTTGAAACTAGTCGTGACGTCACTGGGCCTGCGGTAAACAGTGAAAAGGCCACGGCACTGCTGGAGCGCCGCTGCCTTCTCAAACAGCTGATCGGCGGGGGTCCCGGGTGTTGGACCCCCGCCGATCAGATGCTGATGATCTATCCAGAGGATAGATCATCAGTTAAAACAAACTGTAGAATCCCTTTAATGCCCTCCAGCAAATCAGAAGGTTTAGTTAAAATTTGGAAGAAGAACAAACTCGCCAGTGCTAGTATACATTGAGCCTGTGCATCGTATTTTATTAATCTTAAAGGACTTAATTAAATGAATCTATAAAAAAGTGATTGGTGATAGGCTATTTTCAGACTAGCGTTTTTGCTGGATCCGGCAGGGTTTAGTAAAAAACGCTTCCGTTACTGACAATACAACCATCTGCACCCGTTATGAACGGATCCGGTTGAATTATCTTTAACATACCTAAGACGGATCCGTCATGAACTCCATTGAAAGTCAATGTAGGACATATCCGTTTTCTATTGTGTCAGAGAAAACGGATCCGTCCCCATTGACTTGCATTGTGGTTCATGACAGATCCATCTTGCTCCGCATCCCAGGACGGAAAGCAAACTGTAGCATGTTGCGGTATGCTCTCCAGTATGAGAACAGAACGGAATGCATTTTGGAGCATTCCCTTCTGTTCAGTCACGTTTTGTCCCCACTGACAATAAATGGGGACAAAACGGAAGCCTTTTTATTCCCGGTATTGAAACCCTATGACTGATCTCAATACTGGAAAATATTAACGCTAGTAGCCATATCTGTGTTGGTTTTGTTTTTAAGGCGAACTCTACCAAAGTTCTGTCAGACTTAGATGAAGAGTTTGATAGCCTTTACTCGGTGCTGGATGAGATGAAGGAGAGCATGACTAACAATATAAAGCAAGAACAGGCCCACAAAACCCAGGAGTTACAGGTGAGAGTCTGCTTTATGTGACCTTTATGTCCTCTGTGAATCACGCATATATACATACATGAGAGGAAAGTTGATGTAGTCACCGTTAAGCCCTGATTACACATAGACATAATTGTTGTAATTGGTTAGTTTCTGATGACTACCCATTATTGTCCAGCCTTTATTGCACAAAAATCACTTTGGAGCTAGTGATAAATGTAAATTATGCTTGCCCAACAACACATAGCAGGAGATTTATCATCTCCCTTGCACCAGAAAAGTGGCTTTAAGAATTCACAAAGTGTGTGTTTGCGACTTTTTGAAAAACAAAAAACAAATCACAAGTGCCTCTTATTTATGTTGCCCTCGCCACTTTTCCAACAGCGGGCAAGAACGTAGCGTGACCAACAGCCAGGGCTTTTTTTCTGACCCTCCCCTCCCCTCCCCTCCCCTCCCCTACCCAGCCCTAGGACTGCCCCCTGAAACCGCCCCTATAGAGAACAGGGATGCAAGTAAAATCTGGGGGGGGCTATAAAAGTCCAGCCCAGCAAAGAAACCCCCCAGATGGGGATAGCACTGTTAATGGGGGATCTGGGGATGGCACTGTTATGGGTGGAGGATCTGTGGATGGCACTGTTATGGGGGATCTGTGGATGGCATCCACAGATCCCCCATCCTATAACAGTGCCATCCACAGACCCCCCCCATCCTATGACAGTGCCATCCACAGACCCCCCCTTAACAGTGCCATCCACAGACCCCCCCACCCCATAACAGTGCCATCCACAGACCCCCCCCCTTAACAGTGTCATCCACAGACCCCCCCATTGCCGCTCCAGTACAGTTATAAAATGTGTAATTCAATTAATAATGATTCATGCTGCCCCCTCTGTAGTATAACATTCAATATATCCTACTCACAGGGCTAGTGTTATATCGTAATGCAGGCCGGCCAGGCAGAAGAGCGGCAGCGTGACTGACTGACGTCACGTGCCTGCGCCGCCTGCTTCATTTATAAAGTAGGCCGGGCAGGCACATGACGTCAGTCAGTCACGCTGCCACTCGTCTGCCCGGCCGGCCTGCATTACGATATAACACTAGCCCTGTGAGTAGGATATATTGAATGTTATACTACAGAGGGGGTAGCATGAATCATTATTAGGCTACTTTCACACTTGCGTTCAGAGCGGATCCGTCTGGGGTCTGCCCAGACGGATCCGCTCCTATAATGCAGACGATGGGATCCGTTCAGAACGGATCCATCTGCATTATATTTTAGAAAAAATTCTAAGTGTGAAAGTAGCTCAGACGGATCCGTCCAGACTTTACATTGAAAGTCAATAGGGGACGGATCCGTTTAAAATTGAGCCATATTGTGTCAACTTCAAACGGATCCGCCCCCATTGACTTACATTGTAAGTCTGGACGGATCCGTTTGCCTCCGCACGGCCAGGCGGACACCCGAACGCTGCAAGCAGCGTTCAGGGTGTCCGCCTGCTGAGCGGAGCGGAGGCCAAACGCTGCCAGACTGATGTATTCTGAGCGGATCCGCATCCACTCAGAATGCATTAGGGCAGTACGGATGCGTTCGGGGCTGCTTGTGCTAGCCTTCAAACGGAAATCACAAGCGGAGCCCCAAACGCTAATGTGAAAGTAGCCTTAATTGAATTACACATTTTATAACTGTACTGGAGCGGCAGGGCCGGAGCACAGTGAACGCACCGGCCCCCAGCTCCTCCTCCCAGGCCCTCCCCGCTAATACATCGCAGCATGTGATGCTGGAGCATGGCAGGCTGCGATGTCAAAAGGTGGCTGAACGCCGTTCCGGTGTGTTCCGCCAGAAAAAAAGCCCTGCCAACAGCAGAGCCAAATTTACTTTAATTTATGCCAGTTTTCTGCTGCAAATTAAGCCAGAAATGTATGGCAGCTCTAAGCTGTCATAGATTTCTGTTCAGGCGCACGGACTGCCAGAGGATGTGCCCAATTTATGATGAGGCGTGAAGGTGATATCAAGATCAGTGCAGAAAGCACCTGTCTTGATAAATCTCCCCCATGATGCTGCTGCCATCAAACCTAGGTTCCAAAATGTCAGCACATGGATAATAAAATTTGAGGATCCTGAGAGTGAACCCAACCAAGGCAAGGGCAACATCTGCAAGGAGTTTGGATGTTCTCTAAATGTTTGTGTGGGTTCCTGGTTTTCTCAGACTATCCAAAAACATGATAGGTAAATTGTCTTTCTAAGTGATGGATCTAGTTTTAGTGTGAGATGATGGCTCGAAATCAGAATTGTTCTATTTTATTTTGGACAAGACAGGGCTGAAGATCTGAGCATTTTGAGTAAATAACATACCAGACTTTAAGTGTTAGTGTTTTTGTTTCTCAATGATATAATGTACCTCAAATCTCACACTTATATTGCCTCTTCTATCTCCATACTCTTCTAGAATCAGCTGTCCCAATGTACAAATGCCCTAGAGAACTCAGAGGAGCTATTAGAATTTGCTTCACGGTCTATGGACATAAAAGAGCCTGAGGAATTTACCAAGGTACTGAAATGTGTGACTTTGAAAAGAAACCTAAAAGACATATTTCTTCACACAGTCTTTACATTTAGTCTTAGGTGATGCTACTCATAGGAGCATGAACAACCTATGCTTGAGTGTATTCAGGGGCACAACAAGACAGCCAGGCAACTGTCACTGGTGTCACACCCCTCGTCTTTCACTACAATCAATATAACTGCGGCACTACTCTGTGCTTAATCTAAGAACCCAACCACACTGTACGTAATAAAAAAAATTCCCTGCTCGCTTTGATATTTAGACATTTCCATATGTTAGTTAATTCTTTTTAACTTATCGGTCACAACGCGACCCCATTTATGTTCATAAGGCTACTTTCACACTAGCGTTCGTCGGTCCGCTCGTGAGCTCCGTTTGAAGGGGCTCACGAGCGGACCCGAACGCAGCCGTCCAGCCCTGATGCAGTCTGAATGGAGCAGATCCGCTCAGACTGCATCAGTCTGGCGGCGTTCAGCCTCCGCTCCGCTCGCCTCCGCACGGACAGACGGACAGCTGAACGCTGCTTGCAGCGTTCGGGTGTCCGCCTGGCCGTGCGGAGGCGTGCGGATCCGTGCGGATCCGTCTAGACTTACAATGTAAGTCAATGGGGACGGATCCGTTTGAAGATGCCACAATGTGGCTCAATCTTCAAGCGGATCCGTCCCCCATTGACTTTACATTGAAAGTCTGGACGGATCCGTCCCAGGCTATTTTCACACTTAGCTGTTATATGCTAAAAATAATGCAGACGGATCCGTTCTGAACGGAGCCTCCGTCTGCATTATTATGAGCGGATCCGTTCAGAACGGATCCGCCCGAACGCTAGTGTGAAAGTAGCCTTAGTTGCAATACAGACCGCCCGACCAAAGATTACAGTGGAGTGCAACGTGTGTTGCGGCCAAAGTCGTCGTGTAGCCCTAAGCCTAAAGAAAGTCATGCCAGTTTAGTAACTGCCAAGTCATTTTACCACTCTAAACCACCGCCATGCCAAGAGAGGACCTGACAGTCTTATCAGACTTGCTTATCAAAAGTGCTAAAATCATTTCTTAAAATGCTGTATGTTCACGACTTGTGAAAAGTCAAGTGGGTGGTTACACTATATGGCAGGTGTCCAACACTGCCACTCTTGTTTGACATCCACAAATTCACCATAGATAGTCAGCACCAGGCTTCTCCAAATCTCCGGAATTGCCTTATACTCCTCCAGCATGTTCAGAGGAGCAAGGTGTACTGTGAAAAGCTGTATCACAGTAAACATCGATGCACTAGGCATGTGTGGCTTGGGCGATGACTGGAGGGGCTGGGTGGACACCAGACATCATACAGTGTGAACGCCCATCGACTCTTTCTCATTATTGTAGAGCAGGTAGAATTTTAAAAACGTATAATGCTATTTTAATGCTATTAATGATATTTTGAAAGACTGACATGGTAATGTTTCAGGGTGATAAAATAACATTATGGCTTCTCTTGATGATCGTATCTGAATGATGCCTTTTCAAAGCAAAACTAATTGCACCCACAAAATGACTTTTTCAAATACTAGATTCAGAAACAAATAGGAATTCTACTGCTAAACATCTTGGAAACAAGGCACTTCATATTCCAAAGGAGCTAGCCTGGAAGTTGTATCATGTCACCCCTGTTGGCTCTGCTGAATGGCTGAGAAAAAGTGCAGAGGATGGAGGCACCTGGAGGCTCCTCCTGGTTCCTCACTCTCCTTTTTTACTGATAGGGAGAGGAAGGGACTGGCAGAGGAAACACGAGGAGCAAGGGTGCACAGAGTGGCCTGGTGTTCATCCTCAGTGCACTTAACTGCTCATTTGAATATGTATTTACTGTATTTTTTCTCTAGAAAGGTATCATTAGATTCCACTGAGCTATCTCTACAACATTCGGGGAGATTTATGGAAAGTAGTGTAACGGACAACTGGCTTAGGGTGGGTTCACATCACAAGTTTATACTGTACATTTAGCTGGTATGTCAGGAAACCTCCAGATGTACAAGCTAAACATGTTCATAGGGCTTCATTAGTAAGATTGAGGAGAAAAGAGCATCCTTTTGCCCTCCGTCTAGCTGGTGGACGTAGTAGATTCACCTTTTCCATCCTGTAGTGTCCTGTAAACAAAAGGATCATTTTAATGGAGGCTATAATAGCCTATGGGTGACGGATGCCTCTGTATGGCATCCGTCACTGGCCTCTGTTAAACAGACCCTTCAGAGTGATCCATTGACATCACTGCCCATACAGTACAGTGTATAGACAGTGGTCAAAGGAACTCCTGAGGCAGGCCGATTGCAGAGGAGAAGACAACCCTGGGGCCCGAACACTGATCATCCTTAGGAAAAATAGCGATCTTTATTAAAAGCGAAGGTGTGTGTGAATGTAGAAACCTGCCATCTCCCTCTTTCCGTTGTGCTGCTTGTTCAGATCCCTATGTGGAAAGCAGGAGAACAGCCTGCTTTTCACACAGCGATTTACAAATTCCCGCGGTCGTGGCAGGAGGACAGAGGACATATAAATCCTCATGTCCTTTCTCAGAATGTCTCAGAGCCTGAACTCACTCCATCTGCTGCCGATAGTGGAGTGAGGAAAGGGTGAACAGACAAGCTGCTGGGAAGTTAGGGAGTGCAGAAAAGCTTGGGATGCCCCCTACACAATACTGTGCTGCTGATAAGGACTGGTAAAGAGGGGGAGGGGATGTATGAGCAACATACCCCAGTGTATGCCTATACAGTGGGACACGTTACAGCCTTCTGTCCTCCTGGCGTATACTTCTGACGGAAGGCTAAAAAATGTGATGTGAACCCAGCCTTAGATGTCCATAGCAACCAATCGGAGCCCACCTTTCATTTTTCAGAGCTCCTTTGCAAAATAAAAAGGTGGAATCTGATTGGTTTCAGTTTCCCTTTACACCAGTTTTGAAAAATATCCCATATTTTGGATTTCCTCGTGACAGACTCCCTTGAATCAGTTACTGGGAAGGGTATAATATTCATATTACCAGTAATCTCCACAGCAGTATTTTTGGTTACTATATAAATGTGCAGCGGGTGCCTCAATTTTCAATATATTACTCACCCTGCACAGCATCTTCTCTAGTGCGCTCCCAGGCAATACAGATAGAAAATATTTCATTTTAACGCCTTCTGGGAATGTTTGACAAGAGGAAAAGGTCTGCTAGCAAGGTCTTCTTAGACTCCTAAAAATGTGAAATTCATCTCTTCCACCTTGTATCTTAAAATATTACTTTATGACAAATGCGCAATACTATGGGGGGGAGGAATTTTTACAATAATTTTTTTTTAAAATTTTAACTTTAGATCACAGAAATGCAGGCAAGTTTCTGCTTAGTGTTTGAAACATGGCTGGCTGTTAAATGTTCTACAGATGGACGGTAAAGCGCACAATGAATAGCTTAGCAGGCGGCATTGAGAAGCAGTGGAGCGTAGGGATGACATCACTAATCAAACACAAGAGACGTGCAAAGAATTGTTTACAATGCTTGTCACATTTCTTCCCAGTCATAGGAAACTGGTAAATATAAAGAAGAACACCTTGTCATAGTGTCTCCCCCCCATACATCATTTCACTCTGTCCTTCATCAGCATAGTCAGAAAGGAAAATGTCACCTTTAAACAGCAATGAACAACAGTCCACAGCTAAAATGGACATAAAATGTCAGTAAATTTGGCATACTTTTCTTTGCTCTTATTGCATTTTGTTGCAAGTTTGCCTTCCTAAAGTAAAATTCTGAATTTTGCTGGGTTGTCTTGTTACCAGAAAGTAGTGCAGTCAGGGCACTCAGGTGACAGTGTACGTAAACCGCTTCCATGGTCAATAAGCAGAATTGGGAAAGTAGTTACTGTTATAAAGCGGATGTGGAACTGCAGTGCCACTTTAACAGATTTGGCTTGGGGCTATTCCTAAGGGCGTTATGTAAGTGGTTCCCCTGGTTTTCACCCTTTAACCCTTATATTGGGATCTGGACTGTATTGCAGGGGAACCACCAGGCTGCTGCTGCCTCTTGGAGTAGTTCTGGTGATGGCTTACCCACAGGGGTCATGAGACACCTGTGTGTAACACCCAGAGATCAGGCAAAACTGTAGTCAGGGACAGGCCTAGGTCAGGGCAGGCAGAGTTTCTGCAATCTGATAAACAATACAAGGTCGGGGCAGTTAGATCTGGATCAGAACGGAGAGCAGTCAGAGGTTAGGTCAGGCAGTGAAGGTCAAATACAGAACACATAAAGGAGAAAAGACAAAAAAAACAAAAAAACACAGCGCCTCATGTGTGGTACCGCCTTATAGGAGATATACAGTTATGGTGTGTAATTCGCTTACCGGATTCTGTTGTGAACAGTCACAACAGCTGGATGTGCCTTAGCTGGTATATTTCCCCACCAGCATTAGGGGATGCCGTGCTGCTGCCTGGGTCTTTTCCTGTCCAAATGGTTCCAGGGAAATAGGTATGCAGAATTCCTTAAAAAAGTCAGACCACTGTCCGGCGCTGCAGGCATAGAGATCAGTCCTCGAGATGAATAAGATTATTTTTATTATAGTCAACGCGTTTCAAAGGGCAAAGGGCCCCCTTCGTCAGGACAATATACAGAATGAAGATACACTTGTGATCGGGATATTTAAAACGCTGTTTTGGCGGGTTAAAAAGGGGGAGGTACAGGGGGTGGGGTGGGCGTGCTTGGTATAATGAGCCTGATTGCCAGTATCTCTAGTGATCCGTGGCAATTACTGTTAAGTGTCCGACCCTTTCTGTGGCATACAGACTGGGTAGCGCAGGGTCAAGCGCTTCACAGTCTGGTTCCATGTATTGTTACATTGTTGCAACCGTAGATTTAATAGTACACATATTGATACATTTAATGATACATTGTATGGCAGCATATAGTGATACTTATAGTGGTGCGTTCAGACTAGCAGCGGCGCTGCTGACCCCGCACTAGGTCAGCACCGCAATGAACATTATTCTTTCACATAGAGCTGAGGGCATATCTTGCTCCCCGCTGTTACTATGTAGCGGTGCGCCTGTCAGGTATTCAAGTTATTCAAGCAGGATCTCCCGGTTTCTCCTGCATGCTGTGACACTCAGCGCTGCCTGATCTCTCAGACCCGGGCACAGATCGGTATAGTATAGCGCTGATGTTTATATTAGTTTAGTTCTCCATGTTAATTGGTGCGGTCGCTTCTGGGGACTTCTAAATCCTTATTCCCAAGGATTGGCATGAATTAAATATATGTGGCAGATGGGGTATTTTAAAAAGCGCCAGGCTATGGGGTACATTTATCATCATATGCCAGCCACTTATATGCGGCACAGGAATATGAATGATACGGTTTAAAACCCTTTTATGACCAGCTATGGTCTTTTTAGGGGAAGTGGGTAAAATCTATTTAAAAGAGTAACGGAACTCTTAAACAATACAGGATCCATAATAAGTTATAAAATATGTATAAAACGAAATTGGAAACATCTGTTGGTATTACACTAATGACTATCACTGTAGTCTCAAAGCTGTCATTATGTACCTCTAATTATAATGTAATGGATCTCTAGATCTCTAACTAATTCCTTATTTGTAGGCATAGGGGATGTAATACAATAAGGCAGGCTTGTAGTTCAATATATGAGTCCGTAGGGTAATAGCTGGTAGGGGAAAATTAATAATGGCAATAATAATAATAATAGGAATAGTAATAAATAATAATTAATTAATAGATGCGTATGGATGGTATATACGTGATTAGGTCTGTCTATAAGTATTGTATAGGTGTTGTGGTGTATATTACTAATACTTCAATCGCTATATTATTAGTTCTCTGAGATATTAAACAGATATATATCTCTCTATATACACGTGTGTATAAGTACACACACGCACACAGTCGTATATCGGTGTCTGTCTGGGCGCCTAGGCGGACTTGGTGTGTGTTGGCCTATATATGTATGTTGTTTATCATAAGATGGTCTCATTGATTTCGTTCAGGCCTCGTGGGCTCAGTGTGTCTAATGATACATCCAATACACTTCCCTTTTTTGTAGTCTTTCAAAGAGGTTTAAAAGGGTTCTCCGGTATGAAATCCATTGGGGTGATTTTAAGCTCATGTTTTTCTTTTTCCGGTGTGGATGCACAATGTCTGGACACCCCATGTTTCAAATACTGTTTGCGGATATTGTACCTGTGTTGGTTCACCCGGCAATGAAGGGCTTGGGTAGTGCGGCCTACGTATTGCAGGACGCATCCGCATTCAATGAGGTAAATGACATAGGTAGAATGGCAAGTGAGGTGATGTTTTATGGGAAATGATGTGCCATTACAGTTAGAGGTAAAGGACGTCTGTGTGTGATAATTTTGCAGCACAGGCAATTCTTAGCTCCGCACCTATAGCTCCCTTTTTCTTTATCTTCCCCTTTTCCCGGCTTGGTTCGCCTACCTCTATTGTTTGGGTATGTTGTTTGGGTTTGCTGGGGCTAATATATTTTTTATGGTTGGTGCTCGTCTGTAAGTAATTTTCGGTATGGTAGGTAGGTATTTTGCTATATACGGATCTTGACAAAGGATATGCCAATGATTTTTCAAGATTTTTTGTATCTGTCTGTTGGCTGTATTGTATTGTGTAATGAACCGGACTATTTCTATAGGATCCTGTTGTTTGGTGGGGATCGATAAGCATTCCTCTTGTGTCTGTAGGCTGCTCTTTTTTATAGCGTCTTTAACTAGTTTTTTGGGGTAACCCTTATCACGGAACCTATTTTCAAGAATTTTGGTCTGGGTTCTGAAATCCTCATTTTTTGTACAGTTACGTCTCATCCTTTTGCATTGACTGTAGGGTATATTCTGAGACCACTTCTTGTGGTGGAAGCTGGAATAGTGGATGTAGCTATTGGTGTCCACTGATTTGAAATATGTTTTCGTGCTTAGGTGGTTGTTATGGCATGAGATGATGATATCCAGAAATTCTATCTCTGTTTTATTGTAATTTGGAGTGAAGGAGATTCCCCAGTTTGTGTTATTGGGGAGTGCGGCCTGCAATACGTAGGCCGCACTACCCAAGCCCTTCACTGCCGGGTGAACCAACACAGGTACAATATCCGCAAACAGTATTTGAAACATGGGGTGTCCAGACATTGTGCATCCACACTGGAAAAAGAAAAATATGAGATTAAAATGACCCCAATTGATTTCATACCGGAGAACCCTTTTAACCGCTTTGAAAAATTACAAAAAAGGGAAGTGTATTGGATGTATCAATTAGACACACTGAGCCCACGAGGCTTGAACGAAATCAATGAGACCATCTTATGATAAACAACATACATATATTGGCCAACAAGTACCAAGTCCGCCTAGGCGCCCAGACAGACACCGATATACGACTGTGTGCGTGTGTGTACTTATACACACGTGTATATAGAGAGATATATATCTGTTTAATATCTCAGAGAACTAATAATATAGCGATTGAAGTATTAGTAATATACACCACAACACCTATACAATACTTATAGACAGACCTAATCACGTATATACCATCCATACGCATCTATTAATTAATTATTATTTATTACTATTCCTATTATTATTATTATTGCCATTATTAATTTTCCCCTACCAGCTATTACCCTACGGACTCATATATTGAACTACAAGCCTGCCTTATTGTATTACATCCCCTATGCCTACAAATAAGGAATTAGTTAGAGATCTAGAGATCCATTACATTATAATTAGAGGTACATAATGACAGCTTTGAGATTACAGTGATAGTCATGAGTGTAATACTAACAGATGTTTCCAATTTCGTTTTATATATATTTTATAACTTATTATGGATCCTGTATTGTTTAAGAGTTCCTCTACTCTTTTAAATAGATTTTATCTACTTCCCCTAAAAAGACCATAGCTGGTCATAAAAAGGTTTTAAATAGTATCATCTATATTCCTGTACCGCATGTAAGCGATTGGCATATGATGATAAATATACCCCATAGCCTGGCGTTTTTAAAAAAATATCCCATCTGCCACATATACTCAAATCATGCCAATCCTTGGGAATAAAGAATTTATAAGTCCCCAGAAGCGACCACACTAATGAACATGGAAGAACCAAATTAATATAAACATCAGCGCTATACCATATCGATCTGTGTCCGGGTCTGAGAGATCAGGCAGCGCTGAGGGTCACAGCATGCAGGAGAAGCCGGGAGATCCTGCTTGAACAACTTGAATACCCGACAGGCGCACGCTACATAGCAAAAGCGGGGAGCATGATATGCCCTCAGCTCTATGTGAAAGCACAATGTTCATTGCGGTGCTGACCTAGTGCGGGGTCAGCAGCGCCGCTGCTAGTCTGAACGCACCACTAGAAGTATCATTACATGCTGCTACACAATGTATCATTATCAGTATATGTACTATTAAATGTACGATCGCAACAATGTAACATCACATGGAACCAGACTGTGAAGCGCTTGACTCTGCGCTACCTAGTTTTGTATGCCACAGAAAGGGTTGGACATTCAACAATAATTGCCACGGATCACTTGAGACACTGGCAATCAGGCTCATTATACTAAGCACGCCCACCCCACCCCCTGTACCTCCCCCTTTTTTAACCCGCCAAAACAGCGTTTTAAATATCCTGATCACAAGTGTATGTTCATTCTGTATATTGTCCTGACGAAGGGGGCCCTTTGCCCCTGAAACGCGTTGACTATAATAAAAAGAATCCTATTCACCCCAAGGACTTATCTCTATGCCTGCAGCGCCGGACAGTGGTCTGATTTTTTAAGGAATTCTAAATACAGAACACAGGCAGAAGTCAGTACATAGGCAGACAAACATAGAACAACACACCTTTGTAGGACACTAGCAGACTATAACCTGTTGCTCAGGCAAGCTCCCACAGACCTTAAGGACCCATAGCTCACCATAGACTGGGGAAGATTAAAGTGGGCGCACTGGCCTCGTAGGAGTAGAAGGGAGTGCACGGGCAAGCTGTATGAGCAGTGAGAAGCACTGCCAGACTGCTCCAACGACCAGGCCCACTGGAAATGAGGAGAAGAAGGCCGATGGGGCTGTCCGCAGCAGCATGGGAGTAAAGGCCTAGGTGAGCAGAGCAGCTCTCATGCCTGCCAGAGAGAGCAAAACGGCGGCAGGTACAGGCCGTCGATATAATAGTTATGATGGAATTTTATTGATCATCCTGAACAAAATGGCAGGGGAGCCCACTAATTTTTCCTGTCAACCACCTACTGTGTAGGGAAAGGTCTATGGGTTAGATCACTGTGGGTCTTGGCAGTTACATCCCCAGCGATCTGAAGGATTTTCCTAGCGACATGCCAGTTCTGTTTTTCCCAAGTTCAAAATGTTAAAAAAAACACTTTTTATGTCATGTTATCTTTCCTTTGATGCCTGATGATTAACTACTTCTAACAACTTGTTTAACATGGCTGTTTGTTGTCTTTCTGAAGAACTGGCTTACATAATGACCACTTACCTGTGTGCAGCATGTGGGTGTGAGGGGTTATTTTGTTCTGCTTTAAAATCCTGCATGGAGTTTGCTGCCCTCCTTCACTTGCATGGATACACTAATTTTGCTTTCTCTCTCCTTGCACCAAGGCTGCCAGACAGATCAAGGATAGGTACTGTACCATTATCCTCTTTTTCTATTTTTTAACCATAAATGTCTTTGTTTGTATATTTCATATGTAGCCTTCATATACTGTGACATTTTGTCTAATAGACTGTCCAGCCACATAGCCCTTTGGCACCACACAGAGATTTCTGTTGAAGTAAAGCTGATAAAACATGCTACGCAAATTACTATGGATTTCAGTAATGGGTTGTTTGGACTGTTGTGTCAGTAAGAGGGAAGCCAAAGGGTTTATTATTCCTTAGAGACGTTCATTCCGGAAATCGGTTGCTGCCTAAGATCACAGAGATCACCATTATGATCCTTCCTAATGTGTTTTTGACACATTAGAAAATTATTTTGACTCATGGCACAAGTTCTGATTTTAAGATTTCAATGAAAATGGAATATTCATATTAAAGGGATTGTGTCTGGTATTCCAGTGAATAGGACGAGTAGATGTAATTACACTGCACTGCCGCTAACAGCTAGACGGCACGCAGGTAAACTTTGAAGAGGATGCAGTTCTCACACAAGCGCTATGACATCTTTAAAAAGCTGATCCCATCTGATATTGATGACTTATCGCAAGAATAGGTCATCAATATCATTGCAGTGCACAACCCCTTTAAAGGGGGGTCTCCGGGAATTAAGAAAATGAAAATACTTAAATATTAATTTAGTATAAATATATTCCCAAATACATTTCATTAGCTATAATGGTTCATTTTGTCTAGGGAGAAATTATTAAGAGAAATTAAATGTCCGCTGTCCTATTAGTACATACAAAACCTGTCCAAATCACACAGTAGGACAAGTTACTTCACAACACTGAGGTAAAGAGCTGCCTCATCCTCCTCTCCTACTTGTCAGGGATTATGATCCTGAATACAGATGATAGGATTCTCAGCTGAATCTTAGTAGGAATGGAGTATATGAGTAGATATGAAGTCTAGAGAGGATGGACAGGTAATTTGGGGCCATGGTAATGGAGACTGCATACAAGAGCTGCTGCTCGTTTTCTACACCCCACTATCCTCTGGACGTCTCCTAATGAACTCCATTCCTACAGAGATTCATCTGAAGATCATAATAAACTGTATTCAGGATCATAATCCCTGACAAATAACAGAGGAAGATGGTGCAGCTCTTTACCTTGTCCTCCTGTGTAATTAGGACAGGTTTTGTCCATTTTATTTTTCCTAATGATTGCTCCCCGGACAAAACGAGCCATTATAACTAATGAAAGGTATTTGGTAATATATTTATAATGAAGTAATAATCAAGTATTTGAATTTTCTTAATTCCCAGAGAACCCCTTTAAGTATGGCATCTAATTAATAACCTTTATATCGTCTGTTCTTCCTTCTGGTTCTAGTCCTGTTAGCAGAGACGACTTCACTCTCTCCCAGTTGCCATACTGACCTGCATCCTTGGGTCATCTTAGCATGCATGTTTATTTAAAAGGCTTTTCTGAGACTTTAATACTGATGACCTATCCCCTGGATAGGTGGGTGTCTGGCACCCGGGAACCGTGCGCTCTTCTCTGTGCTCTCCAGGCACAGTGCCGTACATTGTATAGCTGAAGAAGGTCGTGGCGCTACTGCGAGCGCCTCTGTCTTCTCAAACAGCTGACTGGCTGCGGAGTTTCGGACCCCCATCGATCAGATACTGATGACCATCAGTATAAGTCTCAAAAAAAAACTTTAAGTAGTGAGGGGGATACACTTTACTTCTAAAGGAACAAAGCACAGGGCATTTAAAAATCCAATAGGACGGACCTTCTTTCCCTGTAGTGGAGATGTTGCGGTGCTGTAGGACTTCCCCATGCCATTACAACATTGACCGATAAGGTAAAGAATTTGGCAGAGACTGGTGACTGAAGTGTGGAACCTCATTCAGTGAACGTGTTTTACTAGGAAAATGAAGTGCTGTTTTTGAAGATTTAAATATGTAAAATAATTCACAGTATGATGGCTGTGTTAATTAAAAGAGGCCATAGACATAATAATAATCCAGAACCTTCCAACCTTAAAGATAATTGCTAATTTATGTCGTGCCAAAATGTATATTTTTGGCCAAAGGGCATTTGCATCTTTGGTTACTGAAAATTTGGCCCATTAGACACTCGCTGAGTCTGCCCATAGAGGAGTATGCAGCTTTTATTACCAGTCCTAAAAGGAATATCTGCCTCTTCTCTGATTACCCCATGGACTGCACACTTAGTAGGTAGTACACTTTACTGCCTTCAGTGGGCAGTCAGTACCAGTCGCTTTACCAGGGCATATGTTTCAGTTACTGGTCTATAACAGTTGGCAATATGGTATTTTGGTACAGGTAACCTTACAGAAGAGAAATAACAATGTCTTGTCCCTTTCTCCATATTCTTTAACCGTAGGGTCACAATGGCTGCAGCTTTCCGTCTCTCACTGAAACCAAAGCTCAGTGACAACATGACACATCTGATGGTGGATTTTTCCCAGGAACGGCAAATGCTCCAGTCCTTAAAATTCTTACCAGGTAATTGGATTTATAGCAGTGAATAGAATCTCTCAATGTTATTGCTTGGGACGATTCTGTGCCTGATTGTGTCCTAAAATGAGAGGAATACATTTTGCACACATTTACCAATGGATCTATATTCCCCTCTTGCATTACAATTCCCATTGAGTGGATTAGTCTGTCACTTATGAAAAACAGTTTTAAGGTGCCTTTACACGTGACATATTTTTGTTGGCCGAAAATTCCGCAACTGAAAATCAGTTCCATTAAATTGAATGGGGAAGCAAGAGCATGGATTGCTGCAAGCTCTGTTTAAGTGAATGGAACTGATTTTTAGTCGCAGAATTTTCTGCCACAAAATCTAAAGCGTGTGAAGACACTTATTCCATTGAATGTTTAAAGGGCTGAGACTCTCGCTACACAGCTAAGAAGATGGATTTTTATCACGAGGCTGTCACTTTTGCTGAAAGGGAACCTGTCATCAACGTTATGCTGACCTCACTGAGGGCAGCATAAAATAGTGACAGAAATGCTGAGTTCAGCGGTGTGTCATTTATGAGCTAAAAGTCAGTGGTTGCTGAGAACCAGCATCATAATCATTGCAGCCCAGGACTTGAAAAGAGTCACGGCCACCTGAGAAGAGTCATGGTTATCCATAACCTCCTGCTCTCTCACCCATCTGATGATTGGCAGTTCTCTCCTAGAGAGATGAGGAGAAAACTAGGTAGAAGACTGTCAGTCATCAGCAGGTGGTCAGGAGAGCAGGAATTCATGAGTAACCAGGACTCTTCTCAGGTGGCCGTGATCCTTCTATCTTCATTCAGCAGGACCTGCGCTGACGTCACCGCGCTTACCACGTGGTGAGCACGATTACGTAATCAAAGGACCTTTGGCAGGTCCTGAAGAAAGAAGATGCCGGCTGTGCGAATAACAGGATGAGCAGTGAGAGGGTCCATTCACACTCCTGCAATTTTGCGGAACGGAATTGCGGACCCATACACTTTTTTGACAAAGTTGCGAGGGTGAGAGGGAAATGCTAAAAAAAAATTATCACATTTGAAACACACCCTGTGATTTTTCTATGCCAAAAAGTGGCGTAGATTGTTAGTACATGACCCCCCCCCCCCCCCCTTCCCAGGTGGGAAACTTAATTGAACTAATGGAACTCTACACAGAAAGTTCACAGAAGAGGTAGCGCATGCCAGTCCCTAGGGGGTTATCATTGACAATACTGTGGTGCTTGATGATGGGTCTTACCATCACCAGAATTTGGTGATTAGGTCAGTAAAAGGGAGGAAGGCTGCAAACATTGGGTGACCTTCTCCCATACATATGCAGTGCTTGTTGTTACAATGCAGTCACTTTGCAACTATAGTTTTAGGGTGAGAAGAACATTTTTATCAGAGTTGTGCAAATGAACCCCAACCCTCTGTTTTATGTATGATTTTTTTTTTACTTTTCAAATGGCAACTGGTAGCGAGTCCACCGTGTTCGGCGTTCACTTCATGGGGAGAGCAGAACTTAGGCTGGCCATATACATTGAATAACTGTCAGCTGTTTATTGTGCGCAGTTCTCTTTAAAGGGAACCTGTCACATTAAACATGGTGTTTGAGCTGCAATCGGCATGTTATAGAGCAGGAGGAGCTGAGCAGATTTATATATAGTTTTATGGGAAAAGATTTAGTATAACCTGTATTTTTATTTATTTAAGTTCCTGCTCATTCTGGGCTTTGAAGTCCAGTAGACAGTCCTATCAGTGACTGACAGCCTGCCCTCTATGACTGTGTATACAGAGATAGCTGTCAGTCACTGACTGAAGACAAGGAGGCGGTCCTATCAGTGACTGACAGCCTTCCCTCTATGACTGTGTATACAGAGATAGCTGTCAGTCACTGACTGAAGACAAGGAGGCGGTCCTATCAGTGACTGACAGCCTGCCCTCTATGACTGTGTATACAGAGATAGCTGTCAGTCACTGACTGAAGACAAGGAGACGGTCCTATCAGTGACTGACAGCCTGCCCTCTATGACTGTGTATACAGAGATAGCTGTCAGTCACTGACTGAAGACAAGCAGACGGTCCTATCAGTGACTGACAGCCTGCCCACTATGGCTGTGTATACAGAGATAGCTGTCAGTCACTGACTGAAGACAAGGAGACAGTCCTATCAGTGATTGACAGCCTGCCCTCTATGACTGTGTATACAGAGATAGCTGTCAGTCACTGACTGAAGACAAGGAGACGGTCCTATCAGTGACTGACAGCCTTCCCCCTATGACTGTGTATACAGAGATAGCTGTCAGTCACTGACTGAAGACAAGGAGACGGTCCTATCAGTGACTGACAGCCTGCCCTCTATGACTGTGTATACAGAGATAGCTGTCAGTCACTGACTGAAGACAAGGAGACGGTCCTATCAGTGACTGACAGCCTGCCCTCTATGACTGTGTATACAGAGATAGCTGTCAGTCACTGACTGAAGACAAGGAGACGGTCCTATCAGTGACTGACAGCCTGCCCTCTATGACTGTGTATACAGAGATAGCTGTCAGTCACTGACTGAAGACAAGGAGACGGTCCTATCAGTGACTGACAGCCTGCCCTCTATGACTGTGTATACAGAGATAGCTGTCAGTCACTGACTGAAGACAAGCAGACGGTCCTATCAGTGACTGACAGCCTGCCCACTATGGCTGTGTATACAGAGATAGCTGTCAGTCACTGACTGAAGACAAGGAGACAGTCCTATCAGTGATTGACAGCCTGCCCTCTATGACTGTGTATACAGAGATAGCTGTCAGTCACTGACTGAAGACAAGGAGACGGTCCTATCAGTGACTGACAGCCTTCCCCCTATGACTGTGTATACAGAGATAGCTGTCAGTCACTGACTGAAGACAAGGAGGAGGTCCTATCAGTGATTGACAGCCTGCCCTCTATGGCTGTGTATACAGATAGCTGTCAGTCACTGACTGAAGACAAGGAGACGGTCCTATCAGTGACTGACAGGCTGCCCTCTATGACTGTGTATACAGAGATAGCTGTCAGTCACTGACTGATGACAAGGAGACGGTCCTATCAGTGACTGACAGCCTTCCCTCTATGGCTGTGTATACAGAGATAGCTGTCAGTCACTGACTGAAGACAAGGAGTTGGTCCTATCAGTGACTGACAGCCTTCCCCCTATTACTGTGTATACAGAGATAGCTGTCAGTCACTGACTGAAGACAAGCAGGCGGTCCTATCAGTGACTGACAGCCTTCCCCCTATTACTGTGTATACAGAGATAGCTGTCAGTCACTGACTGAAGACAAGGAGACGGTCCTATCAGTGACTGACGGCCTACCCTCTATGACTGTGTATACAGAGATAGCTGTCAGTCACTGACTGAAGACAAGGAGACAGTCCTATCAGTGACTGACAGCCTTCCCTCTATGACTGTGTATACAGAGATAGCTGTCAGTCACTGAATGAAGACAAGGAGACGGTCCTATCAGTGATTGACAGCCTTCCCTCTATGACTGTGTATACAGAGATAGCTGTCAGTCACTGACTGAAGACAAGGAGGAGGTCCTATCAGTGACTGACAGCCTTCCCCCTATGACTGTGTATACAGAGATAGCTGTCAGTCACTGACTGAAGACAAGGAGGAGGTCCTATCAGTGACTGACAGCCTTCCCTCTATGACTGTGTATACAGAGATAGCTGTCAGTCACTGAATGAAGACAAGGAGACAGCCCTATCAGTGACTGACAGCCTTCCCTCTATTACTGTGTATGCAGAGATAGCTGTCAGTCACTGACTGAAGACAAGGAGACGGTCCTATCAGTGATTGACAGCCTTCCCTCTATGACTGTGTATACAGAGATAGCTGTCAGTCACTGACTGAAGACAAGGAGGAGGTCCTATCAGTGACTGACAGCCTTCCCTCTATGACTGTGTATACAGAGATGGCTGTCAGTCACTGACTGAAGACAAGGAGACGGTCCAATCAGTGACTGACAGCCTTCCCTCTATGGCTGTGTATACAGAGATAGCTGTCAGTCACTGACTGAAGACAAGGAGACGGTCCTATCAGTGACTGACAGCCTTCCCTCTATGACTGTGTATACAGAGATAGCTGTCAGTCACTGACTGAAGACAAGGAGACAGTCCTATCAGTGACTGACAGCCTGCCCTCTATGACTGTGTATATAGAGATAGCTGTCAGTCACTGACTGAAGACAAGGAGACGGTCCTATCAGTGATTGACAGCCTTCCCTCTATGACTGTGTATACAGAGATGGCTGTCAGTCACTGACTGAAGACAAGGAGGAGGTCCTATCAGTGACTGACAGCCTTCCCTCTATGGCTGTGTATACAGAGATAGCTGTCAGTCACTGACTGAAGACAAGGAGACAGTCCTATCAGTGACTGACAGCCTTCCCTCTATGACTGTGTATACAGAGATAGCTGTCAGTCACTGAATGAAGACAAGGAGACGGTCCTATCAATGACTGACAGTCTTCCCTCTATGACTGTGTATACAGAGATAGCTGTCAGTCACTGATAGGACCGTCTACTGGACTTCAAAGCCCAGAATGAGCAGGAACTTGCATGAATAAAATACAGGTTTTACTGAATCTTTTCCCACAAAACTATATATAAATCTGCTCAGCTCGTCCTGCTCTATAACATGCTGATTGCAGCTGAGACACCATGTTTAATGTGACAGGTTCCCTTTAATGTTAATAAATGACAGCTTGGTTGACTGTATACATTGTACAGTGCACCCATATAGTGCTGATTTCTACATGTCCTTCCCACCACTAATACACACAGAGGCAGCTGCTTGCTTCCTATACATATTATTGTTCAAAGTTAATGTCTCTTGCCTGCTTAGGTGGTCTACCAGAATAAGACCATATTACCAGAAATGTGACGATATCCAGGTGAAGAATGCATACATTCGGTATAACGCTTTCACTGGAATTCACTTTCCCAGCCATTCAATAAAACAGCCAGCTATCTGCTGTTAAATAATTCTGTTCTTTTCGGGTCTGATGATCTCATTGCTCATGTTCTTCATGGTGAAGTATGCTAATTGTGTAACAGTATGCCGGCTCCGTCCTTCACTGTCCTTTTACGTCTGTCACTGCTTAAAGCATAAAGGCATTATTACCGCTCCTTCTTTCCAAAACTGTCTACATAAGGTTCTATGTTTTGCAGCACATTAGTCATTTAGCAGATCCTCGTGGTTGTAAAACTCTTCTTTTTCTATATTATGAAATAACAATCATCTGTGTGGTGCTTTAAATGAACTTCATGCCAGCCGGAGTATGCAGTGTCCACTGATGTCTAAGCTGGCCTTCTATTCAGCCTGGCACTATCCTGTAAATTACAGTAACTTGACCAGTATTGATCTCGGGGGTAATTATCTAAATAGCTTTTCATGAAATAAAAAAAAAAAAATAGGTTTCCTTATTTTTCTTTTCCAGTGCCCAAAGCGCCAGAGATCGATCCAGCAGATTGTCTAGTAGCTGATAATTGTGTGACGGTAGCATGGAGAATGCCTGAAGAAGACAACAAGATCGACCATTATGTTCTGGAATATAGGAAAACAAACTATGATGGCCTTCCAAGGGTTAAAGATGAGAGGTGTTGGGAGACGGTTGATAATATAAAGGGAGCAGAGTACACGCTTTCTGGTAAGTTTAACTCATACCCCACTTTGGGACATATAGGGGCAGGTTTACATATTGCACCAGTAGAATGGTGTGCATGCATCACAATTAATAACTGTTTACACGCTCTTCTAAGCATTTAACACCTCCTCCAAAAAGGGGTGTGGCTTTGCTGGGAAAGGGGCATGACCTAAATGCACCTCTGTGCGCCAGCATTTTGGCGGATTTTGAGTGAAACTATGGCAACTTATAGGTGGTGTAAACTTAGACTACACAGTTTTTTTGCCACACGGAGAAATTTTAGGTGCACAGACAAAATTCTGCCGCATGGATAAATGTTTGGCACACGACCAGAATTCTAGCGTAAATCTGGCACAGGATTTATGATACTCCAAATTTACAAACGTCCATGTGCCAAACTGTCATTCTTATTCTTAGACAGTGCAAAGTATGACACGATTAGTAAATGTACCCTATTGAGTTAAATATTCTAAAAAAAATATTTTTGGGCGTCAGATCAGCTATATAATGGAAGCCTTCACTGTATATACACATCTAGTAGTTGCCATCTGCACTCTGAAGCTGCGCTCCTCAATAATTATTATAAATTTGCTTTAGGAAAGTGGAGTATGGGGACTGGAAAACTACTGTTGTTCATAATCCATAATATTGTAATAGTTGTTGGACATAGCTTTAAGAACGGCATGTGTATGAGCCTTGGTTGTAGGTTTTATAATGTTAAGATAACCTTTGTAAAGACATCAGATGACTTATCACAGCCGCGGCTCCCCTGACCCAAACTGACTGCTTCATAGTAATTTATAATACAGTCCATTCTTATCTGATTAGGGGCTATTGTACTGTACTGACATGATGAGGTTCCTACAGTCCAATAGACGCCTGATCAGATGGAGACTGACTATATCATAAAACACTGTAATAGTCAGCTGGGGTTGTGGGAGCCGCGGTCCGTCCGGGAGATCCAGCCGACACACAGACTGCATTTCCCAGGCTGATCATGGTCGTGTGCATGAGCCCTTATAGAGAACCTTTCATCCTAATGTTATAGTCACATGACAGATTTGTGGCAGAAACTTCTGTGAGAGCTTTATGCACACAAATGTCTCTTGGCTATTTTCGCCATCGCCATAGAAAATGAATGGATGGCGGCTGCCCATGCACAGTGCGCCCTCCTTCACTTTCAGGGCTCCGTTCTCGATATAGGAGCGGGGCCCAGCGGTGGGACCCGCACCTATAAGATAATGGGGGCATATCCTAGCAATATGCCCACATTGTTCATGATGAGACAACCCCTTTAAGCTTAGCCAGGCTGTATAGATCTGCACCAGATTTACCACCGTGCCCCAGCTGGATGATAAATTTGAGGCAGGGATAGACGCTTTTCTTTGGCTCTATACCAGCTATTGGTTGGCTTACTGTGAGGCACAATTGTGGCAGATTTTTGGTGCATAAGGGCACATCTGATGCCTGCCCCTTTCCTATGACTCTCTATCCTCTTACTGCAAAGCTGCGCCCCTTGTTGAGCATGTTGGAAAAATGTGGAGAAACCATTGATGTGCCAGTTTGTGCCACTGTTTGGACAGAGCCTAGCTCTAATAAATAGCTAATAAAAAAAACATGACAGTTACCCTTTAAAGTTTACAGAAATAGCTGCTCGTTTTTTTTCTTGACATTCAGCTCTTCAGCAGAACAAACTTCTTTCTAAGGGTTCCTTACATATAATAGTAGTTGGGAAGCCTGTGTGTGGCCTCATTTACTCTAGCCAGTTTTTCCATCATATTTATATTTATATTTTTCTCTGTGTACTAGTTCTGGTGCTGTATCCTCCCTGTAAGCGGGTAATATATGCTGTATAAAACAATTCCATTGTAAAATGTTTTATATGTTAAATAAAATGATTATAGTGAAGATTACAAAAAAGCAACCCCACATTTAGTTTTTTTTTTTTATTCACATACAGGTTTGAAGTTCGACTCCAAGTTTATGAACTTTAGAGTACGTGCTTGTAACAAAGCTGTAGCAGGGGAATACTCCGATCCCATCACACTGGAAACCAAAGGTATAGAAACATGCAGCCTGAATCGTTAAATGGCCTATTATCCATGAAACTAGCTTACTAACCTCTGCTAAAGAAGCGCTCTCCCTATGTCCCTCTACATATAGCGGAAAGAAGGTTTGTACACAAACATAGAAGAGGATTCTTTACGGTAAGAGCAGTGAGACCATGGAACTCTCTGCCTGAGGAGGTGGTGATGGTGAGTTCACTAAAAGAGTTCAACTACCTCACAGGTTTTTTTTGCCTTCCTCTGGATCAATTACAGGATAACAGGCCGAACTGGATGGACACATGTCTTTTTTCAGCCTTACATGTTACTATGTTATGTCCTTATTGATCATATAAAAACAACATAGCCCTTAATATTTGTTCCAGCCATGTGTTAGTTATCTTGGATTATCATCTGTCTGATTTCTGAAGGTGACAGCCTCTAGGGGCATGCACTCTAGTGCCCATAGATCTCAATGCACAATAGACCGTACATTTCATTCTCCTCTTGTCTTGCATGACTTTGTGAGTGTCTCCATGGTTTTAGCAGTTCTCTTCTTCTGGCATGCTCTCCTTCTTTGACTGGTAGTATCATGATGAACAGAATTAGTAGTTCTTTCAGACAGGGGGACATATGAAACTGTACTGTAGTGCAGAGAATTGTAGAAAGACACTGATTATCATGAAGCTAACTACTGTACAAATAATGAGGATCTTCTGCAGAGGGAATCCTTTGTATAGATATGGCACAAGTACATATGAATAGATCATCTTAGTGAAGCTTGTGCTCAAGTGCTTTGGGAGAGATTCATCAAATTGGTGCAAAGGGAAACTGGCTTAGTTACTCATAGCAACCAATCAGATTTCACCTTTCATTTTCCAAAGGATCTTTGAAAAATGAAAGGTGGAAGCTGAATGGCTGCTATGGCTAACTAAGCCAGTTTTCCATTACATCAGTTTTGATAACCCTATCCCTTTGTCACTACTTATTGTGTATTCACACTGTGTTCACAGTGTGTGTTTGGTGGTGTGTGTCCTGGGAAAGCCCATGATGTCTAGGTCAACTAAATCCATAGTCCCGCCAAGGATCCAGTGGAGTTCAAAAGAGTCCCCTTTTGGCCTCCATTAGGCTTGTATATGTAACTTTTTATTTGCTGTATAGAATAGCATAATCAACTATGTGGAGGCATCCAGTAAAAAGCGTGCACTTCATGGGATGCAGGTATACCAGTATGTTGGGAAATACTGTCAACATATACCACCGATGTAGACTGCAAACGGAGTGTAAATGCAACCTAGAGGTTTCTGTGAAAATCTGGCACTGTGGGGGAGATTTATCAAAACTGGTGCAAAGGAAAGCTGGCTTAGTTGCCAATAGCAACCAATTAGTTTGTACTTTAATTTTCCAAAGGAGCTCCGAAAAATGAAAGGTGGAATCTGATTGGTTGCTGTGAGCAACTAAGCCAGTTTTCCTATGCACCAGTTTTGATACATTTCTCCCATTGTTCAAAGTAAATGGTCCCAGGCTTACTACTTTGTAGAAATGAAATTCGTAAGTAGTTTTCACGCTGATCTTTGTTTCCCCTTGCGAGGAGTGTGCCTTGTTATAAACTTGGCTAATCTAAGACAGCCTTGCGCCTGGCGGAAAAAACGACTCCAGCCCTCTCTTTTTCACCAACGCGTTTGCCTGTTTCCAGGCGTACATGTTAGGCTCGGTTCACATGTTTTTTTCCCATCCGTTTAATGTATAGAAAAAACGTATACGTTAAACAGGTGCCTCAGACTGATTCCATACAGTGGCATCCATTCACCGTTGTGGTGTTCTACGTTTTTGTATCCAACGTATATGTCAAATGGAGGCATAAAGCGCGATCTGAACTCACCCTTAGTCCCAGTCCCGTCAAGGCCTCCAATGTCCCTGCCTCGCCCAACTGTTGAAAATGTTTCTACACTGGCCATATCACTTAATATTAAGTTGCAAAGCTGGTCAAAAATGGGACTTTTGACTATTTTTACACCAAAAGCTGGTGTAAAAATATTTGTAAATGACCCCCAAAGGGTGTGAGCGCTGTCCCCAGATTAAAAACATCATTAGGGTGATCTTATCACATGTATGTATGACATATGAGAAGATCCTACACATTGGAGTCACACATGTTCATGCCCGATTAATAGTTTAGAATAAAGGATGTTTGAGGGGTTTGTACTTTATTTCCTTAGAAGCCCCTTTACTGGTGGCATTGACAAGATGAGTTTAGTTCCAGTTCTAGGAGTTTTTCTAGAGATTCTTTCTAGTAGAAACTAATTTACCCTGAGGGATTATGTCTAAACTACAGTAATCAGGCCAAGATAGAGAGGGCTGAAGACTTGTCATCGTGTTCTCCAGCTTTCACGCCAACGAGTCACTTCACATTAGTAGCAGCCAGGCAGACTACTGGTGAGCACTAGCAAGCGTTAGAGAAAAGACCAGAGTTGTGTCTCTGTCCATTTTTGGCTTTATCTCTACATTTCGGCATCTGTGAGAGTTGTTTAACTCTTTCTGTGATGGGGCATTCCAAAGGTATTTTTTAGTCACCCTTATTTGTCTACCAATATATTTTTTACCTCATTTAGGACACAAATTGAAATATTTTGCTAGCCATCGCAGAAATTAAGAAAATAATAAAAAAAAAGACATGGAAATAACTACATCAATGCAAAAAAAACACTGTTTTCACTTTTTGGCTTTTTTACTCGCCTGTCTACAGCTTTGGTCATTTCAGTTTCCGTGGGAGGGCAGCAGCTTGTCAGCTCTTGTTAACCCTATCTCAATCACAGCCCCATCGATTCCACTAATAAATAGCACTATAGTATGCAATACCTCTTCCCCCTATTTCCTATTCCATTGTCTAGTGAGCGATATTCTAAAGCTATATACGTCTATGAATTTTAACCCCTTCCCGACTGCCACCATACATGTATGGTGGAAGTTGGGTTTTGAAGATGGTGCCCACTTGCAAGAGCAGCAGGCGCCATAGCTGTCAGGTTTCTGCCGTTTTAAACAGCAGACACCTGGGGCTAATGTCTGCAATCGGCGATTCGTAGTATAAATGCATGTCAGGCATTTGTTTCTGTAATATCCAGAAGAGCCCAATATAGAGTGAAGGTTATCCATCCATACATTGTGTTTCAGCACTGATCTTCGGCCTGGACAACACATCGTCCCATCTTAACTTAAAAGTCGAGGACTCCTATGTAGAATGGGATCCGATGGGTGGAAAAAGTCAAGAAAGTAAAGTGAAAGGAAAAGAGAACAAAGGCAGGTAAGCAGAAATGGATTTGGCTGGTTCACCACATACTTATCCTGTTCAAAGGGAATGTGTCAATTTGCCAATCACTGTGTGCAGTACTGTATGTGGACATAGCCTGTGTAGGCTACATAATATGTCCGGAATATGACTTTCAAAGAATCTACAGCGCAGTTTTGCACCTAGTGTAGTCTTATATCATGTGGATTTAAAAACAACTTCATCAGTGATTCGCATTTGGAGATGTCCATGCTAGTTTATAAACTACAGTGTGCTGATGGCAAAGCTGAGCCCAGATATACTCACTAGGGTGCCTTCACAAGATTTTTACCTGTGGATTAGGATGTGTATTTCTCTGTGAATTTGAATGCAGATTTCGGTGCAGATTACATTCCCCATTAAAATGAATGGAGACATTCTGCTGCAGAAAAGCCATAACACATCATTATTTATGCAGCAGAATATTATTTCACAGAGGAACACAGGACGGGGATTGACACTTTTTAACCTTATGGGATAAAGTGGGAGGGTTTTTATGCTGCATACAGTTGCAAGAAAAAGTATGTGAACCCTTTGGAATGATATGGATTTCTGCACAAATTGGTCAGAAAATGTGATCTGATCTTCATTTAAGTCACAACAATAGACAATCACAGTCTGCTTAAACTAATAACACACAAATAATTAAATGTTACCATGTTTTTATTAAACACACCATGTAAACATTCACAGTGCAGGTGGAAAAAGTATGTGAACCCCTAGACTAATGATATCTCCAAGAGCTAATTGGAGTGAGGTGTCAGCCAACTGGAGTCCAATCAATGAGATGAGATTGGAGGTGTTGGTTACAGCTGCCCTGCCCTATAAAAAACACACACCAGTTCTGGGTTTGCTTTTCACAAGAAGCATTGCCTGATGTTAATGATGCCTCGCACAAAAGAGCTCTCAGAAGACCTACGATTAAGAATTGTTGACTTGCATAAAGCTGGAAAGGGTTATAAAAGTATCTCCAAAAGCCTTGCTGTTCATCAGTCCACGGTAAGACAAATTGTCTATAAATGGAGAAAGTTCAGAACTGCTGCTACTCTCCCTAGGAGTGGCTGTCCTGTAAAGATGACTGCAAGAGCACAGCGCAGACTGCTCAATGAGGTGAAGAAGAATCCTAGAGTGTCAGCTAAAGACTTACAAAAGTCTCTGGCATATGCTAACATCCCTGTTAGCGAATCTATGAAATATAAAACACTAAACAAGAATGGATTTCATGGGACGATACCACAGAGGAAGCCACGGCTGTCCAAAAAAAACATTGCTGCACATTTACAGTTTGCACAAGAGCACCTGGATGTTCCTCAGCAGTACTGGCAAAATATTCTGTGGACAGATGAAACCAAAATTGAGTTGTTTGGAAGAAACACACAACACTATGTGTGGAGAAAAAGAGGCACAGCACACCAACATCAAAACCTCATCCCAACTGTCAAGTATGGTGGTGGGGGCATCATGGTTTGGGGCTTCTTTGCTGCGTCAGGGCCTGGACAGATTGCTATCATTGAAGGGAAAATGAATTCCTAAGTTTATCAATACATTTTGCAGGAGAACTTAAGGCCATCTGTCCACCAGCTGAAGCTCAACAGAAGATGGGTGTTGCAACAGGACAATGACCCAAAGCATAGAAGTAAATCAACAACAGAATGGCTTAAACAGAAGAAAATACGCCTTCTGGCGTGGCCCAGACAGAGTCCTGACCTCAACCCGATTGAGATGCTGTGGCATGACCTCGAGAAAGCGACTCACACCAGACATCCCAAGAATATTGCTGAACTGAAACAGTTCTGTAAAGAGGAATGGTCAAGAATGACTCCTGACCGTTGTGCATGTCTGATCTGCAACTACAGGAAACATTTGGTTGAAGTTATTGCTGCCAAAGGAGGTTCAACCAGTTATTAAATCCAAGGGTTCACATACTTTTTCCACCTGCACTGTGAATGTTTACATGGTGTGTTCAATAAAAACATGGTAACATTTAATTCTTTGTGTGTTATTAGCTTAAGAAGACTGTGATTGTCTATTGTTGTGACTTAGATGAAGATCAGATCACATTTTGTGACCAATTTGTGCAGAAATCCATATCATTCCAACGGGTTCACATACTTTTTCTTGCAACTGTATTTTCTAGTGGATTTTAAGGTAGGCACGCACAGTGTAGAGGGCACATTGAGGCTTTGGGCTCCTTTATGGGCACACCTAGCGTTCTTTTCATTATAGTGACTTGATTGCTTTAAAGTAAGTGAATGAGGAGTATAATTAAAACCAATAATCATGTTTCCGTTGCAGTCATGTAAATATTTATTTTCATATTCTGTCTATATAGATAACAGTGAACATTTGTGATTACAGACAAATATCACCAAAGCATATTTCCATCTTTTAATAAGCTGTCATTTTACAATACAAAACTCTGGGCAGATTTATTTATTAATATTTTTTTTTGTTAGACAGCTCCAAATCCTCTGTATACACAATTCACCACCAGGGGGAGCTTAGTGCAAACATTTGTTACTGAATTTAGTGAATAAACAGTATGCAGTCAGCTCCTAAGCTCCCCCTTGTGGTGCTTGCAAGCAGACAGAATTTCATGATTTAATTCTGTGTCAATACAGGAAAGGCTCAGGTTCTTATTAAAAATTTAATTAACACACAATTTTAGCTGTATTTAGACATAGAAATGACATTCAAGTGTGGAGAATCATATTTAAAGCACAAATTTTTATTTTTACTACTACGTTGACCGTATCCTCAAAAATTCTTGAAGGTACTTGGTGGCTGTCAGGGTTTTATGGTACATTTTCCCTCCCACCTGTCTTGAAATCAAACAATATGTTGGGATTATTCAATGTTACTTCCTTAGTAAATTGACACCAATAAAAGTGGATATACGGTTGTACTGGAATGCAGACTGACACATCTCTATTCATATCATCAATCTGCTCATGTACTCTTCAAGTAACTCATCATTGTGCTTGTTTCTGTTGTCTGACAGTGGCCATGTTACCTTGAAGAACAACCCCAGGTGACGAGAATGTAGATATGACTAGCACTAGGACCTATCTTCTGGCTTGCCTGGAATTTCTAGCATAAAACTGTTTCTAACACTAGTTTCCTTTTAATACTCCATGCAAACAGTCTGGCCAGCCTTTCCTTAGATCACAGAAAGCATTCGTCTTGGGTTTGATCTACAGAAATAATGATTTTGAGTCCATCATTCAAATTAGTAGCATGTAGGAAATGGAAATCTATGATGGAATTCACACACGGTGTGGTTAAACTGCTGTGAACAGATCTGCAGCACATGATCCGCCTCTGATGGTGAACAATGCATGTTTCCGTTCACTGACAGCGAACAGGGATCTTGAGACAATGAAACAAAGTATATTTAAAGGTTTGTCCTGTATATATCGCAAAGGCATTTGAACGTTTGGGGATGTCGGAGATAATGGTACGTGCATAAACGCTACCTCCATGTCACAGGTTAACACATCTCGGCTATGTCTGAGCCATTTGACAAATCTGGAAGGCTACAGGTATCTACAGTCATTAAGCCTGGTCCTATTTACAAGCTTATTTGCAGCTTATTTCTAAGTACATAAGCCTTCAACATTACTTTGCTAATTAAATAGCAAAAAAATAGTTAAATAGTTGCTTTCTTTTATCTCTGGCAGGCTGCTGGATTTCTGTTGCTGGAAATGTAACTTTTTTTTTTTCCTGTATATATTCATCGTCTATGGGCACATACTTTGCTGACTTCATAGGTTACATTTAAAACGCATTATTTACCTCCACTTGTAAGCGGTAACCTAAGCAATGTGAAAATGTTGCCCATAAATGATCATTTCCTATATTAGGGAAGTGCCCTGCCCTCACCTTCTATACCAGGGAAGCAGGACTCCCCCGAAGAGGGCGCTCCATAAACTGAAAACATATTCCAGGTTGTGTTACGTTTTGGTTCTTAGCCTGGCTTGTATCTTTATTTCTTTTTCATGCTTTCGTATGCTACCCTTTCATTTGGTAAGTAAACTTTGTGTTCTAGTCCTCTTCTCAAGCTTTCATTTGCTTTTGGAATGTGACAGTTGAATTTGGCCTGTTGAATGACTTTTTTATTATTTTGCATTTAGCTTGTTGCTGCTGTGAATATTGTTGCTGACTAGAAGTAATATCATAAACATTAAAATAATATGATAGATAGCATGTCAGTAGTAACTTGGGGAAAATGTTGATTTATTCAATGACAGTCATAAAGGTAGCCATTAGTGTTGATCGAGCACCAAAGTGCTCGGGTGCTCTGGCCGAGCCCCCGAGTATAATAGAAGTCAATGGGAGAACCTGAGCATTAAACCAGGCACCCCCTGCTCTAAAGAGGGGAGGGTGCCTGGTTCATAGGAAAATGATGGAAACACCACTGAAATGGTTCGGTAACAGCATGGGGAGGATGTCTGGATGCATCTTGGACTCCCTGGTCGCTGCTGGAAACGATGATGTCCGAGAAGTACTCCACTTTTACAGACTGACAATAATACGCACCAAACCGAAGATAAAATCGATTTTTAGAGAAAAAATTGTTAGGAAACATTCTTTCCTGTATATTTACTTGTATATAATGTTCAGGTGCTGCCAAAAATTACAAGGAAGAGGCACTCCGATACAACTTGTATGTCACATAAAGTGGGACTTCTACACTCATAAAACCTATGCACTAAGTGAAAGGTCTGCCAAAAATTACAAGGAACCATTACTACAATACACCCTTTTTTACACATAAAGGAGGGCATCATACACACCCTTGAAAAATTATGATTGATGGCCTGCTGGTGACCCTCAAAAATATTTGGAGCAAGGGCCTGCTGATCTGACCATCTAAAACATTATGGGCGAGGGCCTTCTGCCGCTTTGGTGACTCTAGATAAACTGGGGTCGATCGCACGTCCCCGTGACAGCGGCAATTCATTCGGATGTCTGCCCTATCAACTTTTGAATCATGGTTCGATTCCGGAGAGGGAGCCTGAAAAACAGCTACCGCTACCACATCTAAGCATGCATGCAAATTACCTATTAGGTATAATTAGGGAAGCTGACCCTGTAAAAGATTTTAGGTGCGGGCCTGCTGGTGAGCTGACCCTCTAAAAGGTTGTAGGCGAGGGCCTGCATGTGAGCTGACCCTCTAAAACATTATATGCAAGGGCTTTCAGGTGAGCTGACCCTGTAAAAGATTGTAGGTGAAGGCCTGCTGGTGAGTTGTCCCTGTAAAACATTATATGCGAGGGCCTGCTGGTGAGCTGACCCTGTAAAACATTATATGCGAAGGGAATTATATGCGACAAATTAGCATGTGTTGATATGATGGAAGAAGAGAAGGAGGATGAGAAAAGGAAGATTCAGCCGTATACACTTGTTTTTAGTGTAAGGGGTGAATGGGAATACAGTTTATTCAGCACATTATAAATAACACATTTAAAGTGCCTTTATGTTCATCAGCTTTCCTCTGGTGGAGTCGAGAAGACATGGTCAATCCAGGCCTTGTTCATTTTTATAAAAGTCAACCTGTCAGCATTTTCAGTTGACAGGCGGATACGCTTATCTGTTATAATGCCACCAGCAGCACGTAATACCAGCTCAGACAAAACGCTGGTGGTAGGGCAGGCCATCACCTACAAGGCGTAGAGCCCCTGCCACATGTCCAGCTTGGACACCGCCACCAAATTACGGCCATTATCAGACACAACCATGCCTGGTTGAAGGTTGAGTAGCGAGAGCCACATCTCAGTCTGGTCTCTTATCCCCTGCCACAGCTCTGCGGCGGTGTGCTGTTTGTCCCCTAAGCATATCGGCTTCAGCACGGCCTGTTGCTGCTTCCCCACTGCAGTGCTACACTGCTTCCAGCTACTGACTGATGACTGACTGGTGCTGCACATGGATAATTCGGAGGTGGAAGTGGAGGAGGAGACGGAGAAGTGGGGTTTGGAGCCACTAACGTAGGTGCTGGCGGAAACCCTGATCGACGTAGGGCCCGCAATCCTTGGCGTTGGTAGCACCTGTGCGATCCCAGGATACGACTCGCTCCTGGCCTCCACAACATTCACCCAGTGTGCTGTCAGGAAAATGTAGCATCCCTGGCCGAATGCACCATGTGTCTGTGGTTAAGTGGACCTTTCCATTAACAGCGTTGGTCAGGGCACGTGTGATGTTACGGGACACATGTTAGTGTAAGGTGGGCATGGCACACCTTGAAAAATTGTGGCAGCTGGGGACTGCGTAACGCGGGACGGCCGCCTACATCAGGCTGCGGAAGGCCTCAGTGTCCACAAGCCTAAATGGCAACGTTTCCAGGGCCAGTAATTTGGAAAGCTGGACATTTAGTGCAATGGCCTGTGTGTGGGTTGCTGGGTATTTTCGCTTGCGTTGAAAGACCTGGGGTAAGGACATTTGGAGGCTGCGCTGGCTGAGCTGGGACACGGAAGTGGATGTGGTCGCCAATAGTGCTTGCGAAGGTCCAGGTGCAGGGCGGGAGGCATCCGGGCCTGCGCCTCCGATAGGGGATTGGCCAGCACGTAACATAGGGGCAGTGGTGTGACCCGCAGACACAGATTGTGGACCCAGGCGTCTGTCCCACTTATTACGGTGCTTGGATGCCTTGTGGCAGATCATGCTGGTGGTGGTGAGGTTGCTAGTGTTCACGCCCGGGCTCATTTTCGTATGGCACAGGTTGCAAACTACTATTCTTTTGTCGTCCGCACTTTCCTCAAAAAAGCATCATACTGCGGAACATCTACCCCTTGGCAAGGGAGATTTCAGCAAGGGGGTGCTCTGTGGAACAGTTGCGTGCCTGTTTGGTGTGGCCTGCCTTCTTCCTTTTGGCACTCTATTCCCTCTTCCAGCCTGTTGCGGTGCTGCAGATCCCTCCCCCTCTGTACTGCTGCCCTCACTCGGCTTTCCACCTTCACAGGTTGGGTCACTGACCTCATCGTCCACCACCTCCTCTTTCACTTCCTCATTCTGATTATCCTCCGGATTTGTTGACCTAACTACAACCTAAGTGATTGACAACTGTGTCTCATCCTCTTCATCAACCTCTTGAGACAGTAATTGCGGTTGACTCATTGGCAACTGTGTCTCATTATCATCCACCTCATTAAACACTAATTGCTGTTCCCCACCGTCATGTTTTTGTGACTGTGGATGCTCAAGAGGTTGGGAATCAGGGCACAAGATCTAATATCCCCCTTCAAGCTTGCTTGGTGAGAGGGCCAAATCAAGTAATGGTGATAAAAAGAGGTCCTCGGAATATCCGAGTGTGGGATCACTTGTTTGGCCAGATTGTACATGGTGGGAGGAAGGAGGATCAGGGTAAGGATTGTGTTGACCAGACTCCTGGCTACTGAGACTGGACTTGGTGGAAGACAGGGTGGTGCTCTAATCCAACTGACCAGCTGCTCGCACTGGGCTGACTTTGCAAGCGTTGTCCTGCGCCGCCCTGCAAACTAGGACATGAAGCTAGGTATCGTGGACGATTGTTTTTCTTGTGCTCTTGCAGCAGGCACAGTTTCTCGGCACCCAGGGCCATGGCCTCTGCGTGCACCATCAACACTTCTTTGTCCCTTACTGCTCGTCTTCTTTATTTTAAATGTGATATATGCTTGAATGTATGTCACACGTACAGTAGCGTAGGATTTAGAAGTGTATGTGCAAAAACATTTCCAAAGGTATTTGTGATGAGGAAACTTTATACAGGACAGGTACCACAGGTAATGTCTCTGTTCGCAGTGTCTACGGAAAAAGTACACTGGATGTCACTGATATTTTAGGGATGCGCACACTTTAAACAGGAGATGTGGCGCAGATAATTTAACTGTCCGCAGCGGTATTTAGCTCAGGATGCGCTAAATATATATATTGCTGCTGTCACACACAATAGTCCTTAAAAGGACTTTTGGGTCTCTGAAATGTTTTTGTACAAAATAAATATTCAATTACACTCCCTACACTCTCTGTTCCTTCCTATGCACACTCGAGCACATGCGGTACTTGGCCGAGTACCGCCATGTGCTGAGCATCGAGCTGCTCGAGCCGAACAGTAGCCATATAATTTGATGTGGAAGTCTAGTCAAGAAGATGCTTAGATGCTCTCAATATTATGCACAGGATTTATTGTGTCTCCTAGAGCAGTGGTTCTCAACATTTTGAAGCCAAGAAGTTCAAACTGAGTACCCCCAAGAGTGATAAATGTTAAGCCAATGAGGCCATTCTCATGCCACGGTCAAAGGCTTTGTTTTAAAGAGGACCTTACACTCGTATACAAACTAAAAACGAACTCTGTCTGTGGGCAGAGCGGCGCCCAGGGGTCCCCCTGCACTTACTAGTATGCCTGGGCACCGCTCCGTTCGCCCGGTATAGGCTCCGGTGTCTCAGCTCCGTCTGTTGTACTGGACTGATTTTTTTGTAGGAGGCGTGTCCCTTGCTGCAGTGCTGGCCAATCGCAGCACACAGCTCATAGCCAGGCTGCAGCAAGGGACACGCCTCCTACAAAAAATCAGTCCAGTACAACAGATGGAGCTGAGACACCGGAGCCTATACCGGGCGAACGGAGCGGCGCCCAGGCATACTAGTAAGTGCAGGGGGACCCCTGGGCGCCGCTCTGCCCACAGATAGAGTTAGTTTTTAGTTTGTATACGAGTGAAAGGTCCTCTTTAAGCATCTGACAGCAGTTCCTTCAGATTTGACAGAAAGATTAAAGCTGCATGCATCCACCCATCCGGATGTGTCCCAGACCAGGAAGTGAAGTTTTTAAGGAGCTGAACTGAGAGTGGAGCAGACTTGAAAAAGGAGCTCTGTTACTCTGAAACGAAAATTCTGAAATTTTCAAAAAATAAAAAGAAGTTTAACTCCACATCCGCATGGTCGTATAGTTGCGCCGAAGAAGTGTCCCCATTGTGTGTGTGTGGATTTCCACGTGCGCCTCTCCCGTTGTAATTGCGCCCTTCATTTTTCAGAACTCCTTTGGAAATTGAAAGGTTGGACCTAATTGGTTGCTATGGGCAACTAAGCAAGTTTTCCTTTACACCAGTTTGATAAATCTCATCGTATGGAAGTGTCTGCTTCCAGATCCATACACTATATAGTTTGTGGCGCCACAGTGTCCCAAAATAGCTGATCGTGGGGGTACCAGATGTCAGACCCCCACCAGTCTGATATTGATAACCTACCTGAGTATAGGTCATCAGTATCTGCAACCCGGACAACCCCTTTAACATTACCTCTATGATGGCATGAAACTGACAACCTGATTCTTTACTTTGGCAGGGAACTGAAATATCAGTTTCCTGCCACTAAAACCCTCTACACACAGCTCTTGATTAGTGGGTTGCTGCTTGTTCATTTAAGCTTTGCCAGAGAAACCCATGACCACATTGATCACCTTGGTCTCGAGAACTTTCCTGCATTTCGTTGTGTACAGATCACGTGCTAACCTAAGACTAGATTTGTAAAATCACCACTTTATAAATATAGTAAATTTTGAAAAAACGACAATAAAATAAATGGGGTTATCCCATGAATAATGTAAAAGATTAAAATAAATCTCTTTCTAATAAAGTTAGAACCACCCCTGTACCTCACATGGATCCAGAGATCTCCCCTTTCATTGCTCTGCTACATTTATATCAAGCTGACAGCTCAAGGGGAGTATCTTTCCTGCTGCAGCTCAGGGGGCGTGGCTCAGCTCTCCCTATCACAGCTCAGGAGGCAGTTGAAAGATGAAACTGAGCATGTGCGGCCTTCTCAGTGAGCAGGACAAAGAAATAAGAAATGAAGTGGCGCAATAAAGATAGCTTTTAATGAATAACTCAGTAGCTATACAAAATGTTTAATTGCATGCAATTATAAAAGTATTCAGATCCAGGGGCTGGTTCTGAGAAATGTGGAATATTTTTCGTGGGACAACCCCTTTAATAGAAAAACATTGAATAAAGTAAACCTCCTCTAAACAAAAAATATAGATCACCTCCCCCCCTATCTCCACCAGTAATTTTTGGCAAGAATCTATATACTCCTGTGCCTTCAGTTATTGATGATCACCCATGTACTGAGGCTAGGTCTAATGCTAATGGAGAAAGATTCATCATAAAATTACATGGGGACTTCTCGTTCTAGAGCGATGTCATACATGTTTGCATTGCTAGGTGTGGGAGAATTAGAGGCTACAATTTTGGAGGAATATTAACAGAACAAACTGCTTAAAAACATAATTTAAAATAGGGACATATAACTCATTCTGATGTCTTTGAATCTCCAACATGTGTGTGATGAGCAAGCACTATCCTTTTTTATCAGAAAGACACAAGAAGAAACATAATATCAGATTGGCTGGGGTCCTGGGAGTGGGACCTCTGCCAATCAGCTGTTTGAAGAGGCCACTGTGTTCACTGAAGTTCCTGCGAGCACTGCGGTCTATTCACAGCTTACTAAACACAGCGCCGTACATTATATAGCGGTTATACTTGGTATTGCCGCTCAGGTCGATTCACTTGAATGGGACTGAGCTGCACCAAGGCCACTTGACCAATCAAGAATGACGTCACTGGCCTAGGAAGAGGCCTAAGCACTTACAGAGCGCAGCCGCCTCTTCGAACAACTGATTGGGGGGGTTCCCGGGAGTCAGACCCCTGTCGATCGGATATTGATGACCCATCCTGAGGATAAGACCATCAATATCAAATTCTTGGATAACCCCTTTAATAATGGAGAACACTGCATTTAATCAGTATATCCAGGGTAAAAAAGCTGGTGACAAAAAAGTATAGTTATCGATTTCCTCATAAATATCATTTGTCTTGATTCTTCCTCGTAGAAGTGCGACTCCTTCACCGAAGAGAACATCTGTCACTTCTCGGCCTTCAATGGGTAGAGGCAGCCGAGACCGATTTACAGGAGAATCTTATACAGTGCTGGGTAAGTACTGCTATTTACATGCAAGGTAAGTATAATCCCTGTCTATAACGGTCTCTTTAATATGACCTTCACTTTATCTGCTGTTTATGGATTTGAAGTGGAGCTTTATTAATAATTAAGTTCATAATAATATTATAAATTGAGACATTTTTGTAGTATTAGACTTACGGCAGGTTTACACTGCCCGATGGAGCAGGTGATTGTCAGGAAGGAAGCGTTCAGGGGAGGTAAAAAGCTGTATTTACATATAGAGATGAGCGATGGCTACTGCTATCACTTGTCCCTATATAGATCCATTGTTTCTGAGTAGCAGATCGCTGTTCATACAGCACAATCTGCTGCCCTGAAATGATGATTGAAGTGTCTGCACCAGCAATCCATTCACCCAATGAATGAGTATTTTGCTTGTCCATCAAGTGATCTGCGGCACCTTTACACGGGCTTATTATCTGCAATGAGCGTTCCTACTAGATAATTGGTCCAAACATTGAGCCATGTATACCCACCTTAAGTGTTACTTCATCCTTCTGGTGACTTGTTGGTGTTTACCACCAATACCTAAAGCAGTGGAACCTGGTCAGGGGTTGCCCAGAAGACATCAGCAAGAAGAGCCACCACTGTGTGTATTTGGTGCATCAAATAAACGTTCACAGCCTCACACTTTCCTTTAGTGTCTACCCGGTCCAACCAATATAATGTTCACAAGTCCTTTCGCTTCTATGACATTCGTAGCAAAAGCAGGCAAATCATCATTATTAATCACAAATTTGGCTACTCATGATGCAGTTGCATTTCTTAGGAATTTTTCCTTTTACTTTCCACTTGAATGTAGTATCACAAGTCTGTATACACACTGAGGCTCTCCTTTAGCAAATGCCCTTGTCATGCAATATTTAGGGAGGACCTGTTTTTCTTTCGAACATCCACAGCCTGTTATCACAAACAACCTCTATTGGAGCTGCAGCATCAATCAGCTGATTGCTATAAGCCTGACTCCCAAGAGTCAAGTTGATTTTTTTTTCTGGGGGAAGTTGCCATCACCCAATGACTTTTTGTAGTCGACCATTTAGATAGAGCTGCTGCTTATTATGGGATTTCCCCTATGGTTCATAGAATGGGATCCCAAGCCAACCCCCTTCTATGATGTCCAAATTCGCTGATAGGACACATGGACTGAGGTAGTGTTTTAACTAAAAAGGCCCTTTGGAGATAAAAAAAAAAATCTCAGATATTCCTATCATAGGTAATGTGTGAAACTAGCCACTGAAATGATTAACTAATTCATCGGCTTGATTTTTTTTAATGGCTGTTCAATGGTCCTTCAAACAGGTGACACAGCAATCGAAAGTGGACAACATTACTGGGAGGTGAAAGCTCAAAAGGATTGCAAATCATACAGTGTGGGCATCTCCTACAGAACAATTGGCAAGTTCGACCAGCTCGGAAAGACAAATACAAGCTGGTGCTTACATGTGAACAACTGGCTACAGGCAACATTTGCTGCAAAGCATAACAACAAAGCCAAAGCCCTGGAAATAGCAGTACCAGATAGAATAGGTGTATACTGTGACTTTGATGGAGGTAATATTTTTCACTGAACTGATTGTATTGGGTTCATTTTATATATGTCTAAATGGGATATTAGGCAATATAGATTAGCCATTCTCAACCTGTGCTATGAGTATCGCAGGGGGTATGTTCTATTATGTCAGGGCGGATGCACCATAGATGAGAACAAAAAGAAAAAGTAGAGGTCACAATAATATATGTACTGAAGGTGGAGAGACACAGCAATATATTACTAGTTCATTTTTTCACTGTGTTGGAGAGCCATTGAGTGACAGCGGTGAGTAAGGAGATTTCACATTTATAAGCAGCGACTGGGCGGTTTGAAGGGACTGCTGGAGTCCAGGACAGTAGTCTGGACTTAAATCAGATTGGTTGGGTTCCTACCGCTGAGACCCCACTGATCACGAGAACAGGGGCCCCGTACTTCCTGCAACTACCCTGAAAAGAACAGAGCTCAGCTATCTCTGGAACTCCCATATAAATGAATAGAGCTACCAGGACTGCTCCAGGGGGTACGGGGCCCCCTTTCTCGTGATTAGTGAGGGTCCTGGTTGTAGGACAGGGGATAAATTGAACCAACTGGAATACTCTTTAAGTTGGCCAATTGTGGAGGGGATTGTGGCAGCTCACGCAGGATTATTTCTGTTTTCCCTGACTCGGGAGAAACACTCTGCCCATCAAGTAAGTTGATCTGGTAGTGCTGGGGTGTGTCCCTGTGTTATATGAGCAATGTGCGTGGTCACCCCAGAGGATCACATGCATCTTCCCACTGGAGACTTTTGTACAGGAATGTGTATGCGCCATGGTGCAACTTATATATGGTTTCAGATGTACCTAGGGCAGGGGTAGGCAACCTCCGGCTCCCAGCTGTTGTGAAACTACAATTCCCAGCATGCTCCATTCATTTCTATGAGAGTTCTTAGAAGAGCAGAGCAAGTATGCATACTGGGAGTTGTAGTTTCACAACAGCTGGGAGCCGGAGGTTGCCTACCCTGACCTAGGGCTGTGCAATTATTTAATTCACCCTTTTTGTGCCTGACATTGTTTTTGTTTTTTTTATCAAATGATTTTTTTTTTTTTGTCTTCTGGAGCACTGTATCAGCATTGCAAGTACATATGTATTCAAACCCTTTGTTATGAACTGCCTAAATACGATCTTGTCCAATCAAATAAATTTATAGGTCACATAATTAGTACCCCTTGAGCATCCCACAGAGCATCATTAAATCCATTATGATAAAATGGAAAGAATAGGGCACAACTACAGACCTGACAATAGAAGGCTTTCCACCAAAATTCACAGATTGGGCAAGGAGGGCATTAATTGGAGATTCAACAAAGACACCAACAAGAACACTGAAGGAGATCCAAAGAGAAGATGGAATTATCTGTCCATAGGACCATTATAAGCCGCACACTCCACAAAGTGGGTGTCACGATCAGTGTGGGGGGGGGGGGGGGACTCCACACTGAACACAGGAGGGAAGGGGAACAGTAACTGGGCCTGGAAACTAGGGAAGAAACAGGTCGCCTCCTAGACAACCCTAATCCAGGCCCTAACCATCTATCAATATGAATAGACCCTAAAGGTAGGACTGTTCATATGCAGGATACCTAGACCTTTATATCCCTATAAGGCCCTGGAAAAGGTTAGGACCAGAGACAACCCATTCCTCCCCAGATGGACGAATGGAAGTCTCTGTCTCAGGCCCAGATACAAACAATAGGGAATATAACAAACACAAACAAACGCGGCATTTAACTTCTGTAGAGACAGACGAGCAGGAACACCAGAGAGAAACTCACACCAGCTCAGCCAAACCCAAATGAAGCTATCTACCGCATAGTCAGAAGGGTGGGGTCAGACTATAATGGGTAGAAGTAATAACCACTGTGCAACAGTTGAGAAAAGGGAAGTGGTCGTTAACCCTATCAACACTGAATCAAGAGAAATCAAAGAGGCTGTTAAATTCCTCCACGCTCAGCCAATCTCCTCAATTCCCTGACATCAGACACCTGAGGGACTGTGACAGTGGGGTTGTATTGAAGAGTGGCCAGAAAAAAAGCCAATGGTAAATAAAAACATAAGAAAACATCTTTGGAGTTCACCAGATCGCATGTTCGCCCACCCCCTAAGAACGTGGAAGAAGGTTCTCTGGTCAGAAAAGACTATCATGGGAAATGCTGTGTGTGGCATAACGCCAACATTTCCCATGATCCCAAAAAACACCAATCCCACTGTGAAGCATGGTTGTGGCAGCATCTTGCTGTGGGGATGATGTCAGGGACTGGAAAACTGGTCAAGACTGAAGGAAAAATGGATACAGGGCTGTTCTTGAGGGAAAACCTGTTTCAGTCTACCAGAGATTTATGGCTGGGATGAAAGTTCGACCAACTCACACATGAGAAAAAACTCACATATAATGTATAGATTACACTGGGGTCTAGTATAATATACTGAGCCAACCCAAAAACAGAACCAATAACCCCAAAGAAAAGTGGGAGACACACATATAAAATATGTGTAATTTATTGAGACATGATCACATAACAAACAATATATGAAACAAAAGGCACAAGTGTACAGGAGAGGGGGGGAGACCTCATGTAAGGAGGTCAGATACAACCTCTCTCCCAAACACCCAACTGTCGAAGCCTCTCCAGGTGAAACGTACGTCGAGGTGAAGCTTTTGGTCACACGCTCTGGGTCCAGCATATCATGGGTAATACATGTTTTGTTGTTTTGCTCAGTTAGTTGTTACATTTCTTTTTATATCTCTATTGCCACCTGCACTTGGCACACTTGCCTCTGTCTGTATTGTACAGTTCAATGGCTATGTGCATATCTTATGCGGCCATCCCAGGTTTTTGGGTGTGCTAGTTTGCCTTGTGCTATTTGTACATTTTTTAATTTATCTTTCTGTGCATGCAACATACATACCAGTACATGTTACTTTGAGTGAACCTACAGTTCTCACAATTTTCATGCTGATGTATACCTAGGGCTGTGACATCTTTTTCCCTGCCAGTTGGGTGTTTGGGAGAGAGGTTGTATCTGACCTCCTTACATAAGGTCTCCCCCCCCCACCCTCTCCTGTACACTTGTGCCTTTTTGTTTCATATATTGTTTGTTATGTGATCATGTCTCAATAAATTACATATATTTTATATGTGTGTCTCCCACTTTTCTTTGGGGTTATTGGTTCTGTTTTTGGGTTGGGATGAAAGTTCACCTTCCAGCAGGACTTTGACCCAAACCACACTGCTAAAGCTACACTGGAGTGGTTTAAAGGAAAACATTGAAATGTCTTGGAATGGCCTTGTCAGAGCCAGACCTCAATCAAAGACTACCGGACACCGACATAACCCATATAACTCGAAGGAGCACTTTAGCCTGGAAGAATGGGCAGAAATCAGAGTGTCTGGATGTGCTGAGATATATCCCAAGAGACATAAATCTGTAATTGTAACAATAGGAAAATGAGCGAGCACTCATACACTTGGCAACCAAATTGACATATGCAGAAAATATTTATTATTAAATCCCCATAAAATTCAAGTAATAAAAATAATAAAAACAGTGTATTATAGCAATGACATACAAAAACTACAATCACATAAACTATAGTAGATATAATAGTATAGTCGATTATATTGAATGATAAAATATATGATAATAAAATGTTCGATACTAATCTATTGTCGATAAATTCACTGATATAAATCACACACCAAAAACTTCAAGTATTGTCCAGGTCTTATATATGCTTTTTTGTGAAGGGGGAGGTAATTCCTCTGTGAATCTATCTCAGATTGGGAAAATGAGTGTCACTTTAAATATTGTAGGTGTATTTCCCCTGGGAACGTAATGTATTCATAAAATGTCCACAGGAATCCTGATAATGTTAGAATAAAAAGTCTCTTATCGTATTTCCTTTTAAAGTCGAGGTAAACTTTAAATCGGTATTTGGCTTACCGTCTGGTGTCTGCTGTCTCCCTGTTGCTTGAGTGGAATTTTAAATGTCTGCCGGCTTATTTGATCGCTCCTTCAAGCAAGCTGGTTCAAATTTCGCGGGAGTTCCAAAGATCGCGGGAGTTGACACTCTGTTCCGCAATTTCCTTCGGTACAGCTTTTCGACGATAAAAGTAGTTGTTCCTTTACTGTAAAAAAAAAAATCTTTCTCTGTATGGCCATACAGTTGGCCATGGTGAAACAAGTGATGTACCTGTATTAAGAAGCCTCCGATAAAACTGTATGGCCATACAGAGAAAGAAAAATTTTTTACAGTAAAGGAACAACTACTTTTATCGTCGAAAAGCTGTACCAAAGGAAATTGCGGAACAGAGTGTCAACTCCTGCGACCTTTGGAACTCCCGCGAAATTTGAACCAGCTTGCTTGAAGGAGCGATCAAATAAGCCGGCAGACATTTAAAGCTCCACTCAAGCAACAGGGAGACAGCAGACACCAGACGGTAAGCCAAATACCGATTTAAAGTTTACCTCGACTTTAAAAGGAAATACCATAAGAGACTTTTTATTCCAACATTATCAGGATTCCTGTGGACATTTTATGAATACATTACGTTCCCAGGGGAAATACACCTACAATATTTAAAGTGACACTCATTTTCCCAATCTGAGATAGATTCACAGAGGAATTACCTCCCCCTTCACAATAACAGCATATATAAGACCTGGACAATACTTGAAGTTTTTGGTGTGTGATTTATATCAGTGAATTTATCGACTATAGATTAGTATCGAACATTTTATTATCATATATTTTGTCATTCAATATAATCTACTATACTATTATATCTACTATAGTTTATGTGATTGTAGTTTTTGTATGTCATTGCTATAATACACCGTTTTTATTACTTGAATTTTATGGGGATTTAATAATAAATATTTTCTGCATATGTCAATTTGGTTGCCAAGTGTATGAGTGCTCGCTCATTTTCCTATTGTTACATTCACTTTTTAACAGAGGGTGGGGTGATTCCCTCTATATGAGCTTGCAGCACCACCCTGTAACTACTAAGGAGTGAGCCACTACAACCCACTACTATTTCATAAATCTGTAATTGCAGCAAAAGTTAGCTCCACAAAGCTAATAATTATTGTGTCACAGTAAAAAATATTTTTCACCTTCAAAGCGGTAGACATGTGTAAATCAAACCCCCCCAAATGCATTTTAATTCTAGGTTGCAATAAAACAAAACACCAGGGGGGGTGAACACTTTCAGAAGGCACTGTAACCGTACCATCATCCATCAGGCTTTTATCGTGGTGTCTGTTGCTTTGATGGGAAGGAACAGCACTGAATGTTGCACTGTTCTTCCCATCAAATTTGATGGCATTGCCAACGTTGGCCACTAATGGAGCTTCTGGCGTCCGTGTGAGTATAGCCTTGTATTGTTAGCATTTTTAACTGATTGCTTCTTGGGGTACTAGGTTGGGTTTTTTGTCACAAGTGCTTGGCTTAAAAAGGTTAAGAAACACTGGTATAGATTAGTACTGGGCAAGTAGGAAAGCATTTAGTGGATAGATAGTAGCCACAGTCTTTGTTATTGATGTGATATACCCCAGATTTTCCATAAGGAATAACATTATGGCATAAAACACATTTCAATTGTTTCAACTTTTGTTACATTTGTAAAATTGATTATACTACTATAACTTTATATATGTATTCATCTTTTTTGTAGGTCATCTCTCATTTTACAACGCAGACAAAAAGCAGTTACTGCATAGCTTTAAAACAAAGTTTACACAACCAGTTGTCCCTGGATTCATGGTTAGTATAAAAGCTGCAGTTATGTCGGTAGCACGTATCATGACACAACTTGTGTATTAGAGAGAATACTTAGAATGTAATTCCCTAAAATGAGCTATGAACATTTTAGGCGTTTTGATTGGTGGAGGTCCAGATGCTGAGTCCCCAACCAATTGGTAAAGGGACAAGAGCAGTTAGTTGAAGGCAGTGCCCCTTAGCTTCTGAGTGGGTCCTCTCAGAGAGCAGAGCAAGCAATATACGGACTGATAGAAAGTTTCTGGGTCTCTTCTAGGAGATCCTCGCAGAAATAAAGGGGCACAGCGCTCAGCTTAGTGCTTCTGACCCTTTGTTTTACAGATTGGTGGGGGTCTTAACACCGGGATCTGCACCAATACAAAACTTCTGACAAGTCAGACTTTTTTTTTTTTATAAGCAGATCTGCTTTTATCTTTGTTTTGGGCTGCCTGTACACATTCAGGTTTTGGTCAGGTTTTCTGATCCAGTTTTGAAACGAAAACCAGGTGTCGATCAGGAAGGGATCATTAGGAGAGAGAGATTCTACCTCTCCCCTTTTGTAAATCCACACCTGGTTTTAGCTTCAAAATGGCATCTGAAAACCTGATCAAAAGATGTCTATGTACAGGAAGCCTTAGATTATTTAAAGGGGTTATCCAACTCCTATAATCCTCCCCCTATGCACTAATTGTACTCACCTTACTCCCCAGCACCCACGTCACTTCTGACGTTCGCACGGCTGCCGCTGCATCTCCCTGTCACGTGGATGAAAACATCCGGTGACGGGGGGAGCAGCCAATAGCAGGCCACAATGGGGACGGGCTTCCCTAACGTCACCTGCGATGCTAGGCAGACCAGGCGATTTTCTATTTTATAAAAATTTTTAATTTTTTTCCATTTTAGTTTTAATCCCAGCCTTCCCAAAGCCATAACTTTTAAAATTTTGCTTTCACATAGCTGGATGAGGGCTATTTTTTTTTTTTGCGGAACAAGTTGTACTTTCTAATAGCACCATTTGTAGTGGGAAGCAGGGAAAAATTCCAAATAGAGTGGAATTATAAAAAGAAAACAACACAATTCTGCCACAGTTTTATGGGTTTTGTTTTTACAGCGTTTCCTCTGCTGTAAAACTGATCTGTTACTATCATTCTGTGGGTCATGTATAATTTTTCTTGTGTTTTTAATACTAAAAAAAAATATAAACTTTGGGAAAAGTTATTTTTTCTTTGCATAACCATATTCTTGTCCCCATAACCTGAAATGTTGAAGTCCCATAGTGGGATAAAAATAATAAAAGTGAAATAAAATAGTTTTTAACAATAAAAAAAAATCTGTTTCAGTAAAAAAAAAAAAGCCCCTTTCCCATAAAAGGAGACAAAAATTTGTTATAAAAAAACACATATTAGGTATCGCCACATCGGTAACAACCTGCTCTATAAAAATATCCCATGATCCACCACATCCGGTCAACACTGTGAAAAAAAAAAAAAAGGCTTGAAAAAAGGTATTTTTTGTCACCTTTCATCACAAAAAGTGTAATACCAAGCGATCAAAAAGTCTTACGCACCCCAAAATTTACAAAAAATGACACCCTACCTAGGATAATCGCCCCAAAAAAAACAAAAAAACTATGGCTCTCAGAATATGGAGACACTAAAACATTTTTTTGTTTCAAAAATGCTGTTATTATGTAAAACTTAAATTAAAAGAAGTATACACATTTGGTATCGCCGTGTCCATAAGAACCTGCTGTATAAAGATATCACATGACCTAACCCCTCAGGTGAAAAAATAAATAAATGTGTCAAAAAAGCTATTTTTTTGCCACCTTACATCACAAAAAGTGTAATACCAAGCGATCAAAAAGTCATATGCACCCTAAAATAGTACCAATCAAACCGTCATCCCATACCCCAAAAAAATTTGCCCCTACATAAGACCGTCACCCAAAAAAAAAAAAAAAAATATGGCTTTCAGAATATGGAGACACTAAAAAATCCTTTTTTTTTTTAATGCTTTATTATGTAAAACTGAAACAAACAACCAGTCATATTTGGTATTGTCGCATCCGTAACAACCTGCTCTATAAAAATACCACATGATCTAACCTGTCAGATGAACATTGTAAATAAAAATGGTGCCAAAACAGCCATTTTTTTTAAGTTACCATGACTCACAAAGTGTAATATAGAGCAACCAAAAATCATATGTACCCTAAAATAGTACCAAGAAAACTGCCACCTTATCCTGTAGTTTCCAAAATGGGGTAATTTGGGGAGTTTCTACTCTAGGGGTGCATTAGGGGGTCTTCAAATGTGACATGGCTACTTAAAATTATCCCAGTGAAATCTGCCCTCCAAAAACCATATAACGTTCCTTTCCTTCTGCGCCCTGCCGTGTGCCCATACAGCAGTTTACGGTCACAAATGGAGTGTTTCTGTAAACTACAGAATCAGGGCAATAAATATTAAGTTTTGTTTGGCAACCCTTGCTTTTTTACTGGAAAAAATGGATTAAAATGGAAAATCTGCCAAAAAAGTGAAATTGGTATTTTTTTATAAATAAAAATGAAATATTTTGACTCAAATTTACCACTGTCATGAAGTACAATATGTGACGAGAAAACATTCTCAGAATGGCACATGTCAGATTTGCAAAAAATGGCCTGGTCCTGAAGGTGAAAAATGGCAGAGTCCGTAAGGGGTTAAAGGGAGTATGTCACAAACATTTTCCATATATAAGTAATGCGACCATGATGTTGTGCAGTCAAACTTGGTTTAAAACATATCTTTTGGTATTAATTCCTTTATTGATTTTCTGTGTCCAGAAAAAGAGAGACCATGGTACTCCCACAGTGAAGATACTGGCTGTGCTGCCCATGCACAGCAAATATAATGAGGCTGATGCCTTTATTATTTATTGTGACGAGTAGGGCAAGGCAGAGACCGGGGAGGAGACATGCTAGGAGTGCATGGGGGAAGTACTTGGCTTTGTGAATGGGTGGGCTTCGAATCATTGAATATGCAGGCTTGAGCTGTTAGAAAGTTTGGAATTTCTATGGATTTTGTAGATTTTTTTGTGTCCAGAAAACAATGTTTATTCTATATGCAAATTACATACAAAATGCACAGGACGGCGTTTCCAAACCTTTTAAGAGCCACCCATTCACAGAGCCCAGAACCTCCCCCCATGCACTCCTAATGTCGCCTCCCTGGTCTCTGCCTTGGCCTGCTCTTCACAGTATATAGTAAGGGTATTGCAGCTATTTTGTTCATTGTGGGAGCTCCGCGGCCTCTTGTTTTCTGGACAAAGTAAATTGACAAAGGAATACCAAAGGTATGTTTTACACCAAGTCTGACTGCACAACAGCATGGTAGCATTACTTATAAAGGGCAAATGTTGGTAACCGATTCCCTTTCCTGAGTATAAATTGAATGGATACATCTATAGGTTTTTTGTCATACAGCGTTTTTTTGGGTTGGCTTTTTTTATTTTTTTATTCAAACAACATTTATGTGGTCATTTTGCAGAAGCCTATTTTTCCTATAGAGAAGTCTATAGGAAAATACCTGAAAAAAAATAAATCCGCACAGAGCAGGCTGCGATTAAAAAAAAGAAAATGTCAAGGGGCAAAAGAACAACAAGAAACGATCATAAAATACCACCCAAACAAACTCAGTGTTTGTAAGTTGGTTTATATTTTACTATTGCCCAAAATGTAACATGCTGCGTTTTTGCAGAAAATAACAAAAAGTAGTGTTATGGTTATTGCAGAACTTAGCTCCTGGGTTTCATTCTGACTGGGATACTTTGGTTTCCTCCCGCATACCTGGCTTACTATGTAATTGGGTCCTAGGAAGTACAGACGTGGACAAAATTGTTGGTACCCTTTGGTCAATGAAAGAAAAAGTCACAATGGTCACAGAAATAACTTTAATCTGACAAAAGTAATAATAAATTAAAATTCTATAAATGTTAACCAATGAAAGTCAGACATTGTTTTTCAACCATGCTTCAACAGAATTATGTAAAAAAATAAACTCATGAAACAGGCATGGACAAAAATGATGGTACCCCTAGAAAACACAGAACATAATGTGACCAAAGGGACATGTTAATTCAAGGTGTGTCCACTAATTAGCATCACAGGTGTCTACAACCTTGTAATCAGCCATTGGGCCTATATATATGGCTCCAGGTAATCACTGTGTTGTTTGGTGATATGGTGTGTACCACACTCGACATGGACCAGAGGAAGCAAAGGAAAGAGCTGTCTCAAGAGATCAGAAAGAAAATTATAGACAAGCATGTTAAAGGTAAAGGCTATAAGACCATCTCCAAGCAACTAGATGTTCCTGTGAGTACAGTTGCACATATTATTCATAAGTTTAAGATCCATGGGACTGTAGCCAACCTCCCTGGACGTGGCCGCAGGAGGAAAATTGATGACAAATCTAAGAGACGGATAATCCGAATGGTAACAAAAGAGCCTAGAAAGACTTCTAAAGAGATTCAAGGTGAACTTCATGCTCAAGGAACATCAGTGTCAGATCGCACCATCCGTCGTTGTTTGAGCCAAAGTGGACTACATGGGAGACGACCAAGGAGGACACCATTGTTGAAAACGAATCATAAAAAAGCAAGACTGGAATATGCCAAACTACATGTTGACAAGCCACAAAGCTTCTGGGAGAATGTCCTGTGGACAGATGAGACAAAAATCGAAGTTTTTGCCAAGGCACATCAGCTGTATGTTCACAGACGAAAAAATGAAGCATATCAAGAAAAGAACACTGTCCCTACTGTGAAACATGGAGGAGGCTCTGTTATGTTCTGGGGCTGCTTTGCTGCGTCTGGCACAGGGTGTCTTGAATCTGTGCAGGGTACAATGAAATCTCAAGACTATCAAGGAATTCTAGAGAGAAATGTACTAGCCAGTGTCAGAAAGCTTGGTCTCAGTCGCAGGTCATGGGTCTTGCAACAGGACAATGACCCAAAACACACCGCTAAAAACACCCAAGAATGGCTAAGAGGAAAAAATTGGACTATTCTAAAGTGGCCTTCTATGAGCCCTGACCTCAATCCTATTGAGCATCTTTGGAAGGAGCTGAAACATGCAGTCTGGAAAAGGCACCCTTCAAACCGGACACAACTGGAGCAGTTTGCTCATGAGGAGTGGGCCAAAATACCTGCTGAGAGGTGCAGATGTCTCATTGACAGTTACAGGAAGCGTTTGATTGCAGTGATTGCCTCAAAAGGTTGCGCAACAAAATATTAAGTTAGGGGTACCATCATTTTTGTCCATGCCTGTTTCATGAGTTTATTTTTTTACATAATTCTGTTGAAGCATGGTTGAAAAACAATGTCTGACTTTCATTGGTTAACATTTATAGAATTTTAATTTATTATTACTTTTGTCAGATTAAAGTTATTTCTGTGACCATTGTGACTTTTTCTTTCATTGACCAAAGGGTACCAACAATTTTGTCCACGTCTGTATGTGTGTGAGATAGGAACATTAGATTGTGAACTCCATTGACAGGAAAGGATGCTAATCTCTGTACAGAGTACTGGAATATGTTGGTGCTATCTAAGTAATAAGTACATTAAAGGCTATGTACACCTTTGGGGCATTTTTTGATGATTATATTGTACTCATTTTGAGATAGAAAACATTTTTCTATTGTTTTTTTTAAAAAGTGTTTAACCCCTGTCTCTCTGCAGCCTTGAGTTTCTCTAGTAGAAGGCTCTGAATTTTTTCTTTGCTCTGTCAGGCAGCTCAGCTAACGGCTCCTTATCTCTGTTCTATGACATTATAAACACTCATTATAGCTCAATTCTTATCTTAAAGAGGTTGTCCGGGTTCAGAGCTGAACTCGGACATACCCTTATTTTCACCCAGGCAGCCCCCCTGAGGCTAGCATCGGAGCATCTCATGCTCCGATGCGCTCCCTTGCCCTGCGCTAAATCGCACAGGGCACAGGCTCTTTTGTTTATCATAACACACACTGCCGGGCGGAAGCTTCCGCCCCCGGCAGTGTGTTCGGTGATGTCACTGGCTCTGATGGGCGGGCTTTAGCGCTGCCCTAGCCGTTTTACTGGCTAGGGCAGCGCTAAATCCCGCCCATCAGTGCCGGTGATGTCACCGGGCTTCCTGGCAGCCCCATCACTGGATCTCCAAAAAATGCCTTTAATCGCGCAGGGCAAAGGAGAGCATCAGAGAATAACCTGCTTCGATGCTCAAGTCAGGGGGGCTGCCTGGGTGAAAATGGAGGGATGTCCAGGTTTAGCTCTGAACCCAGACAACCCCTTTAATGATCATAATGTGGCCTAAATAAGTGTTTATGACCTTAGTAACTTAGAGATCAGGGTTATTAGATGACCAACACAAAGTGAAAGTATGATTCACACAGCTAGACAGTTAACCCTTTGTGGCAGAACGGCTCAATATCTTTAATAAAGACCAATTGAAAAAAATATTTTTAGCTCAAAATGAGTAAAAAGCAATCGTAAAAAAATTGCCCCCGAAGGTGTACATAGCCTTTAACCACAAAACAAAAAAATCTGTGACATTTACTTTGTCTTTCTTTGGTTCCAGGTGTGGTGTGGCGGTATCACAATATGCACAGGATTACAGGTTCCTAGCGCCGTCAGAACACTTCAGAAGACTGAAAACGGAATGAGCGGTTCATCCAGCAGCTTAACTAGTGTTGCCCAATAACGTCGCACTTTGAGATGATAGAATGGGAAGTTTGCTCTGAGTGGAATGCTAGTTTTCTTATTTCATCTAGTAACATCATGGCTACTCTACACCAAAAGCAGGAGCAAACTGATCAATATGGGGTAATTTGCCCGCTGCTGCTCTGAAGCTTGCAGTGTCCTTGGTGCCTGACCGTGCTGCTCAGATCCGATGTTAGCATCTGCTGCAAATGATTTAACAAGCGACTACTGAGCTAATAGGGACTAGGCAGACTGAAAATATGCCATTCTTTTAGGTTACTTGACATTACCTTGAATGCAGCCTGTGCAACTCACTTTAAGCGTATTAAATGACTTGATTTTTTGATTTCCACACATACCCACCTCTGTACTCTGCGGGTGAGATGCAGTGTTCTGTAGAACAAATGTAAGTTTTAAAAGGCTGTCTCCATTTTAATTGGTTGTAGGTACTTGTAGGCTCAGGTTACTGAGATGAGGTGCTTCTGCTCCGGGTACAGGTCCTCTTGGTAATGTTCACATTGGGAAACAAATGAAATACATGTAATACTCTTGCATCTAACAGTTATTGACAGTAGAAAAATCCCCAGATGGATTGGATTTGGTAGATCGAGTGCATAGCAGTTTGGTTATAGGAATAATTATGGGACCAAAGTGTGTTGAAGTTTAGAAAGTCTTTGGTGAAATTCCATAACATCAGACATTCTTAGACATGACAACATTATCATGGTTTTGTAACATTTTATGGGAGGAACTTACTTAATTATAGTTTTTGATTTCCTTAAAATTTCCCTAAAAGGAGCCTTTCACTTGATTTTTCTGCCCTAAGTCATCACTAGAGTCTTATCCCGCTAGGGAATAACTTGATAAACATTCCCTTATATAAACTGTGTTAGCATTATGTAGAAAATCTATGTGTAATACACTGGCCATTACAAGCCAGCTCCTGCAGGATTTGACGCAGCTTCATCTGTGCACTGCTCATACACTAGGTACAGGATAACACTATGGTGGTGGTTTAGGAGTAGAAAATCAAGTGAAAGGTTCATTTTAATGAAAACTTGTAGAGCATTTATCACTTGTTTTTAAAGGGATTCTCTGGACACTGTGAAAATGAAAAGCAGTCTGCGGACCTGTGGAAGGATGGTTTTTGTTAAAGCTTTTAATATTGATGACCTATCCTCAGGATAGGTCATCAATATCAGATCGGCGGGGGTCCGGCACCCCCGCCGAATAGCTGTTTGAAGAGGAGGCGCACGCCGTGCCAGCGCTGCCTCTTCACGGTTTACCTTCTCGACGTCGCCTCTGCAGCGGTGAGCAGGTGTAATTACACCCAAGCCGTCCCATTCATTTTAATAGGACGGATCGCTCCTATACAAGTGTATGGGAACGATTCGTCCCATTAAAATGAATGGGACGGCTTGGGTGTAATTACGACCTGCTCACCGCTGCAGAGGCGACATCGAGAAGGTAAACCGTGAAGAGGCAGCGCTGGCACGGCGTGCGCCTCCTCTTCAAACAGCTGATCGGCGGGGGTGCTGGGTGTCGGACCCCTGCTGATCTGATATTGATGACCTATCCGCCGTCCCTGCTGCACTCACACAGGCTGCAGGCTCTTCTGCTTGGTTCCCAACCACATATGTGCTTTTCTTTTCTTGGTTAGCTGTATAGTAGTAAATGCAGCTGAACGGGAAAAGAAGAGCACACATCCAGTTAGGACCTGAGCGGAAGAGCTCGCAGCGGGGTCAGTGGCATGGTAATGCTTATATTTTTCATAATGCCTGGAGAACCCCTTTAAGTTCGAATCAATAACAGTCTTTTGATAATGGATGCCATCAGGACTATGTAGAGTGATGAGCTCTTTTCAGGAAATCTAAATCTGAAAAGGTTTGTCTGTTTCCGAATGAATCTCTGTTGGTGGAACTTGTAGGCTAGTTTATTGAGGTTACATGATCGGTCAGTCAACTATCAGCATGTAGAGAAAGCTGCATAATTATGTATCCTAAGAAGGCTGGACAAGAGTTGAACCTCTAATGAATATATATTGACATCCACTGACTAAAATACATAGATGAACTTCAGGTGGATCAGAATGCAAGTTATGTGAAGAATGTAGATCTTAAAAAATATCAGTGCTGTATGTTGTCGGCTTCATTTACCTACAGCCTGATCAGGTTATTTATTTCAATGTGAGACAGTCTAGGAGACTTGAATTCTGTTCTGCTGATGTCAGTTATGTAGGAAATACAGTTCCCAAATGCAGGAATAGATAGCGATACACAGTACCAGTCAAAAGTTTGTTTTTCTTGTTTTATTTTTTACTTTGTAAATTCATTTTGAAGACTTGATGAAGGAACACACATATAAAAGATATCAGAATAATGTTAAACCAGAAAATACTTCAGGGGTCATTTACTAAGCTGAAATATGCCCAAATTACTTTGTCCCGCTCACATCAGATTTAAAATTGTGGGTGGCGGGGAAGGGGACAGGTTCCCTTTAAATACGCTTGATGGTGGTAACAGATTCCCTTTAAGGTCAACTGAAACAACTTCCCCTCGCTGACATCGGGGTAGCTGTTGCTGTCCTGTGCCTATCACAGGTATATTCCAAAGTAGGCCTGCAGGTGGCAGCACTACCTTGGATTGTATTACATTTTCTGTTTCGTAATGGATTAAATTTCATTGCTAAATAGAAATGGCAAGCTGATGATTGCACGTTGTTAAGCCCTTGGGGGCTTAAAAAAGAAGTTTCAAAAAATTTATATATAAAAAAATTCTAATTGGCCCCCCCCCGCCCTTTCCCCCCGGATTAAATTATAAAAATAAAAAATAAACATCATAGGCATTGTCGCGTCCTAAAACACCTCTACTATTAAAATATAAAAATATTTATTCCGTACAGAGTAACGGGAAAAAAAATCTGATTTGCCATTTTTTTTGTTGCTTCACTTCCCAAAAATTTTATAAAAAGTGATCAAAAAGTAACTCTCCTCCCAAAATAGTATCCGTAAAAACTACAGATCATCCCGCGAAAAATTAGCCTCAAGCAGCTCCAAAGACTTAAATACAGAATATGGGGGTCAGAATATGGTGATAAAAAGAAAACATTAATTTTACAAAGTTTAAATTTTATTTTCAGTATTTAAAAAAAAAAATACAAATGTGGTATTGTTATAATCTTACTCAGAAAATGAAGGGCATGAATCAGTTTTACTGCAAAGGAAATGCCGTTAAAACAAAACCCATAAAACTTTAGCCTCATTTGGAATTACCCAGCTTTCTACTACATTGTTTGCAATAGTAAATGGTCCCATTAGAAAGCACAACTTCTGCCTCAAAAAGAAGCTATCATATGGCTATGTGTACAGAAAAAAAAAACGTTATGGCTCCTTGAAGGCATGAAGTTAAAAAAAAAAAAAGGCAAAAAACTTAAATCGTCCAGTCCTCAAAGAGTTAATATGAATCTACAATGTAGAAAACAAAAAGACGAAAAAACTTGGAATAAAAAGATGTGTCCAAACTTTTGAATGAGACTATAGCTATATCTTGAACACATTACCCAAACATTGAATTACAATCTTTGTGTGTCTGTAGAAAAAGATTATTGTTCAAAAAAATCCTGTGATTACAGCAGCCTGGGCACTGATTTAAACAGGCTGATGATTAATAACATTTTGTTTGTGAATTAAAGGGGTTCTCTGAGAATTATTTAAAATGGCTGCCAGTAATGGATCCTAGAATGTGAGCAGGACTGGTTGCCACCACTTGTAATGTCTAGGAGTAAAGGGGTGGGACCTCACTACACTGCTCTACAAAAGATAGTTATGATATGATCCTTCTATGATACGCCATCATGACTGAGCAGCCTGAGAGAAAAACTCACCAGTATGTAGTATAGGCAAGTGCCATAGCGTAGTGTGTAATGAGGCCCCACTCCCATATCCGTCTAGGCAAGTGCTGGCAGCAAGTTCTGTTCAAAGGTTTAAATCATTCCTGAAGAACCTCTTTAAGAACAAGTAGAGGTCTGTAGCACAATGGCGTTTTCACTGAATGTACACTTTAACTTACTGGTCCAAAACATAGGGGAAAAAAACATTTAGGCGTCAGATTCTCTTATATTAGAACATGTGCATCATCTTAAAGATGAGATCAAAGGATACACCACATCTATAACAGGTTACAATAATGTTTGCTGTAGTAAGTGCAATTGTATCTACTAAACAGCCTTCCATAGTGGTAAGCAGAGGGCTTTGTAATGGCTTGGAACATATGCCTTTTCTAACTACAAACCCCCAGCAAAAGACCAGGGGTCACACCACTCTCTTAACTGCACACTTGACTTCTAAAAACTTCTAAAAAATAAAGGGCGTTATTTCTCTTTCCTTGACTAGCACTTTGGCCCATTGTAGTTGTGCATTAGTTCAACCTTGAAAGAACAATGTAAGGTAATATAAGCTAAAGGGAACCTGTCCTGGTGACAGACCAGAAGGCATTCTTAATGGGGCACAGAAACAAATTATTTGTGTTTTTACCAACATAAGATGCATTTTGAGTTGAAATAATGTTGCTTTGCTATTTTTACACCATTATCATGTATTGTAACAGAGTGAAATCTCACCCTCCGTGATCCAGGATTCAATTCCTGTAGATAAATTGTGTCCATTGTGTATGTATGTATCTTTAATGACACATATACAAGTATGAAAACTGTAAAATGATTTTGGCAATCGTTGTCAATTTAATCTGGTTATCCCAAAAAAGAATATGTGCTGTAAATACACAAGTAACACAGTATCAATGTACTTTTATTCCTTCCTTTTAAACTCCGTGTGTATGTTGTTTCAGTCATTGGCTTGTGACAATTCCCTTTGTTTTTACCTTGTGTTTGTAGTTTGTGGTTGTTATCCATTTTTATAAAAAATCATCAGGAATTATACAAAAAGTAAGAATAATTTCATCCAGGGCATCTCAGGAGTTATGCACACATCTCCATGTACAGCCAAGCCGTTCACAAGAAAATCAGAAATAAGTGAAAGTTACCGGGCACCAGTGTATTGGAAAACTGTAACATTTGACATAGTTAGGTACACATCAGAAATGAATGGCCTTGTTGTATATTCTTTCTCTTTATTACTGTATAACTACCTAAGCTTTTGTTCATTTTAAGCTTTTTTTTTTTTTTAAACACCTAAAGCTAACAATTCCAGTATCAGGCATCAGTAATGCCAGTCACTACAGTTTTGTAATGGCAGTGTGAACAGGACCTAATTGAGACCAAAACTCATCCAGTCCCTCTAATGCCCTTAAAAGGGTTGTTCACAACCAGGGGCCTTTAAGGTAAACCCCCACTGTGGTCGGACCTGCAGAGGGAAGTACTTACCTGCTCCCCACCATTGCGCTCCTGCTTTGTCGTTTCCATGCTGCTGCTCACCAGTTTTAACATGTCAACATCTGGTTTGACATGGGTCATGTGGCTGCTGCAGCCAGTGACTGGCTGCAACAATGATGTGTCCCCCATGTGTCATGCATATGGGGGATATATGATCTGTGTGAAACCGGATGTAGACATGGGAAGACCTGGCAGCAGCGGCATTGTTGGGGATTGAAGGAGTCAGAACCCAGTGGTGGGGATCAGGTAAGTATGATTGCCTCTGTTGGTCCAGCCAAGCCTGGAGGTCCAGGGGGTCTGCCCCCAAAAAAACTGGGGTGAATAACCGCTTTGAGTCTAGATCCAGTGTCCAAATTCACAAGCCTGGGCCACCACCATGTTAAGAATATGCTGTGCATTGCTTAGGAATGTCATACTGTATACTACAAATCTTTGGTAGAACCTTCGAAGCAAAGGCATGATTGATTTGAATGGTTATTTAGGATATTTTCAGTGATATCAGAGTGGTGCTGCCTTCCCTTTTAAGTGTGTGAAGGAATCCTGGCAACCGTATCTTACTTCAAAGTATATTGCTTTATTCTTTATCATTCAATATATGATAAAGATGCGTTTTGGCACAAAGCCTTTCTCAGTAGGTATACCTACTGAGAAAGGCTTTGTGCCGAAACATGTCTTTATCATATATTGAATGATAAAGAATAAAGCAATATACTTTGAAGTAAGATACGGTTGCCGGGATTCCTTCACATATTCCACGTGGGGCTCGCTCCTTCCTGCTGCAACGTGAACGCAAGATCGAGTGTCGACTGGATTCAGTTTCACCTTCTCTTATGATAAGATCACTCAGCAGCAAGTGTTTAATTCTCCTGCAGAGCAACCATAGGGGAAATGAAGCATTACATAATGCCCATTAAAATAATGCTGGATTCTCCAGAGTGAGAGATGCACCTTGTAGCCGCTCTTCAGGCTGGGTAACAGAAGGGGGTACTAAATTAGAATATTATTTAGATGCAGCACTACTGTGTCATGAAAAAGTTCTAGATGTTACATTATGAGCCCCAAATTAGTTGAGGGACACATTTTGTTTACAAAAAGCATACAAATGTATTTGAAGACACCTCTACCATGTGCAACTTCATTAAAGTATTTCACTACTTGGTCATTGAGCCTAATATATACAAAAGACAAAACCATAGTCAGGGACAGGTCGAGGTCAGGGCAGTCAGCAAATGACAACACGATAAACAGTCAGAGGTCAGGGCAGAGAACAGACAGAAATCAGGTCAGATGGAGAAGGGGATCCAGAAATCAAGCAGAAGTCGGTACCCGGAACAGGCAAACGAACAGCTTACCTTTGCAGGAAACTAGTGAACTCAAAGTCCTTGATCAAGCACCTTCCTACAGGGGAAGGTGCAGAAAATACCCCAGGGTAATCAGCCATTAGTTGGGGAAGATTAGGATGTGCACACAATGGCCTTTTAAGATCCGGAGAGAGCACATGCACCCTATGGGCAGAGAGAGACATTGCTGGCAGGAAGCAAACCTCAGCCTGCAAGGAAGGGATATCATTACTCTGGTTTGTCGGGATTACTGAGCAGGAAGAGGGAGATGCCGACAGGACTGGATTGCCAGAGCCTTGAAGCCATGGAGTGGGTCAGTAAGGCAGCGTGGCCATGTCCATCAACTGGAGAGGAGGTGGGTGCAGACAGTTGCTATAACAGTCACACAATGATTGATAAATTAGGGGCATTTTAAGTTTAATACTTTTATCATAAAATGTTACTTCACTTTCTTGCACCAACTCTTTAGTGGAGTAAAACTGCAACAGAGAGATTTCTCAAAACTGGTGTAAAGGGAAACTAGCTTAGGTGCCCATAGCAACCAATCAGATTCCACTTTTTATTTTCCAAAGGAGCTCTGAAAAATGTAAGATGGAATCTGATTGCTATGGGCAACTAAGCCATTTTCCATTCACACCAGTTTTGATAAATTTCCCCCACATTTAAAAAAAAATATGGCTTAAATCAGACCACCAGACTAACCACATCCACTTTCCCACCCACTTTTCAAAAGTGGAGTAAGTGGAATAAAACTGCAAAATAGCAAGTGGTTGCCAGAATAAGCCCTGAAAGTTTCAAAGCCCTATTTTGCAGAATTCTAGAAAAAAATATATAAAAACCAGTTTTCTGTGTCATCATATTCTGACACTGTTTTGCTGATAGGAGCAAGACTTCAGGCTACTCAATTAGGTCCGGATGCGTTCAGTGAAACTCGCACTATTTTGCAAGCAAGTTCAGTCAGTTTTTTTCTGCGTTTGCGTTCAGTTTTACACAGACCCATTGAAATGGATGGGTCAGGATTCAGTGCGAGTGCTATGTGTTCACGTCACGCTTTGCACCCACGCGGAAAACTCGCTCGTGTGAAAGGGGCTTTAACTGAAACTACAGGTACACTTGAAAGGAAGGTTTATATTATGATTTTATTAAAATTTTATAAGTAGTACATACTAGAGATAAGCAAACCAGTAGAAATTTGTTTCGGGTCCGGTTCCCCAAATTTTTGAAAAAGTTCAGTTCGGACCTGTATCGGTTTGGGCCAAACCAAAGTTACTCTAATTGCCCTGAAAGATTGTATATAACCCCCTCTAGCCTCCTAGGACTGATACATTTTAGAAAAACATCTCTTCATTTATTTTTTATTCATTTTCTTTTTTTTCCCTCCAACATCCCTTTTCTTAACACAATAGAGCAGTTTTTCCACATGTCGCGCTTGGCTGAGGCCAGTCACCAAGCCGACAGCTCCCGCCACAACGCCCAGGTTCAGGCCTACCTAAATTATGGCCAGCCTCTTTCGCATACTCAATTCCCTGACCCCATGGATTTCTGGGCAGGCAGACGGAAAGGCCCCTTTCACACGAGCGAGTTTTCCGCGCGGGTGCAATGCGTGACGTGAACGCATAGCACCCGCACTGAATCCTGACCCATTCATTTCAATGGGTCTGTGTACATGAGCGTTGTTTTTCACGCATCAGTTCTGCGTTGCGTGAAAATCGCAGCATGTTCTATATTCTGTGTTTTTCACGCAGCCCTGGCCCCATAGAAGTGAATGGGGCTGCGTGAAAAACACATTGCATCTGCAAGCAAGTGCGGGTGCGATGCGTTTTTCACTGATGGTTGCTAGGAGATGTTGTTTGTAAACCTTCCGTTTTTTATCACGCGCGTGAAAAACGCATCAAAACGCATTGCACCTGTGCGGAAAAAACTGAACAACTGAATGCAATCGCAGACAAAACTGACTGAACTTGCTTGCAAAATGGTGCGAGTTTCACTGAACGCATCCGGCCCCAATCCGCAATGCCCGTGTGAAAGGGGCCAAACAGTGGCACGAACTTGCACAGCACACTATCTTCTTTCTTGCCCTGCCTCCAGTGTCATCTCATCTGGAACGCCAGACAGTAATAGTAAATGATGTATGAGTGACACTGACATACATAGCTATGAGTAAACGCACATTTGACGGTGTTATACAGCAAGTTTAAAAAGACATTGCGTCAGCACGTCTCATGCTTTTTCATACTTCAAAGCTTCAAAAAATGACCCCTTATCAGGGACAGATGATGTTTAAATGCAGACAGTAAAAAAAATGCCTTTGGGGAACATGATGGTTGGCTAGTGGCATGATGCAGGCCGCAGCATGCAGAAGCTGCACCCAATGTGATGGTAGGTTGGCAAACAGGCAGCAAGATGGGGGACTGGCAGCGATTACTGAACTAGTACAGTAATCACGTACATATGCCTCCTCATGAAATTTACCCCCCCCCCCCCCCCAAAAAAAAAATATTTTTTATAAATTTCAACCATGATAAACCTCCCCCCCAAGAAAATACATTATAAAATTCAACCATATGAAAAGTGAGTACACGGAAACAGGCATTAGTGGTATGATGCAGTAATCATGTATATTTATAGTGCACCTTAAATTTAAACACCCCCAAACCTTATTTATTTTATTTATTTCTCTTTAAATCTGTAAGCAATGACATACAGAATTTTAAAATTTTAACTGTGTGGAAACTGAATACACGTAAACTGACAATGGCAAGATGGGGCATGCCAGCAAGGCGAGGTCTATACATTGGAATGAGCCAGAGGAGTGTGAAAATCCTCCTGAATCCTGGCGTCGTTTATTTTGACAAATGTGATGTTTTGGACAACTTGGTCCATTAGAGTGTCCCCACGCCCCCCTAGATGGAAATCCTCTCCTAGATAACACTGGAGGCAGGGCAAGAAAGAAGATAGAGAGCAAGCTGTGCAAGTTCATACCACTGTTCCAGTCTGCCTGCCCAGAAATCCATGGGGTAAGGGAATTGGCCATAATAAGTAGGCCTGAACCTGGGCGTTGTGGCAGGAGCTGTCGGCTTGCTGACTGGCCTTAGCCCAGTGCGACACTTGAAAAAATGCTCCATTGTGTTGAGGCTGAAATTACTGCTGCTGCTGCTGCCGTTTCTGTTGCTCGTGGAGAGGGAAAGGGGTTTCCCTTTCAGACACGCTGGTGGCAAGTTTCTGCTCACCGTAAGCTGCATACACAGTGTTTCCTGGTAGTAACGTAATTTGTCTTCTCGTTCTGCCAGAGGAAAACATTCCCCCATTTTGCCTTGATAGCGAGGGTCTAAAAGAATGGCTATCCAGTAATTATCAGACTGCTTGATGTCAATGATACACCTGTCACTGCGTAAGCAAGCAAGCATACAGGTCGCCATTTTGGACAGCGTGCCCGAAGAACCACTTCTTTCCGGCTCTGCCCCCCACTGAGACGATTGGGTGTCTTGGCCGTTGCCACCCTCATCATCGTCTTCTTGCTCATCAATGTCTAAATCCTCTTGCAGTGGCAGCTCCTCGTCTTATTTATCCTTCTCCTCCAGGTGTCCACCATAGAGTGCAGCTTGATGCACAGCAAGAATCGCAAAGAGTGGCCCGCATCTCTGCCACGTGAGAGTACAAGGTTTTACTACAATGGTACTAAAGAGACTGCACGCCAGCAATGTGGCCATGCAACGGGGTTCAGCTTGTAGACAAGCTAATTGCTGGTGGAGAAAAGTTTTTTCGTGGCCAAACGTTCCGTTATAGAAGTGTCAGCTGCTCTTCCACCGTGATCCACTGTTGCATGAGCGTCAGCTCTAAGATAAATATGAGAGGAATGACCTCATTCATGCTGTTAAACTTTGTGGCCTCTTCGAAGGGATTCAGCACCCGACAGACATCTTGGATGCGCTGCCACTGCCTGAACTGGAAGCAACACATGCTCCCTGTTGCTGAGGCTGTCTGGTGCATGACAAAATAGTCCACGGCTTTCCGCTTGAGCTTGTGCAATCCACGTAGTGGATTAAGCAGTGTATCGGCAGGCCGTTCTGTCGCCACAGGTCCAGGAGAGCGTTCCTCACTACGTAAGAGTGGCTGAAGTGCTTAGACAATCTCCTGGACTTTGCCAGCACCTTCCGCAAGCCAGTGTAATTATTTAGAAAGCGCTGCACCACTAGGTTCATGACGCGCACCATGCAGGAAGCTTGTATTATTTCGCCCAGGTTCAGGGCATCCACAGTGTTACCCACATTGTCGCTGACCACCTTGCCCATCCAGCAGGATGTTTGCTGCTTGATGTACTTGAGCAACTGCTTGCTGATGTGGCTATTCTCTCCCAGGCCGATCAGCTCCAAAACAGCGTGGCAACACTTGACCTGACACATGTGATAGGAAGGAGGGGTAGTGGGAGTGACCCTGTGCCCTACTCCATGGTGGATAAGTGCCTGCGGTGTTAGCCAGTCCCATTATATCTTGGGAAAAACATATACTGTCCCTGCACGTAACAGCTGCTCCAGGTGTCCACCATGGAGTGCAGCTTGATGCACAGAGAGAATCGCAAAAAGTGGCCTGCATTCTCTGCCATGTGAGAGTACAAGGCTTTACTAAAATTGTACTAAAGAGACTGCACCACCAGAAACGTGGCCATGTGGGGGTTCAGCTTGTAGACAAGCTAATTGCTGGTGGAGAAAAGTTTTATCATGGCCAAACTTTCCGTTATAGATGTCTCACGATGCTAGCCAGTTGTATTCAGGGCTGTGGAGTCGGTAGATAAATGCTCCGACTCCGACTCCTCAGTTTTTTGTACTTCCGACTCCGACTCCCCGACTTCGACTCCTCTGTATTTAATATGCGAATGTATTTTATACATTCCTTGAAGGAAAGAAAGAAGTTCTTCTAAGCTCTTCTAGCACAGAGAGGTAGTTGGGCAGAAGCTGCTGCCTTCTCCTTTGTGTGCTGATCTTCTGCTGAAGACAGGGCAGTGGGAGGATCCAGGAAGGGACATTTATTTTAAAACATGATTTCCCTAGAAGAATCCCATAGTCATGTTTAAAGTTTAAGATAACATTCTGAGTTTACACGTTTTATAGCCTTAGCTGAATGACAGCAGTTTTTCCAATGGTTTACAGCTTCAGTCTTGAACTATTGACCCTCCATTCCCTTCACTTATACAAGTGTCTCTAGTCCTGCAAAACACATATTTACTTAATCCCTTATCAGTGAGAGGCTAGGTAAACTATGGGCATTGTGTTCCCTGTAACATCAGAACACAACACAATGGAAAGTATATGTATTGCCACTCCTAATTGTGCATTGCGTGCCATATAGTGAAGCATATGAAAAGCATGCTTCTTCACATCACTGAACACGTTTGTTTTGCGGTTACGTGAGGCACTGCATGCATTGGCCTTTATTCTTACAGTAGAGAAGTCATTAATTATAACTGTTTATGAATTCGGACATTTAAACTTGCTTTTTTTTTTTTATTCCAATTTAAATTTAGTAGGAGTCGGAGTCGGTTCATTTTTTGCCGACTCCGACTCCAGGTACCCAAAATTGACTCCGACTCCTCGACTCCGACTCCACAGCCCTGGTTGTATTTTCCCAAAGGATCCGTTGATGCCATCATGTGCTGCAATAGACCCCTGGTACCTATAATTGTGTTTGAACTGCCATGGCTTTTTTTTAACCCTGCAGATCTTGCATACTGCTGTGGTTTTGTCTGGCCGCCTTGTGGACAAAAGGCATCAGTTACAAAACATATAGTGCAGGTATCAGCAACCATTGGCACTCCAGCTGCTGTGAAACTACAACTCCCAGCATGCAAACATGCTCGGCTGTTAACATACTAACATAGACTGTAAGGCCCCTTTCACACGAGCGAGTTTTCCAGGCGGGTGCAATGCGTGACATGAACGCATAGCACCCGCACTGAATCCTGACCCATTTATTTCAATGGGTCTGTGTACATGAGCGTTGTTTTTCACGCATCAGTTCTGCGTTGCGTGAAAATCGCAGCATGTTCTATATTCTGCGTTTTTCACGCAGCCCTAGCCCCATAGAAGTGAATGGGGCTGTGTAAAAAACACACTGCATTCGCAAGCAAGTGCGGGTGCGATGCGTTTTTCACTGATGGTTGCTAGGAGATGTTGTTTGTAAACCTTCAGTTTTTTATCACACGCGTGAAAAACGCATCAAAACGCATTGCACCCGCGCGGAAAAAGCTGAACAACTGAACGCAATCGCAGACAAAACTGACTAAACTTACTTGCAAAATAGTGCGAGTTTCACTGAACGCACCCTGAACGCATCCGGACCTAATCCGTCACGCTCGTGTGAAAGAGGCCTAAGGGTGAAAAAAAAAAATCTGTCCATCCAGTTTGGCTTGTCATCCTGCAAGTTGATCCAGAGGTAGGCAAAAAAAAACTGTGAGGTAGAAGCCAATTTTCCTCACATATATTTATACATAATAACTAGATCTCCCCCTCAGTCGTCTTTTTTCTAAAGTGAATAACCCTAATTTTGATAATCTTTCAGGGTATTGTAGTTGCCCCATTCCAGTTATTACTTTAGTGGCCCTCCTCTGGACCTTCTCCAGCTCTGCTATGTCTGCCTTGTTCACAGGAGCCCAGAACTGTACACAGTACTCCATGTGTGGTCCGACTAGCGATTTGTAAAGTGGCAGGACTATGTTCTCATCACGGGCATCTATGCCCCTTTTGATGCAACCCATTATCTTATTTCTTGTTGTTCTTCTAACTCCCATAGAAGTGAATGAAGCATTCTGGGAGTTGTAGTTTTCGAACACCTGGAGTGCCGGAGGTTGCTGCCGCTGTTCCACACATCTGGATAGGACTTGCAGAAATCCATGTGCTTACAATACAGCCCCATTCAGATGAATAGAACGGATTTTCAGTCACAGAACTGTGATATGTGACTATCTCCTATCTCTGCACACAGGAGGCACACTATTCTCTTCTCTGCTCGCCCTGGCACACAGCCCGACTCCTCCCTCACATGTGACTGATCACATGATCGTGACATCATCAAAGGTCCTTTCACTCACTAGGTGCTAGCATGTATAGACAAAACGTTATCTTAAAGTGACAGCGCGCTGCACTGTGTACTCTTCTCTGCTACAGCAATGACTTCATAGATCTCTACAGACAAGCAGGGCTGGACGTCTGCGGGTAATGTGACGTGAAGGGTGGGGATATGCTCTAATTACCTTAGTGTGTGTGTGTATATATATATATATATATATATATATATATATATATATATATAGAGAGAGAGAGATATCTGTGGCTCAATATCAGTGCCATATAGCAGGAGTGAGTGCATGGATTTCTACATTCTGTCACACAACACAAGAGTGTACGGCTACCACGCAAGATTCCATATGATGTATTTCAATGACACATGCTGCAATGCAACAGTCGCAAAAAATCCGACTTGGATGCGACGCCATTGAAATACATTGCATGAAATGTCATGCGACTTCTGTGCCACGCAACACGTCACCATGTAACTGTACCCTTTGGTGAATGGAACAGTCATAAAAATGTGATATGTGTTAACCCTGTCCCGTTCAGCGCTGTAATAGTACGACGTTGCAAGTAGCTAGTTGGCACTCAGCAACATACAATTACGATGATATGATGGAGCAGGCTCAGGAGCTGTGCCCACACAATTGGTGCCATCTGGCACCCTAGTATTACTGCTGGGATCAAAGACAACGCCAATCACAGCAGTTAAAGCCTCAGATAAGGTTGTCACTAGCAACCACAGCTTCTGAGTGGTTAGACAGAGTAAAGGGTATATTAGACGGGCTGATTTGCTGCCCAATAATTGCCAACGAGTGTTCCTACAAATGCTTGTTAGCGATCATCTGGCAATCTAATATGGCCTCTGATCGCCCGATGAACCAGTAAACGCTCGTTCATTGGGCAATCCAGTATGCTGAAAGATCTGGATTTGCCTACGGCAGATTGTGCTGTGTAATCCCGATCTGCCGCTGGCACACCGCTGTCCTGCATGGGGACGAGCAACGGCATAGTGATCACTCCTCCCCATGCTGCAGAGGAGATCGCTGCATCTAATGGCAGCAGTCTCCTCCGCTAGCTAGCAGGCGCTTCCCTCCCAACGATCGCTTTTAGCATCGGAGTGCCTAATACACCCTTAAGGGGACACCTAGCTGATCTGCACCTCTGCAATTGAGGGGTGCTGAGCAGTTTTCATTTGTCATTTTAAGTGGCTATCATATCCTGTGTACATCATAAAGAGGAAAAAAAAAACAGTCACATCGCCTCCCCCCAAAAAAATCTGCATTTGTATGACAAAACTGTACCAATATGGTATCCAAACAGTATAAATAAAAAATATAGCTCACCTCATGAAAAAAATGAGCCCTCACACAGCTCCTTCGGCAGAAAAAAAAGTTATGGTGACTCAAAGCAATTGAAAAAACACATTTTTTTTTCATTTTCTTAAATGTAGCAAAACATAACAAAAACTATAGAAATTTTGTCTCTCTAACCCAAAGAATTAGGTTGAACATGTAATTTTTTCCATGCAGTGAACACTAAAGATGAAACCCTAAAAACAATGGCGGAATTAGGGTATGTTTACATAACAGATTTTGTGAACTTGCTGAAAAAATCAGTGCGGAATTCTCGCTGATTTTCTGTGCGGGTTTTTGGCACATTTTTTTTCAGCTTCCTATTCATTTCAATGGCAGAATCAGCAATGATTTTGCACCAAGATAGGGCATGCTGCCTCTTTTTCAAACGCAATTTCTGCCTCTCATTGAAATGAATGGGAGGCTTTTTAGAGGTGTTTTTTGTCATGGATTCAGTGTTTTTTTTTCCACATTTTTTTAGTACAATACATTGAAGGGGTTGTCCAAGTTATATTTATTGATGACCTATCCTCAGGTCAGCAATATCAGATCGGCTGGGGTCCGACACCCGGCACCCCCGCCGATCAGCTGTTTGAAGAAAAGTCGTGCGCGGTGCCAGCGCTGCCTCCTTGTCACTGTTTATCTTCTAGCCCTTGCATCTGCAGCAGTGAGAAGGTGTAATTACACCCAAGCCGTCCCATTCATTTCAATGGTACGGATCGCTCCTATAAAAGTGTATGGGAACGATCCGTCCCATTGAAATGAGTGGGACGGTTGGGTGTAATTACACCTGCTCACCGCTGTAGATGCAACGGCGAGAAGGTAAACAGTGACAAGGAGGCAGCGTTGGCACCGCGCACGCCTTCTCTTCAAACAGCTGATCGGCGGGGGTGCCGTGTGTCGGACCCCCGCCGATCTGATATTGATGACCTATCCTGAGGACAGGTCATCAATAAATATAACTTGGACAACCCCTTTAACTATTCCCCAAAATACTGCCATTACAAACTGCAACTGGTTCAGAAAGGAGCAAGTGCTAGTGATATATCCCCAGAAAAATAAAAAAGGTATGGCCTTTAAAATGTGGAGACAAAGAAAAAAAATGCTGGGTTCTGAAGTACAAAATGGGCCGCTTCTGGGGTCTAAGGGTTTATCCCATGAATTGTATTTATCACTTATCCAGAGACCAGGTGATAAATAATGAATCACTTGGGTTTGACCCCTGGGACCCTCGCAATTCCAAGAATGAGGAATCTCACTTCTGTAGGAATGACGGAGCACTGTCTACATCAGTCTCATGGAAGTCAATGGAGTGGTGAAGCAACATGCGCACTACGGCTTCATTCAGTGAGGGGGCTCTGGATAGGTGATCAATAATTTTAGTTAGAGAACCATTTTAAAGGAAATGTGTCACCAAAAACTGTATCTGTATCTTTTTTTTCTAATCTCTTTTTATTTTCTGATTGCAGATTTTTTAAAATTCTATTTCCTGAACACTATTATGGGGGCGCCCATCTTGCCGTTCTGTTCTTAACAGTATTTAGAAAGCATTAAGAAAATTGCTTTATGGCAGCCCCATAGGCCATAGACACAACGGTCAGGAGGGGACCTCATTGACTTCTATAGGAGAGTTTACTAGGCATGCTCTATGACCTGTGCAGAGGTCATTGTACAAGGAATGGTGGATCCTGTCTTATTAATTCCAAGAGGTGTTATCATTACAGGCAGGATTAGAATGACAGATAAGCAGATAACTGCAGTAAAGTGATCTGTGAAAACCAAGAAGTGACACCTATTATTAGCCTTAGTGGCCAGTGCGAAAACTGCAGAATTTTATGTTTTTGTTTAAATATAGATATTGACATGGAAAATTCAAATAACATGATCAATTTATAAAAAAAATATGTTAAACATAAAAACCTGATTTAAACAATAGGTCATTTTCTGATGACACATTCCCTTTACGAGCTTAAAAGTCAATTTTCACATTGCTGTATGAGGCTCTGTTGGTACCAAAACCATGAAACAACCCGTCTTGGACAGAAGCCACAATGCATTTGTAAACATGGCCCAAACTGCCTACTTTTTATTTATTTATATATATATATATATATATATATATATATATATATCTTTTTTTTTTCAGCTTTCCCATGCTTAAGCTATTTTGATATTTTGCATCCATTAGGCCCCTTTCACAACGGGCGAGATTTCCGTGCGGGTGCAATGCGTAAGGTGAACGCATTGCACCCGCACTGAATCTGGACCCATTCATTTTTCTATGGTGCTGTGCACATGAGCAGTGATTTTCGCGCATCACTTGTGTGTTGCGTGAAAATCGCAGCATGCTCCTCTTTGTGCGTTTTCCACGCAACGCAGGCCCCATAGAAGTGAATGGTGCTGCGTCAAAATCGCAAGCATCCGCAAGCAAGTGCGGATGCGGTGCGATTTTCACGCACGGTTGCTAGGAGACGATCAGGATGGGCACCTGATCATTATTATTTTCCCTTATAACATGGTTATAAGGTAAAATAATAGCATTCTGAATACAGAATGCATAGTACAATAGGGCTGGAGGGGTTAAAAAAAAAAATAATTTAACTCGCCTTAATCCACTTGATTGCGCAGCCCAGCTTCTCTTCTGTCTTCATCTTTGCTGTGCACAGGAAAAGGACCTGTGGTGACATCACTGTGCTCATCACATGGTCCGTCACCAAGGTGATCAAAGGTCCTATTCCTCAAAGAGGATCAAAGGTGATCAAAGACAAAAGAGAAGCCGAGCTGCGCGAACAAGTGGATTAAGGTGAGTTAAGTTATTTTTATTTTTTTAACCCCTCCAGCCCTATTGCACTATGCATTCTGTATTAAGAATGCTATTATTTTCCCATATAACCATGTTATAAGGGAAAATAATAAAATCTACACAACACCTAACCCAAACCCGAACTTCTGTGAAGAAGTCCGGGTTTGGGTCTGGGTACCAAACATGCCAATTTTTCTCACGCGCATGCAAAACACATTACAATGTTTTGCACTCACGCACATTTTCCCGCAATGCACCCGCATCTTATCCGGGCCAAAAACATGACGCCCGTGTGAAAGAGGCCTTAGTCAATGCTCTCACAGGACAAAAGTTTATCATGGATGTGAGATTCACTATTTTGTGTGATCTGCCTTGCTAGAGGGCACTACCTTGCAAATTATGTTATAATACAGGCAAATGAGCCTCTAGGAGCAATGGGGGCGTTGCCATTACACCTAGAAGCTCTGCTCTCTCTGAAACTTCTGCGCCTTCAGCACTTTGATTGACAGGGCCAGGCAATGTAATCGTGATCACTCCTGACCCTGACTGCTCCTAAAGTCTCGTGCTGTGAGCTTCAGTATCCAACACAGGTGCAGTTCAGTAAAGTGGCTCGCAATACAGAAGAGAACTGCCGGTGAGCCCCTTTCCTAGATGCCCTTCACGACGTGCTTCTCCTCTTCCTTCTGCTTGCTCTGTAGATACGTCCTCTGCATGCTCTTTGGGAACAGCTTGGTTTACATTGGTGGCCTCTTAGACAGAATCCCTTTTTCTGTACAACCTTCCGTTTGTTTTTTACTAAAGTGCTTCCGAATCCGTTCCGTGTTTCCGTTATTCAGTTTTTTGGTGGTTTTTTTTTTCCATCCATTTCCTGTCAACGGATCCGCAAAATTGGATGACATTCGGATGGTTTTGTGCATGTCATCCACATTTATGCGGATTCATTGTCTTGAATGGACAACGGACCCGAAAAACGGACAGAAAGTAGGACAAGCTTAATTTTTTCAGGATCCGCCCTCTCGAAAATAGGAAAACGGAACGGATTCCGTGATTCGGACAGCACTATGATTGGTGTCCGCATTTTTGCAGAGGCAATTGAAATTAATGGATCCGAAAAAACGCTCCGATTTAAATCGGAACGGAAACGGAGTGTTATAACGGACGTGTGAATGGACCCTTTCTGTGTGTATTTTATGACATGATTACAGGAATAGTCATATTTTTAACATATTTACAGTTTTCCTGCACGCTTCATGTCACCCGATGAAGATGACTGCAGTTGATATGATCTGCTATCACACGTCTGCGAGTCCGGGATAATGCAACGAGTCAACAAAAACGTGGTGTTGGCTGTGCTGACAGCCGCAAGTACCTTGTTTCTTCTGTTTCAGCTGTACTACTACCGATACTATATATCTGCAAAGGTAATATTTAATAGCATGTCATGTAGTATAGAGATATAATATGTAATGTTAGTGGCAGACTACCATATATCTGTTGATCCTGGTTCTTAATAAAAGTAGTGGTAACTCAGTAGTTAGCACTGGTGCCTTGCAGCGCTGGGGTCCTAGGACAATATCCGTATGGAGATTGTATGTTTGCGTGGGTTTCCTCTGGGTACTCCGGTTTCCTCCCACACTCCAAGACGTACTGATCGGGAACTTAGATTGTGAGCTCTCCTGGGGACAACGAGTGATGATAATGTCTGTAAAGTGCTGCGGAATATGTCAGCGCTATGTAAGTGAGTAAAATAAATAAAAAATTATATTTATATATATATATAACATCCACATCGAAATGCTGTGTATTGCAAAACCCTAATATTCAGTAGTTTTGGATACTATTATATGTCTGTATTTTTCTGCAGAATTTCTCTCCAGCAGGTCAATTTATATGCACGTCATCTTATATTTTTACATTAATTCCTATGTGTAATGTTTGTTTGATTTAGAATGGCCCTGCTTTCTCCAAGATGAAGGGAAGTTTGGCTGCACAAGACAGTACACATTGGGTAAGTAGATAGTACTAGTAAGCATAGTTTATTGCAGATTCCTGTCAATTTCTTAGATGGTCTGTGAAGGTCTGCGTGTTTATAATCTGTGATATTTTCAAGTGGATTTATAAAAGGAAATGGCTTACTGTTTAAACCAAGTTTTTACATTAAAGGGGTTTTCCGAGTGCTTAATACTGATGGCACATTTCTCAGTATGTAATCGTTTGGGGTCCCACCCCTACCAATCAGCTACTTGAAGAGTAGCTCCACTGAGCACCACTGCTTCCTCACGGCTTACCCAAGACAAATCTCTTTCATCGGTCATGTGGCCTAGGCATAGCTCAGACCCATTACAATGAATGAGGCTGAGCTGCAATACCAAACGCAGCCAATATCCAGTGGGCGGCACTGTGCTTGGTAAGCTGGAAGGAGGCCACTGCATTCGTGGGAGTGCAGTGGTCTACTCAAGCAGCAGATTGGCGAGGGACCCAGGAGTCGGACCACGTGTGGATGACACTATCCTGAAGATAGGTTTTCAGTATGAAATGAAGATTTTTAGTTTTTTCAAAGTTTCCATGTCACTATCCATATCACTGTCTATAAAATGATAATAATAAAACTCCAGCAATTTTTCACTAAGACTAATAATAAGCTGACAATCCCTGTTCTTTTCAGTAGTCCTCTCGTGATGGTCACAGCTTATCTATTCCCCCTCCCTGCACAATGCCCTCTGCACAAGTTCTGTACAGCATATCTATGAATGCTGGTAACAGCAGGTCAGGCAAGATGACTACCCCCATAATCCTTTAGAGAAGAAAAAATCAAATATACCATCATTTTTAAGAGAGAGGTGTCAACTAGAGATGAGTGAATAAAAAATTAAATTAAATTACATAAAAAAATTGCTATTTCCTGGCTTTTGAGAGCCTTTATAGTGGTGTAGAACACTATGCCTTGTAGTAACACGCGTAGGGAGTCTGTTTCGGTAGTGAAATAATACTGTGAGTCCGTATGACATGCAGATGACAGGTGTCACTCTTAGAATCACTGCACACTTCACTTATTAGAGCAGTCACGGGGCCAAAACTGACCAAATAACACAAGTATGAACTCAGCCTTACAGATCGATGTTAGTGCCAAGAAGAAGCGCACTCCTTTTGCAACGTTGCCAGCTGATTCCACATAGATGTTATCAGAACCCGTTCTGTTAAACGCGTATACAAGTAGAGCCCCCCGGACAGAGTCACTGATTAATTTGCCCTTCCTCTGATCCGTCACAACAATAACCCACAAAAAACGGATCCTGTCTGTTGAGCATCCCTTCACTCGGTCAGCATTTGCTCAATAATCCACCAGTATTGCTAATGCCAAAAAAAACAGGAGTGGACGTAAAACAGAGATGACACGTGAATGGAATACTTGCATGTCTTCTGTGTTTTTTACCCACTCCTGCTTTTTGCTACCAAAAGCAGGAGTGGGTACAGGCCTTACAGCCGCTACACAGACAGCATCCGTTGTGCGTTTCATTTTTCCTTCCTTCTGACAGATCAGAAGAAAGGTCAAATAAATCATGATGTTAGCCAGGCCGAAAGGCAAAATAGTGGCCCAGTCATGAAGTGGGGAGGGTGGGAACAGCATGAGAAGTCAACAGAGTGGACCTATGACATAGTGGTGAAGTGGAAGCAGCATGAGGAGACCACAAAGTGGCCCAATGACAGGGTCTGGATTTAGCAGCAGTATGAGGAGGCCACCGAGTAGCACAATGACAGAGACTTGAGGTGGCGGCAGCATCAGGAGGTTGTCATTGTTTTCATGTACTTTTTGTATATTTGTTGTTTCATGATATATATTTTCCTCACACTTTCAGACGTCACACAACCTCACACGACAAACACTTTGAAAGAGTAGCACAATGACAGAGTCTGTAGATGGCAGCAGGATGAGGATACCACAGAGTGCCATGGTGACATATTGTGGAGATGGCAGCAGGATACCACAGAGTGGCAAGGTGACATAGTGTGGAGATGGCAGCAGCATGAGGAGGCCACAGAGTGGCAAGGTGACATAGTGTGGAAATGACAGCAGCATGAGGAAACCACAGAGTGGCAAGGTGACATAGTTTGGAGATAGCAGCAGCAGGATACTACAGAGTGGCAAGGTGACATAGTATGGAGATGGCACCAGCATGAGGAGGCCACAGAGTGGCAAGGTGACATAGTTTGGAGATGGCGGCAGCAGCAGCAGCTGCATCAGGAGACCACAAATTGACCCGGTAACAGAGTGGGGCGGTGAGTGGCAATACCAGTACCCGCTGACGAAGGTGGGTGCTAGAAGGAGCACTTGGCATCAGGCGGGTTGCAGCATCAGAGTAGTAGTTGAGGCAGGTAGTCAGAAGAAACCAGTCTCTTTTTATCAAAGTGTTGGTGTGGCACCATGGATGATCTAGTCTGATGCATCAGGAATTGGTGGTTGGAAATCTTGGCTGCTCAACGCCTGATTCATCTTGACAAAGGTCAATCTCTCCACATTTTGGGTGGACAGGCGAGTTTTCCTTGGTATAACTATGGCCCCCGCCGCACTAAACACCCCCTCTGATGCCACACTACTGGCCGGACAGGACAGCTTTTCCAGGGCAAACTCTGCTAGTTGCAGCCACAAATCCAGTTTGGCTACCCAGTAGTCCAGCGGATCTTCAATGTGGGGTGGCAGGGTGCTGTCTAAGTATGGCACCACCTGCTTGTTCAGGTCCTGCTCCAGGTCTACCTGTTGCTGCTGCTGGTGAATAGTTTCTTCACTATGCGGGTGAAGAAAGCTACTCATCAGCAACTGTAGACTCGGGCTGCTGCTGATGGAGCTGGTACTGCTCCTGCCAACCCACCCCTCCCCAGCAGCCATTGCAGTGGAACCTGAGCGCAGAGGGGGCCCCTGGTCAGACCTGCAAGAGGATGGAGGATGGACGATGGCGCAGATAGGCAGCGGCCAACTGACTTTTACCACATATAACTGCAGCGCTGAACGCTGCATGAAATTTGTTTTTCCACCGAAATAATTTACTAAAGATTTTACCGCATATACCGTATTTTTCGCCCTATAAGACGCACTGGCCCATAAGACGCACCTAGGTTTTTGAGGAGGAAAATAAGAAAAAAAATATTTTTAACCAAAAGGTGTGCTTTTGGTGGGTTTGAACTAATGGCGGTCTGTGCATGACACTATTATGGGGGATCTGTGGATGATGCACTGTTATGGGGTGGGGGATCTGTGGATGGCATTATGATGGGGGGGGGTCTGGATGGCATTATGATGGTGGGGGGGATCTGGGGGTGGCATTATGATGGTGGGGGGGGGGATCTGTGGATGGCACTGTTATGGGGTAGTGGATCTGTGGATGACACTGCTATATGTGTCATCCACAGATCCCCCAATAACAGTCCCATCCACAGATCCCCCCCCATCATAATGCCATCCACAGACCCCCCCCATCATAATGCCATCCACAGACCCCCCCCCATCATAATGCCATCCACAGACCCCCCCCCATCATAATGCCATCCACAGATCCCCCCATCATAATGCCATCCACAGATCCCCCCCATCATAATGCCATCCACAGATCCCCCCATCATAATGCCATCCACAGATCCCCCCCATCATAATGCCATCCACAGATCCCCCCATCATAATGCCATACACAGATCCCCCCCATCATAATGCCATCCACAGACCCACCCACCCACCTTCATAATGCCATCTACAGACCCCCCCACCCACCTTCATAATGCCATCCACAGATCCCCCCCATCATAATGCCATCCACAGATCCCCCCCCCCCCACCATCATAATGCCATCCACAGATCCCCCCCCACCATCATAATGCCATCCACAGATTCCCCCCCCCCACCATCATAATGCCATCCACAGATCCCCCCCCACCATCATAATGCCATCCACAGATCCCCCCCCACCATCATAATGCCATCCACAGATTCCCCCCCCCACCATCATAATGCCATCCACAGATCCCCCCCCCCACCATCATAATGCCATCCACAGATCCCCCCCCCCACCATCATAATGCCATCCACAGATCCCCCCCCACCATCATAATGCCATCCACAGATCCCCCCCCCCACCATCATAATGCCATCCACAGATCCCCCCCCACCATCATAATGCCATCCACAGATCCCCCCCACCATCATAATGCCATCCACAGATCCCCCCCACCATCATAATGCCATCCACAGATCCCCCGATCATAACGCCATCCACAGACCCCCCCCCCCCCAATCATTATCCCATATCCATAGATCCCTAAGGAGGGGCTGTAGTAGGCGGGGAGAGTGGCGGGTCAGTGCAGGCACTGTACTCTTGCCCCACCGCTCAGTATGTACTGTATTATACCTAGTGTTAATAATAATATCAAAACTGCACTCTCCATCTGTACCGTACTTACCGGTACACATGTCACACTCCATCTCCTGTAGTAAGTGCTAGCAGGCAGCCGTAACTCACTGAGGTCATGTGTCTGCTCCGCCTGTTTCATTCATAAAGTAGGCGGAGCAGGCACGTGTCCTCAGTGAGTTACGGCTGCCTGCAGCCCGGCCTGCCTGCTAGCGCTTACTACAGGAGACGGAGTGTGACATGTGTACCGGTAAGTACGGTACAGATGGGGAGCAGGGGGAGCGCAGTTTAGATATTATGATTAACACTAGGTATAATACAGTACATACTGAGCGGCAGGCCAGAGTACAGTGCCTGCAATGCCCGCCGCTCTCCCCGCCTACTACAGACCCTCCTCCCTCCTCACTAATACATCGCAGTCTACGATGCTGCAGCATCTCAGACTGCGATGTAAATGGCCAGCATTCGCCCCATAAGACGCAGGGGCACTTTTCCCCCCACTTTTGGGGGGAAAAAGTGTGTCTTATGGGGCGAAAAATACGGTAAGTCCAGCGCATAACGCTAAATACAATTTTTTTTCACTGAAATAAGTCACAAGAGATTTTACCGCATTAAAGTGCAGCGCTTAAAGCTGAATACAATTTGTTTTTCCACCAAAATAATTCACAAAAGATTTTACCGCATTTAAGTGCAGCGCTTAACGCTGAATACTATTTATTTTTTACACCATAATACTTTAATAAAGAGCTTACCACATACCAGATGGAGCAGGGTTAGCACTCCAGCTCTTAACGCAAATTTCTTAACTCATCGAGCTATCTTGAGACAAAAGCCATTGAAAAGCAATTGAAGGTGTTTGCTTAGATTAGATAACAGAACTCAGAAATCTCAGAAAACAGGAGTATTAACTCTACTCCATCTGTATAAAGGAGCACGGAGATGGAAAGGGTCTTTGGATTCCCACCGCACTATACGGACGTCTAAGAATGAACCGCTGCTCCCGACAGCAGCTCCTGGGAAGGTCATGGAGCGTCCCGGTCATCCGGCATCTATTCGCTCTGCTAAAGGATTATTTTGAAAGTGTGTAGAAGCCACACGGGGCATCCACACTGCAGATTTATCATGGCGACATCATGGAGATTTAACCGCATATAACTGCAGCGCTGAACGCTCAATAAAGATTTTACCACATATAACCACCGCACGACTGACTGCTACCGCCGCTACTTCCATGAACCCCTGCTACTTCCCAGGTAGGTAGGCTGCTGCGAAGCAGGTGCTCTACCCCGGGCACGTTTGGCTCCCGACCTCCTACTGCTGCCACCCTGCTTTCAACACATATAACCGCCAACGTGACCTGAGAATGTATTTTTCTGTTTGTACAGAAATAGGCCACTAAACGCTTTCAACACATCTAACCGCCACCGACGTGAACTGAGAATGCATTTTTCTGTTTGTACTAACACATATAACCGCCGCACTTACTGACTGCTACAGCCGCTACTTCTGTGAACCCCTGCACCACTACTTCCCGGCCAGGTAGGCTTCTGCGAAGCAAGTGCTCTACCTCAGGCGCGTTTGGCTCCCGACCTCCCACTGCTGCCACCCCGCTGACTCCCAGCCATGCTTTCAACACATATAACCGCCGACATGAACTGAGAATATATTTTTCTTTTTGTACTAAAATAGGCCAGTAAACGCTTTCAGCAGAAAAAAATGCACCAGTGCGTACAGGGAGTGCAGAATTATTAGGCAAGTTGTATTTTTGAGGATTAATTTTATTATTGAACAACAACCTTGTTCTCAATGAACCCAAAAAACTCATTAATATCAAAGCTGAATATTTTTGGAAGTAGTTTTTAGTTTGTTTTTAGTTTTAGCTATTTTAGGGGGATATCTGTGTGTGCAGGTGACTATTACTGTGCATAATTATTAGGCAACTTAACAAAAAACAAATATATACCCATTTCAATTATTTATTTTTACCAGTGAAACCAATATAACATCTCAACATTCACAAATATACATTTCTGACATTCAAAAACAAAACAAAAACAAATCAGTGACCAATATAGCCACCTTTCTTTGCAAGGACACTCAAAAGCCTGCCATCCATGGATTCTGTCAGTGTTTTGATCTGTTCACCATCAACATTGCGTGCAGCAGCAACCACAGCCTCCCAGACACTGTTCAGAGAGGTGTACTGTTTTCCCTCCTTGTAAATCTCACATTTGATGATGGACCACAGGTTCTCAATGGGGTTCAGATCAGGTGAACAAGGAGGCCATGTCATTAGATTTTCTTCTTTTATACCCTTTCTTGCCAGCCACGTTGTGGAGTACTTGGACGCGTGTGATGGAGCATTGTCCTGCATGAAAATCATGTTTTTCTTACCTTGCAGACTTCTTCCTGTACCACTGCTTGAAGAAGGTGTCTTCCAGAAACTGGCAGTAGGACTGGGAGTTGAGCTTGACTCCATCCTCAACTCAAAAAGGCCCCACAAGCTCATCTTTGATGATACCAGCCCAAACCAGTACTCCACCTCCACCTTGCTGGCGTCTGAGTCGGACTGGAGCTCTCTGCCCTTTACCAATCCAGCCATCTGGCCCATCAAGACTCACTCTCATTTCATCAGTCCATAAAACCTTAGAAAAATCAGCCTTGAGATATTTCTTGGCCCAGTCTTGACGTTTCAGCTTGTGTGTCTTGTTCAGTGGTGGTCGTCTTTCAGCCTTTCTTACCTTGGCCATGTCTCTGAGTATTGCACACCTTGTGCTTTTGGGCACTCCAGTGATGTTGCAGCTCTGAAATATGGCCAAACTGGTGGCAAGTGGCATCTTGGCAGCTGCACGCTTGACTTTTCTCAGTTCATGGGCAGTTATTTTGCGCCTTGGTTTTTCCACACGCTTCTTGCGACCCTGTTGACTATTTTGAATGAAACGCTTGATTGTTCGATGATCACGCTTCAGAAGCTTTGCAATTTTAAGAGTGCTGCATCCCTCTGCAAGATATCTCACTATTTTTGACTTTTCTGAGCCTGTCAAGTCCTTCTTTTAACCCATTTTGCCAAAGGAAAGGAAGTTGCCTAATAATTATGCACACCTGATATAGGGTGTTGATGTCATTAGACCACACCCCTTCTCATTACAGAGATACACATCACCTAATATGCTTAATTGGTAGTAGGCTTTCGAGCCTATACAGCTTGGAGTAAGACAACATGCATAAAGAGGATGATGTGGTCAAAATACTCATTTGCCTAATAATTCTGCACGTAGTGTATATCTATTTTTCTTTCTGTGCTAAAATAGGCCACTGAACGCTTTTGCCACAAATAAGCACCAGTGAAATGCGTATATATATTTTAAATTTTTTTACTGTAATACGCCCCTATACTCTTTTAACAGAAATAACTGCAGAAGTGAACTTAGCATATATTTTTCTTGTTGGACTGAAATAGGCCACTATACGCTTTCAGCATAATTAACTGCAAAAATGCACTGAGAATATATCTTTTTTTTATTTTTTTTTATTTTTATGAAATACGCCCCTATACACTTTCTCCTGAAATAACTGCAGAAGTGACCAGAGAATATATATTTCTTGTTGGAATGAAATGGGCCACTATACGCTTTAACCAGAAAACAATTAAATAGTGCAGTGCGTGTATATTTTTCTTATTTTTCCCCTATACGCTTTCACCAGAAATAACTGCAGAAATGCACTTTTTTACTGTAATACGCCCCTTTACGCTTTCACCAGAAATAACTGCAACAGTGTAGTGCGTATATATTTTTCTTATTTTACTAAAATATGCCCCTATACACTTTCACCAGAAATAACTGAAACAGTGCAGTGCGTATATATATATATATATAATTTTTTTTTTACTGTAATACGCCCCTATATGCTTTGACCAGAAATAACTGCAACAGTGCAGTGCGTATATATATATTTTCTTTTTTTACTGTAATACGCCCCTATACGCTTTCACCAGAAATAACTGCAGAAGTGAAATGCATGTATATTTTTCTTGTCGTACTGAATAAGATACTAAGATATAAGCCACTAAAGGCTTTCCAACATAACACTTGCAGCACAATAACAAAAAGGTGGAATGACAGAGCTGTCTAATGACTATTTGGATCCCCAGATAATCGTTCCCTGCACTTGTAAATCACTTTCCTATCAATGTCTCTAGCGCCTTCTGACGTCTCTCCCTGCACTAAGATGCTGTGAAATGACTCCTCCCTATCCTTTCCCTGCACTTATAAATCTTTTTTTCAGTTTTTTTTTTTTAAACATAGAGGTTTTTCCAATAGCTGCCCCTAGTGCCTTCACACGTCTGTCCCTGCACTCTGAACGCTGGAAAATGGCGGAATCTAAAATGGCTGCCGTATTTATAGGGCTGTGACATCACCTGGCTGGCTGGCTGCTGATTGGCTGCATGGAGGCATGTCAATCTGGGTGATCCCGCTTTCCCAGAGTTCCATGTCCTCAGTCCTTACACGTGTATCCACCATTTTAGGAAAATTGCAATTCGTTAACACAAAGCGCGAGGAAATTCGCATTCGTTACGAATCTAATTTTTCCTGAAATTCTAAACGAATTTTACTTCATCAGCTTCGATTCGCTCCTCTCTAGTGTCAACGTAAAGGAGCCAGTTGTGGCATTGATAGACATTAAACGTGACAAAAGAAATGTCATTGTGTCAGAGAATGGGAAGCCGGCTTATTAGAATGTAGTGTTATGTGTCACGTCTGACCTGCTATTACTTTCTGCCAGTTTTCTAATCAGAAAATTTGGAGAAAACCCCTAAAACTTACTCAGGGTACAACACAAGCTCACCTGCTGGAAAAGTGGTGTGAGGACGTCATGAATATGGATGTCAGTTCAAATGCCATATTTTTTTATGCTTTTATGCTAGAGAACTGGCACAAATTCACTGCTAAATTACCCCAGTCTTGGTTTACAGCTCTGGAAATTCGGTTCTTGAATTGTACCCCATTCTCATCCACAGCAATATTCTCAAGCACACAGCCACTGCACCAACATTCCCAGCTGCCCCTTCTAGGTTATTGTCTGTACAGAGTAGACCTTCCCCTTGTGCATTTTGGGGATGTTTATACCATTAGATGGTCTACTCTTAGGTTTCTGGCAGCACAGCGCTAATGTCTGCAACAAACAACCCTCAGAATTCTGAGTGCTGCTCTGGATGCCAGTGGATCCTATCCTTTAAAATACTTTTTTTTTTCTCTTTCCTTTCAGAGAGTGGTTAAGAGCTTCTTAAACCTGGTTACCAACCACAATGTACCAGTTTTTCTAGTGGACACTCAAATTTTGGGACCTCTAAGTAAGGATTTAGAACAGTTGAAGAGCTCACCAGATAGTTTGCCACCTGGATGTCAACATTTCTGCAAGCAGAGAGACATCACCACATTTGGACTGCTGGACAAGATATGGGAACATAAAGTAAGAATACGAGATATTTCCTACTTAATAGATACCTAGTGCACGCTCACCTTTTTAAACAGCATTTTACAATTTACAGCTAGAATTACCGTATGATTTACTTATCATGCGCTGATTCCGAGTTACAGTCTGTATTATACAGGAAAGCTGAATTCACAATGCTTCAGCTTCAGAACTGAAATCTCCCAGTGTTCTTGCTTGATCGGTGTTTGCATAGAGATTGCATGGTACATACGGTTGTTACACTAAGCTCTGTACAGTAATCTTATATAGGAAAAGCTAATTATAGAAGTTTAGCTAAGCTGTGAACATGACAACCAGCAGAACTGTGAAGGCAGCTCTGGATTATAATACACACAGTAATTCAATATCCATACAAGATAAGTAATGCAATGTACATATCGTACTTAAGTATTATAGTACATAGTATAACATATTATTATATCAACCCTCTGTTCTAAATGGCAGCGTTCCTTGGCAGAGCTGAATCCCTCATAGTTTTCCTGTCAGCAGACACAGGCTGTTTTATAGGAGTCTATGTCTAAGGAATGATCCTATGATTAACGTAAAAAAAATTAAATCTGAGATCATATAGTACATGACAGTCTCTTTCATACAAAGCTAGAACCAGCCCTGTACCACACATGGATCCAGAGATTTCCACATTCATTCCTCCGGTTGTTCTGCTAGATTATTATTATTATTTCAAGCTGACAGCTAAGCGGGTGTGTCCTTTCTCAGGGGGGCGTCTTCTGTCTGCTACAGCTGGTGGCAGCTGAAGAATGGAACTGAGCATGTGCATCCACCGCAGCGAGGTGGACAGAGAATTTGAAAAAGGTGGCATTATAGATAGATTTCATTGAAATACTCAGTGGCTATAGTAAATGCCTAAAAGAGTTTTCTGGGATTTTACTACTGATGACCTATCTTCAGGATTGGTCATCAGTAGCTGATCGGTGGGGGTCCAACACCTGGGACCAAACTGTTTTGAGAAGGCAGCACCGCGGCCTTCTCGCAGCTTATCAAGCACAGCGCCGTACATTGTATAGCGGCTGTGCTTGATATCGCACTCTGCCCCATTGAAGTGAATTAGGCTGAACGGGTTACAATACACCCGATATACAATGTACGGCGCTGTGCTTGGTAAGCACCGAGAAGGCCACAACACTTACAGGAGTGCCTTCTCAAAACAGCTGGTCGGCAGGGGTCCTGGGTGTCGGACCACCACCGATCACATACTGATGACCTATCATGAGGTCCTCAGTAGTAAAATCCTGGAAAACCCCTTTAATTACATGAAATTACAAAAGTATTCAGATCCAGGTGCTGGTTTGAAAACGGTCAAATATTTCTGTGGGACAACCCCTTTTAGAAAAAATACCAGGCTTGGTGCTACCCGTCTCTAGGTGTCAAATTGGACACAGTTCAGGAAATGCAAAATTTGTAGAATTTATTAGTCACAAAATGATGCCGCATTTAAGGCTTATGTCCCCTTCAATTATGCATTTAGGCATGTAGACCCCTTGTAATTATAGCAAAAATCCCAGACCATCCTAAACTGCAGTCTGCTTTCTGTTTGCAGGGAGTTTAAAATCTAATTACCTTGCAAACAGGTATGTGAACCCCTACACTTGAATACAAAGCATGATCCCAATAATAATAGTTATTGGCATTTATATATTAGACATTGTTATAAATGCAGTTTCCCAATATAGTGTACATTAAAGGACCTGTCACTGTTCCAGGGATGTTTGATGCCCTCAGCCTGTACTATGGAGCTGGACTGCTCTTTGGACATTGAGCGCAGGGATAACCCAATATTTGTCAAGAAATCCAGCTTCAACTTGAGAAAATAAAATGCAACTTTTACTTACTACATTATAATCCACATTAACAGAGGAAGGACATAATGTTGAGTTATGCCAGAATTGTTATTTCATGGGGATACAAGTACGGTATTTACGATAACACGTGTCACATGTGGTGGCTACAAAATAAAGATCTAAAGTACTAATTTTTCCCCTACACCGATAATAAGCCCTAGCGCTATTTTCCAGGGTTTTTGCAGTAGGCTTAAAATATAAGCCCTACTCCAAAAGTAAGCCCGAGATATACTGTAAGCTGCTCCAGCGCTAGATTATGTCTCATGACATCGGTGCTGTCACAAACAAGGAGAATAGGGTTACGGTACTGTAGCTAGCCTTATACAGGATGGTAGCAGGCATGATCCACTCACCTAATCACTACTGTAGATGCGTCTACTGCCTCTCGAGATACCGCATTAGTAGTTGATGTTGTAATCTTTCATGACATACTTTCTAAAAGATTTAAATGTGTTCTAGGGTGGCATTTTTCAAGCAGCAGAGAAGTTGGGATTTCAGTGGCAGAAATATGATGGAAGAGATCCACGACTGGAAGGGATGGATGATCTCTCAGGCACAGAAATACCTCTTCATTATATATTCAAAATGGCCGCTCACACAATACATTTAGTAGTCTTTTATGAAAGAAGTGGCAACTACCTCTGGCACGGCCCTTTAAGACTAAAGAGAAATATGGACAGAAAGTTTGCACCTTTTCGAAAGCTTCAGTTTGGCCAATACGCTGGGGCTTATAGTAGGTAAGGTGGAGAAGGAAGCGATGGTTATCAACCTTTGAAAAAAGCGCTAAAGAAGTTGCTATTAAAAGAACCTTCCAGACACCAATCTCTAGGAGGGTAATTTATCATTCCCCACACTCCAATAATTTTCTGGAATTAAAATGTTGTTTGCAGCATTTTAAATTCCATTGTGCCTCAATCTAGGTGCAAGTGGTGTTTCTAGACGGTCTTCACCACTTTTCTGAAAAGGTTGTGGTAACGGACCGGTAAATTATCTTTTTATTTATTTTTTATGCCAGTTTTCTGGTGTAAAAGAAGACTGAAATCTATAGTAGCTCAGAGTTTCCATAGATTTCAGTCTAGGTGCACGGACTGCCGGAGGAGCAGGGGATATCATACATCAGTGTAAAATGCGAGTCTATGGTAAATTAATCCCTTGGGGGGAGGTTTATCAAACTGGTGTAAAGTAGAACTGGCTTAGTTACCTGTAGTAACCAATCAGATTCCACCTTTCATTTTCCAAAGAATCTGTAAATGAAAGGTGGAATCTGATTGGTTGCTATGGGCTACTTTACACCAGTTTGATAAATCTCCCTAGTGTTTATATACTGTATATATATTCCATACCTCTATGAATCTTATCACTACTACCTGTTCTTTACTATAACATCAACTTTCTGTTGCTTCCCACACACAATGGGAGATTTATAAAAACTGGAATAAAGGAAAACTGGTTTAGTTACCCATAGCAACCAATCCGATTGATCCTTTCATTATCCAGAGGAGCTTTGAAAAATGAAAGGTGGAATCTGATTGGTTGCAGTGGGAAACTAAGCCAGTTCTACTTTACACAAGTTTTGATAAATCTCTCCCAATTTTAGGGGCCAAGAGTTGTTGTCATACGCTCTCCAACACAGACCAACTAGGCTCCTCCCACTGTGGGAAAAGTAAAAATGTCACCTGTAAACGCTGTAGGACTAACACATTTAAAATGATGTGTTTATACCTTATGTGACTCATTTTGGGCCCTATTATGACTTATGTCCTGTTAATGTCTTGCTAAGGAAGGTCATGATTGTAACATTGTGTCATGACTAAAATTTTCCTTTTAAACAGTACGAATACATGTGGATACATAGTCACTATATTGAAAGGAATCTAGAATTTGAGGTAACAACACAAAACAAAGAGGAAGATTTATTAAATTGTCTAAAAGAAAAACTCTTTGTTGTCCATAGCAACCAAAGAGCAGCTTACATTTCTTATAGTGCTCTTGAAAAACGGAAACCTGCGCCGATATCGGTTGCCATTGGCAAGAAAGACAGTTTCTTTGTTTGTTTTTTGTTGTAAATCTGCCCCATACACTTTTTTTCAGTGCTGATCTGGTCCAGATTACTGTGGAAAAAATACAGGTGAAGATCCCAAGAGACCCCTCGCTATTTTTATCTGAGGTTTCAAATGCAAGGTTCTTAGAGTGCCGCTATAAAGAAGCTCGGTCATTTTTTAAGGTTGGTTCAGTTTACTACTTACAGTAAAGCAGGTTCTGTATTCTCTCTGTTCTGTAAGAGATTTACGGTAGTACATAAGTGTAAAGAATTCTTATTTTCCTAGTATTGTGTTTGCCTGAACAAGATCTACTTCTTTATACGATATTCCACTTAACCTGGATTCTTCTGAATTGCATTTGGTCCTTCCATTGGTTATAACATCAATGTTAGGCCTCATGCACATGACCATTCCGTTTTTTGCGGTCTGCAAATTACGGATCCGCAAAACACAGAAGCCGCCCATGTGCCTTCCGCAATTTGCAGAATGGAACAGGCAGCCCATTGTAGAAATCCCTATTCTTGTCTGCAAAACGGACAAGAATAGGACATGTTATTTTTTTTTTTGTTGCGGGGCCAGGGAACGGAGCAAAGGATGCGGACAGCACACGGAGTGCTGTCTGCATCTTTTGCAGCCCCATTGAAGTGAATGGGTTTTCACCTGAGCTGCAAAAACTGCGGCTCGGATGAGGACCAGAACGACGGTCGTGTGCATGAGGCCTTACCCTCACATTTGACAGCAAGAGTACTGTCTACAGTATGCAGCATTATTCTTCCCGTCAAACTGATGGAAACCCAAAAGTCGAAGATAGAACCTGTTAGAAGTGATGCCGCTTGGATCTGCTGAACAAAAGATTTGGTGCAGTGTTATAAATTCTCTTATAGACATAGTGCAGATGTGAACAGTCGCTGATAGGACCGCCCTCATGACTCCTAAGAATAGAGGGATCAGAGGTTTATTAAATAAATTACACGTTATAACACTATGGAAGTCATTTATCATTCCCCCTGTGCCAAGTGGTGTTTCTACGCTGTCCTCGCAATTTTTTCAAAAATGGGGCAGGTCAGGGAGCCTGTCTTATTTTACACCAATTTTCTGGCAGATTGGAGCTGCCATAGATTTCGGTCTAGGCGCCGGAGGATGCATATAATTTATCACAAGGTCTGTGCAGAGGACGGCAGAAACTCCGGTGTTTGATAAATTCCCGCTGTATATCAATTTGCTCAGCTCCTCCTGCTCTGTAACATACTGCATGCAGATTACCCAGGTGTCAAGTTTCCTTCATGGATAATGTGTTAAAAAAATGCTATATTTTCCCCCTAGCTCTATCCTGACGACACATCACTGGATGGGATAGAATTTAGAAAGAAAGCCAAAGCACTGTTACACATGGCAGCTTCCACCTTGGACTCGTTGGGTGTGGCTTTCTGGATCAGCAGTGGGACATGTTTAGGTAATACAATAACCTAGAAGGTTACTAACCACAACATGACAGAATAAAAATAAAGCAAAAAGAATGAGGCACTAAGGCTACTTTCACATCTGCGCTTTCCCTTTTCGCTATTGAGATCCGTTATAGGATCTCAATAGCAGAGAAAAAAGCCTCAGTTTTGTCCCAATTCATTGTCAATGGGGACAAAACTGAACTGAACAAAACGGAGTGCTCCAAAATGCATTCTGTTCCGTTTGGTTGAGTCCCCATCGTGGACAGAATAACGCTCCTAGCAGCATTTTGCTGTCCGCGATGTGGTGCGGAGCGAGACGGATCCTCTGTTTTGTTTCTCTGACACAATAGAAAACTGATCCGTCCTCCATTGACACAATGGTTTTAGAGATGGATCGTCTTGGCTATTTTAGAGATAATACAACCAAATCCGTTCATAACGGATATCCATGACGGATCCAGCAAAAATGCTGGTGTGAAAGTAGCCTAACCCTGATTAGCAAAGAAAAGGCCTACAAACCAACAAAAAAAATTCAAATGATTCACAATACAGGACAGTGTAAAAAATATATACAGTATTTTGTGAGTCATGAAACAAATCGCTCACTAATGAAACTGCAGCCAAATTCTTTCAGTGCATGACATTTATAGTACAGATGTGATCTGGCACATACTGTTTGGGTTTAGTATCATTCTTGTTTTATTTCTTTTTATGCTTATTTTGGTAAGCCCATTCTTCTCAATATTCCATATGATGAATTATTAGATAGAGAGTTGGGTAAATGTTTACATGGTATTGTGAAATGCTAAGGTAATGCATATGCTTATATATAGGTTGGATAGTCTCCAATTGGATATCTGGTGTCAGTAGATGGTTCCCAAACAGATATATGCATAAGAAGGACTCCATTCTTCCACTTTGGTTTCATAATAAAGCTTTTATTTTGCGGTTTTCCAGTCAAAACGTTTTCCGCTGAAGCCTTCTTCTGTACGGATTTGGGGATCTAATAAGTGAACCAAGCCTGATCTAGTTCCGGCGTTTGAGAAGGCCGGGCTGCCACTGAAGCACAGATTTGGCATGGTTAGTGTTCGGTTTTTGCCAGCAGTTCTGTTTTTCCTCTTTGCCTTGGCTTTATTTATAGACTTGGCTCAGAAAACTGGTGGCCATTTCTTACACGGTGGTATATGCAGCTAAGAATACCAGCCTGTATTGGACATTTCGCTGCGTATATGTGCACTTAGCGTTAAAACAGCAGTGTAATGTGAAGGTGAATATGAAGCTTTGTATTGGTGTTCTATGCATAAAAGGCCAGAGCCCAGAGCTCTAGATACATAGCTATGAATGAGAGTCTGGAATGGGGTAGGCTGGAAATGCGTACGGTGGGTAGTCTTCTCACACACATTATAGGCCACCATCTCACTAGAAACATGGCTAGCAGCTTGGTTAAAAATATGTATTAGCCATTGTGGAAGAGATCTAAAATGTTATTTTCACAAATTCACACAGATCCTGTGTAGCAGAGCTGCAGTTCAGCTGAACCAGATAGGAGTTATTCTATTACACTCCACTAGATGGCAGTGTCATTTAACAGTTGTGTTGCCGACCTCTGCAATACAATACCTCTGATATCAGGCAGTTTGATTAACTTTATGTGGTAATGTTGCTTCATAAAGATATTTAACACGAGATGCGACACCAAAAAAAAAAAAAACTGATTTTGGCACACAATAAGCCAGAAGTACTAGTAAGTAGGGTGTAAAGTTGGAAAAAAGTGCATCACATATATCATTCAGTGTAAGCCACTGTGATAAATTTGTCGCATCTTTGCGGTCTACATTTTAGACAGGATTAGTCCCCAGTCCCGATGGAATATCTGAGAGTGATTTTCAGAAGAAACATAAAATAGAAATAAAGAGTAATAATATTAGCAAATACAGGTGCACTCTGCGGTCTCACTAAACCCTCATACTGATGTTAAAATTGAGAGATTAGCCAACATGTCCTACTATGTAGGACATGTCTGAGCCCGAGCACCGCCCAGCTTTCTCAAGTAGCTCAGAGTCCTAACACTCACCTACCTGAGCCGTATACCAGGCGATACCAGGAGCCAGTGGGCAAATTACAGGAGCATGAGGCCGACTCACAAACAGCTCACCAGTTACCTCCAGCATGTAACCATGCTTGCAATGGGAGAAGGGAGGAGTCTGCGAGTCCCACTCAAGACTGGCTGATATGGCCCAGGCCTCACAGGTGCACCTAAATGTGGCCTGTAGATGGAAAACAGGCACATTTAAATTGGAGTTTATACACCTCCAGGAATCTCTATATACAAAAACTGAAAAAAAATGGCATGGTATTAAACAGGCAGGAGGTGCTCAAACCCACATGCAGTTGTGCATATATAAAGGGGAGCAAATCCTGCACTTGTGGCCTGTTGCTAATGGTGATCCCTACCAAAAAATGCATACAGTGGAGGATGCCCGCAACAGACCACATGTACCACAATAAACATCCTAAACAAGATAGCAATTATGTGGATGTGATAACCAATATAACAATATAATAATATTAGCAAAGACAGGTTCACCCTGGGTTCTTACTAAACCCTCATAACTGATGTTAAAATTGAGAGATTAGCCAACATATCCTACTATGGAGGACATGTCTGAGCCTGAGCATCGCGCCAAGGTTTCTCAAGTAGCTTGGGTCCTAATACTCACCTACCTGTGAGGTCTGACTTACAGACAACTCACCAGTTACCTTCCAGCATGTAACCATGCTAACAATGGGAGGAGGGAGGAGTCTGCGAGTCTCACTCAAGACTGGCTGATATGGCCCAGGCCTCACAGGTGCACCTAGGTGAGTGTTAGGACCTGAGCTACTTGAGAAACCTTGATCTGGTGATAAATTACTGAGAACCAGCACAAAAAGACCTTGATCAGGACACGTAGGTTCAGACTCTAAATGTAATCCACATTTGTTTTGTTAAGCAGATACTTTGAAAATCTTTAAGACTTGAGGCACAATGTATAATCATATTTGTCAGTCTTAGAGGACATAAATCAGTGTTGGACTGTTTAGGAATATTTGATAGTTTTTGTCTTATCTGATATCCTTTTGTTTTCAGGTAGAAGATAGCTTGGAACTCTCTTTTCTTGGGAGAGATGATGTGAAACTTGACATTTTTTTCTTCTATGAAGAAGATGACTATATGTGGAATGGTGGCACACAAGCCAAAAGTGGCAAGAAATTTAAGTAAGAACTTTTTTTATGACTGTAGCATTATTGCCATCTGATATTTTTGTATATTGAATGGGAATTTAACCCTTCTGGTTAGAATAGACGCTTTTATTGTTTATATGATGTGATTTCAAATACTCCTTAAATGGTTTTTATTGGACTTGCATATTGATGGCCTACCCTCAAGATGGGTCATCAATATGAAATTGTCAGAGGTCCGACTCATGGCACCCCCGCCGATCTGCTGTTTGAGGAAGTCCTTTCACTCACTGGAGCTCCGGTGAGCGCAGAGCCCTCCTTGCAGCTTACCAAGCACAGTGCCATGGATAGTGGCTGTACTTGGTATTGTAGCTCAAGCTCATTCACCTAAATGGGACTGAGCAGCATCTAGGTCGTGCGACCGATGAACGTAACATCATATGGCCTAGGAGGAGGCCTGAGCACTCACGGAACGGCCTCTTTATATATCTGATTGGCGGGGTGCAGGGGGCCGGACCTGTTTAAAAAAAATGTATGCAACGTACCAGAGTCATTGTTTCTGGCCAATTTATTTGTAATGGAAACGTTTATGTACTATTTGTATCAGAATACAGATGCTATATATTTTCAAATACGTTATTCTTTATTTATTTTTATAGATACCTGTTCCCAAAATTTACACTTTGCTGGACAGAATTTTTGGAGCTCAAGGTCCAAGTCCCATGTGAGACTGTAGATTATATAGAAGCAAATTACGGCAAGAATTGGGATGTTCCTATTAAAGTCTGGGACTGGAAAAACTCTCCATCCAATGTTCAGCCCAATGGAGTGTGGCCTGTTGATGAGTGGGATGAAGTCATTCAATTATTTTAATCGAAATGTGAAAATGTAAAACTTGGATTTACAATGCAACATAAGTTTATTAGAATAGAGTTTTTCCATGCACGGTACCACTTGCAGGACAACGAGTGACTTTCTTTGCAATCTAGAATTCGGTTTGTGATATGTGTGCACTGGTAACTGAAGAGAAAACCACGGCACTCTAGGTGCTGTTTCGTTAAATGCTTATTTATTGGAAAGCTTTTTTTTTATTTATTTTTTAACTTTTTTGTATCTATCCAGAGAATAATATTTAGCCACTGGCCAACGTTTCGGTCAACAATAGACCTTGATCACTACCTTAGTCATGGTGCTTGTAGTTTGGCAGGATGGCGCCATCCAGCCAAACTACAAGCACCATGACTAAGGCCGTGATCAAGGTCTATTGTTGACCGAAACGTTGGCCAGTGGCTAAATATTATTCTCTGGATGGATAAAAAAGTTTAAAAAATCCAAAAAAGCTTTCCACTAAATAAGCATTTAACAAAACAGCAAATAGAGTGCCGTAGTTTTCTCTTCAATTGCATGAACTTTGTATACCACTATGCACCACCTTCACCACAGAGGTGTGCCGCTCAACTCTTTTTTTCATATTGCACTGGTAACTGACTCGATTAATATCAATTGGTGTTTTGTTAGTTGAAAGAACTGACAGCACCCACTGGTTAGTGCAACCTACCGTGTTTCTCTGCAAATAAGACAGGATCCTATATTATTTTTTTCTCAGAAAAAAAGGGTTAGGGCTTATTATTGGGGTAGGGCTTATTTTGGCTCCATGAACATATTTTATATAGACAGATGCCAATTACAGAACAGTCCCTGGACAGTGTTTATATTAAATATGACTATAACCCCCGCTCATCCATAGGAATGTACCCATATACTGCAGTACATGGGTGCATTCCTATGGATGAGGGGGGTTATAGTCATATTTGCCACACATTTTTCATTCTAGTACTGTATATTGCCCCTAAGCTGTCCTTACCCAAGGACCTAGGCAGCAATCTACGGTACCAGGGAGAGCAGACACGGCACGGGAGAGATGTAGGAAGCTCCTCCAGGCAGCAGAGAGGAGAAGGAGGTCCTTCTGCTGCCTCCTTCATGTAAGTAAGAACATGCGAGCTGGCGGCAGTACAGGGCATACAGAGAAGCCGCCAGCCCGCCCAACGTGAAAGTGAAAGGAATCGCGAGTTGCCGGCATAATTTTAGCATTTAGTGAAGCCAGCCTGCCCGTCAGGTGCTGCTTAGTGCCGCGCTGTATGCGTGGGCTGGTGGCTTCAGTGAAGGCTAATTTACTGAAGCCTGCGCTGCCCGCCTGCCCGCCCACAGTTTCATGGCAGTTTAGGAGACATTAGTGAGCGCTCCTGACCTGCTGCAGCCCGCGCTTTGCCCCCACCTTCCCTTTATATAAAATAAAATACGGCTGTATCTAGGGCTTATTTTTGGAGTAGGGCTTATATTTTAAGCCTACTCCAAAAACCCTGCAAAATAGCGCCAGGGCTTATTATCGGGGTAGGGCTTATTTTCGGGGAAACACGGTCCGACTCATGGTAAGGTTACTGCCTTCACAATATTAAAACCATCAACAGGATTTTGAAGAATTAGCAGATGGACACAGCAGTAAATAACAATTCATTTTTTGCATACACATCCCCCAGTTCATGCCGGCAAATAAAGATTAGAAATAATTCTAAGACCACAAAAACGTTTAGTTTATTTTTTTAAATCAAAGAGCCTTCTTATTACTTAACCACGTTCAGTCTAGCACTTTGATTTTGCAAGATCAGACTGCTTTATAACAGAACCGCTGGAATTTCTGAAGCTAGAATAAAAGAATTATAAAGTCTGGAGCAGCTTTATACGGTAGCAATTGTGTGGAGTAAGGATTGTGATTCGAGTAATAGAACAAGCAGTATCACCCCTAACAAGAAACGGTTTCTGTACATTTTTAGTTATCAGTATTTAGATAATATATACATTATTATCTATAGTGCAATTCCACTATCCTGGCATCTGGAAAGTATTATAGTTCCGTGCGTGTTTCCAATACAGAATGACAAGATAATGTAAAATTACACCAAAATGAGCAGCGAAAATGTAAGCGGCCCTGTAGGCAGGATCAACCTTATTAAACCAGGCCTACTTCCTGATGGGGTTGATTTTGCGGATTAAAACAATACCTGGAAGCTGAAAATCCATTTGGCCATTCCAGTGAAAATAGAGTTTTCTTCTATATGTGAAGTAGGGCATCAGAGCACCAAGGGCAGGCCCTAGCCCCATGGTGCACCTCAACTCCTCTGTTTTCCATGCCACCCCCTTGACTGACAGGGCCAGGTGTCAGTTTCTTCTGTCTAGCCATGTAGCAGTAAGCCTGTGCCATGCACAGTTTCAGTGCACTGAAGCCCTAATTTACATGTACATAAGAAAGCTGTGTTTTTACTAGTGAAACAGATTTTCACAATACAAGTATTTTTTTAATCAACTGGATCAACCTTACCTCATACCTCCCAACTTTTGAAAATTGCAAAGAGGGACAATATATGTTGGAACGCATCGCAGCTATTTTTTTCATCCTAGGCCATGCCTCTAACTCCACCCAAAGCAGAATTACTTTAGTATGACTGGGTTAACCCCCCTTCATAACTGTGCTCTGGCTTCGAGAAAGTGACCTAACAGTTTAGCCCAGTAAGAGCTTGAGCTTCAGGTGAGGGGTCCTGGCTGCTTTAACCCTTTATATCTCTAGCTGTATAGCAGCTAAAGATATGGGCCTGGTCATGTTTGAAAGCTGGCAGTCTTGCACCATTATCTCTTTTACACTGGGAGATATGATCTTTAGAAATAGGGTTGGGAGTGATGGCTTAGATTGTTAGCTTTCAAACAAGACCAGGCTCACATCTCTTGCTGCTACACAGCCGTGATCTGAAAGAGTAAAGTAGACCTCCCCCTTCTGCTGGAGGCAATCTCAGCCAGCCAGGAGGAAGAGAGGAGGGCAGTAGGGGGAGCTGACAGCTTGCTGGGAGGAAAGAAGAAAAGGGGGAAGGTATGGTAGGCCTACTGTGTATGCTACCTATCCACCTCTCCATCAATCAATCAATCAGAGAGCATACTTGCTCGGTACTCTCATTCACTGCTGTGTATGGAGGTGTGGATTCCACTGTGGCTTCACTGAGCGCTGTAGAGGCTGGAGCATTGCTGCTATTGTCTGTACCAACGCTGCTCTGCTAAAGCAGGCAGAGGCTGAAGGAGTGATTGCAGTATGCAGGCTTTTAGCCTGCTTGTGCCTGCTCTTCTAAATTGACATAGCCCAGCAGCAATGCCTGAATGGCTCCCCTCCACATCGACCAAGAGACCCATTCAGTTGCTATAGTGGCCTCAGGACCTCTGAAGCATCCAAGGCCTGCCACAGTTATGTTCCTGTGGAGCTCCAATGGAACACAGCAATTCTCCCCTAGGCTGCAATGTTAAATCATTGCAGTCTATGAGAGAAGTGATCTTATGATTGTATGTTAAGGCATTACTTTCACACTCGCCTTTTGGCTTTCCGTTTGTGACATCCGTTCAGGGCTCTCACAAGCGGTCCAACACGGATCAGTTTTGCCCTAATGCATTCTGAGTGGATAAGGATTCGTTCAGAATGCATCAGTTTGCCTCCGTTCTACTCTGGAGATGGACATCTGCTTGCAGCATTTTGGTGTCCGCCTGACGATGCGGAGGCAAACGGATCCATCCTGTCACACAATGTAAGTCAATGGGGTCGGATCCGTTTTCACTAACACAATCTGGCACAATAGAAAACGGATCCGTCCTCCGTTGACTTTTAATGGTGTTTAAGACAGATCCGTTTTGGCTATGTTACAGATAATACAAACAGATCCCTTCTGAACGGGCGGATGCGGTTGTATTATCTGAACGGAAGTATTTGTGCAGATCCATGACGGATCCGCACCAAACGCGGGTGTGAAAGTAACCTAAAGAGGACCTTTCACAGCTCCTGACATTACCATATAAATACTTAGCAGTATAGGGCATACTGATGGCATGTGAGATCGCTTACTTTTTCCTATGCGCTGCTTCGTTCTTCCGCTGTGCGCCCCATTCTGGTTTTCCGCCCTGTATGTTAATCCATACCATTTGTACAGGGAGGAGGAGATAGCTGTGTTTCTCAAGGGGCATCTCCTTCTCCCTGGCTGTGATGTGCTCCGCTGCGATTGGCCAGCTCACAGCCAAGGAGAAGGTGAGCTAGGGTAAGGACCCTAGGGAGGCTTAAAATAAGTGTCAAAAAGGTGAATAAAAAGTATTTAAAAACAAATAAAAATTCTAATCACCCCCCTTTTGTCATATTTAAAAAATGTAAAAAAATAAATAAAATCTAACGTTTTAGGTACTGCCATGTCCCAAAATGTCTGTACTATTAAAATATAAAAATTGTTATCCCCTACAGGTTGATTCTGTTCTGCGAATGAAAACAATACCTGAAAAGCTGAAAATCCATTTGGCCATTCCAGTGAAAATAGAGTTTTTTTTATTGTGTTCACCATGCAGGTTAAATAATGGGACATTTTTGTAAATATTTTTATATCTTTCCATGGGACGACACTGGCGATATGACCCTTTGATACAATGTAAAGTAGTCATTGTGCAGCTTGTATAACAGTGTAAATTTGGTGTGCCCTCAAAATAACTCAATACACAGCCATTAGTGTCTGAACCTCTGGTAACAAAAGTGAGTGCACCACTAAGTGAAAGTGGCCACATTGTGCCCAATTAGCCATTTTCCCTCCCTGATGTCATGTGACTTGTTAGTGTTACAAGGTCTCATTTGTGAATGGGGAGCAGGTGTGTTAAATTTGGTGTCATTGTTCTCATACTGGTCACTGGAAGTTCAACATGGCACCTCATGGCAAAGAACTCTCTGAGGATCTGAAAAACAGAATTGTTGCTCTACAGAAAGATGGCCTATAAGAAGATTGCCAACACCCTGAAACTGAGCTGCAGCACGGTGTCCAGGACCATACAGCTGTTTAACAAGACAAGTTCCACTCAGAACAGGCCTCGCCATGGTCGACCAAATAAGTTGAGTGCACGTGCTCAGCATAATATCCAGAGGTTGTCATTTCAAAATAGACATATGGGTGCTGCCAGCATTACTGCAGGGGTTAGCCTGTCAGTGCTAGGACCATACTTCACACACTGCATCAAATTGGTCTGCATGGCGTCCCAGAAGGAAGTCTCTTGATGCACAAGAAAGACCGCAAACAGTTTGCTGAAGACAAGCAGACTAAGGACGTGGATTACTGGAAACATGTCCTGTGGTCTGATGAGACCGAGGTAAACTTATTTGGTTCAGATGGTGTCAAGCGTGTGTCACAGCAACCAGGTAAGTAGTACAAAGACAAGTATGTCCTGCCTTCAGTCAAGCATGGTGGTGCGAATGTCATGGTTTGGGGCTGCATGAGTGCTGCTGGCTGTGGGGAGCTTCAGTTCATTGAGGGAACCATGAATGCCAACATGTACTGTGACATACTGAAGCTGAGCATGATCCCCTCCCTTCGGAAACTGGGCCACAGGCAGTATTCCAACATGATAACGACCCCAAACACATCTCCAAGACGACCACTGCCTTGCTAAGGAAACTGAGGGTAAAGGTGCTGAACTGGCCAAGCATGTCTTCTTCAGACCTAAACCCTATTAGAAACATAGAATGTGTTGGGAGATAAGAACCATTTGGCCCATCTAGTCTGCCCAATATACTAAATACTATGGATAGCCCCTGGCCCTATCTTATATGATCTTAATCTTTCCTGGTATGTTTTATCCGAATGAGCATCTGTGGGGCATCCTCAAACGGAAGGTGGAGGAGCGCAAGGTCTCTAATATCCACCAGCTCCATGATGTCGTCATGTGGAAGAGGATTCCAGTGGCAATCAGTGAAGCTCTAGTGGACTTCTTGCCCAAGAGAGTTAAGGCAGTGCTGGAAAGTAATGGTGGCCACATAAAATACTGACACTTTGGGCACAATTTGGCCCAAATTGTGTACTCACTTTTGTTGCCAGCAGTTTAGACATTAATGGCTGTGTGTTGAGTTATTTTGAGGGCACCCCAAATTTACACTGTTATACAAGCTGTACACTGACTACTTTACATTGTATCAAAGTGTCATATCTTCAGTGTTTTCCCATGAAAAGATATAATAAAATATTTACAAAAATGTGAAGGATCTACTCACTTTTGTGAGATACTTGTACAGGTCCTTCTAAAAAAATTAGCATATTGTGATAAAGTTCATTATTTTCTGTAATGTACTGATAAACATTAGACTTTCATATATTTTAGATTCATTACACACAACTGAAGTAGTTCAAGCCTTTTATTGTTTTAATATTGATGATTTTGGCATACAGCTCATGAAAACCCAAATTTCCTATCTAAAAAAATTAGCATATTTCATCCGACCAATAAAAGAAAAGTGTTTTTAATACAAAAAAAGTCAACCTTCAAATAATTATGTTCAGTTATGCACTCAATACTTGGTCGGGAATCCTTTTGCAGAAATGACTGCTTCAATGCGGCGTGGCATGGAGGCAATCAGCCTGTGGCACTGCTGAGGTGTTATGGAGGCCCAGGATGCTTCGATAGCGGCCTTAAGCTCATCCAGAGTGTTGGGTCTTGCGTCTCTCAACTTTCTCTTCCCAATATCCCACAGATTCTCTATGGGGTTCAGGTCAGGAGAGTTGGCAGGCCAATTGAGCACAGTAATACCATGGTCAGTAAACCATTTACCAGTGGTTTTGGCACTGTGAGCAGGTGCCAGGTCGTGCTGAAAAATGAAATCTTCATCTCCATAAAGCTTTTCAGCAGATGGAAGCGTGAAGTGCTCCAAAATCTCCTGATAGCTAGCTGCATTGACCCTGCCCTTGATAAAACACAGTGGACCAACACCGACAGCTGACATGGCACCCCAGACCATCACTGACTGTGGGTACTTGACACTGGACTTCAGGCATTTTGGCATTTCCCTCTCCCCAGTCTTCCTCCAGACTCTGGCACCTTGATTTCCGAATGACATGCAAAATTTGCTTTCATCCGAAAAAAGTACTTTGAACCACTGAGCAACAGTCCAGTGCTGCTTCTCTGTAGCCCAGGTCAGGCGCTTCTGCCGCTGTTTCTGGTTCAAAAGTGGCTTGACCTGGGGAATGCGGCACCTGTAGCCCATTTCCTGCACACGCCTGTACACGGTGGCTCTGGATGTTTCTACTCCAGACTCAGTCCACTGCTTCCGCAGGTCCCCCAAGGTCCGGAATCGGTCCTTCTCCACAATCTTCCTCAGGGTCCGGTCACCTCTTCTCGTTGTGCAGTGTTTTCTGCCACACTTTTCCCTTCCCACAGACTTCCCACTGAGGTGCCTTGGTACAGCACTCTGGGAACAGCCTATTCGTTCAGAAATGTCTTTCTGTGTCTTACCCTCTTGCTTGAGGGTGTCAATGATGGCCTTCTGGACAGCAGTCAGGTCGGCAGTCTTACCCATGATTGCGGTTTTGAGTAATGAACCAGGCTGGGAGTTTTTAAAAGCCTCAGGAATCTTTTGCAGGTGTTTAGAGTTAATTAGTTGATTCAGATGATTAGGTTAATAGCTCGTTTAGAGAACCTTTTCATGATATGCTAATTTTTTGAGATAGGAAATTTGGGTTTTCATGAGCTGTATGCCAAAATCATCAATATTAAAACAATAAAAGGCTTGAACTACTTCAGTTGTGTGTAATGAATCTAAAATATATGAAAGCCTAATGTTTATCAGTACATTACAGAAAATAATGAACTTTATCACAATATGCTAATTTTTTTAGAAGGACCTGTATTTGTACTGCTCTTTCTGTCATGTTCTCATAGATGCTTTCGCCTCTTTCACAATAATGATATGGAGTGTGTCAGGATGTGTTCAGGATAAAACTGATGGTTTTGTATGCAAGTTCAATAAAAAAAAATCTGAGATTGCAGTCACTTTGTGCTTTTTTTTTCTGTTCGGATTGTCTATCGCCGGAACTACCTGCTGGATCCGTCAAAACGTATGCAAACTGATGGCATTTGTCAGACGGATCAGGATCCTGATCCGTCTGACAAATGCATTGAAGTGCCGGATCCGTCTCTTCAGTGTCATCCGAAAAAACAGGTCTTATGCTTAATTTGCATCCATTTGGCCATTTACATCTAAAATCAGGTTTTTTTTTTAACATAACAAGAAAGTCTTGGATGCATGCCCTCTTTCACACGGTGAGTATTTGGTCAGTATTTTGCATTAATATTTGATCAGTATTTGTAAGGCAAAAATTAGGGGTGGGGCCAAAACATAGATAAAATGTAATGGAAATATTTGTATTTCTTCTGTGTTTTGGACTCACTCCTGCTTTTGTTTTTACAAATACTGTCCATGTGAAAGGGGTCTTATGCATGCTCAAAATACAGGATCCTTTTTTTTCTTTCTGTTCTTCTGAATGATAATATGAACAGTGATATCAACAGTCAACACAGACAAACAGGGACAATAGTGGCCCCATGACAGTGACATGATTAGTGTCAGAATGATCTATTATGTTGCATCAGGCACCAGTATCTGTAAATTCTGGTTGATCCACACCTGATTCATCTTTATGAAGGCTAGTCTCTCAACTTTTAGGGAGGTTAGGTGAGTTCCTCGTAAGGGTAAAAATGCCCTCCACCACACTGAACACCCACTCTGATGCCACACTACTGGCTGGGCAGGAAAGCATGCCAATGACTAATTCGTCCACACTTCAAGTTTGCATTCCCAGTACTCCAGGGGATCTTGGATCATGGGTGACAGGGTGCAGTCCAAGTATGCCATCACCTGCTGGTTGATGTTCTGCAACATGTCCTGCTGTTGCTCGGTAGTTTCTTTAGTAGGCAGCTGAATAAAACTGCTCATCATAGACTCCAGACTAAAGTTGCTGCATATTTTGATGGTGCTGCTCCTAACTCCCCCCAAGTCATGGCAGTGGAGCATGAGCACAGAGGTCCCCCCAGTCAGACCTTCCTGAGGACAGGCGATGGCACTCGTAGGCAGCGACCAATGGGGTATACAGCATGTCTCTATAGTAGTGCAATTTTGCATCCCTCTCAGATAGTTTAAAAAAAATTCCCCCATTTTTGACCGGTAACGAGGGACTAACAATGTTAATAGCCAGTAGTCATCCGTCTACCGAATCCTGACAGTGCGGCTGTCACTACACAAACGTGACAGCATGCATCTGGCCATTTGTGAAGGGGACTTGGAGGGCCTCCCTGCCTCCATCTCCACTACATACTGCCACGGTTTGTCGGGGTCATCTACTCCATCTTCGTCGTCATCCTCTCCTGTCACTTGGGCAGATAAACCACCTTGTTGTGTATAAAATTCCTGGGCGTTTGTGTCTTTTCTCCTCTTCTGCCAGTTTATCTGCCTCAGGGCTCAGGTGGCCGTGAAATGGAGGTGCCACATCTTCTGTCCCCTCACCAATCAGATTTGTCAGCATTCTCTCCAGGACATGAAGGAGTGGAATGAGATCATTCATCCGGTAGTTCTGCCGACTGACAAATATAGTGGCCTCCTCAAAGTGCCTGAGCAAAAGGCACGTGTCACGCATGAGCTGCCACTGGATAACGTGGAAGTTATACCGCGGAGTAGACCTGTCCATCTGCAGCATTAAGAAATTGTTGACTGTCTTCTTCTGCTGGCACAGGCGGTCTAACATATGACTACCCCTTGAGGAAGCAGCACGCAAAACGCTTGCTTGTCGGGGAGTGGACTGTGGTGCCTGCCTGTGGACGAATATTTTTTACTGGTCAGTAGAATGCTCAATATGACCTACCAAGTGTGGGTCAAGTAGCCTCATTTAATGTTGTGAGTTTTCAAAACAATGTATTCAGCTTGTTGTACCTTCTGTTCGTTATTTATAATTTAATTATTTATTATTGTCTCTGTTTGAACTTGAATTTATGGTATTGATGTATCTACCTGTGCTACTTTGTGTAGTGGTGTGAGTCATAATCACTGCTATACCCACTGTGGTGTAATCTGTTCAAAACCCTGCTTAGTTCAGCAATTTAGCTGATTTGGCAAGGATATGACTCACACTCACTGCCACTCTTTTATCACATTGGATGTATATAGTGTGGGCAGTAATTAGGTACTCTGCCTAGCTGTAGCCATTACACTGTACAATATCATCTTATGCCTTACATGGAGCAATATATTTACTGACCATGATACATTTGCATTAGCACTTTATATATACAGTTCTATCCGCAATCATGGACCACCAGTCATTTGTGTTTTAAGATTTTAATTGTTGTGTATTGTCAATCATGTGTAGCGATTAATTGTAATGATATATTAATAAATATGGATTTTTGATATGAATATGGTGTTTAGTTAATCATTTATATGGAGACCCGTATATTTTCTGTAGGTTTTGTAGTTAAGTGATATACGTGTCGGTGGTATATAACTCCTTTTGGGAATAATTTTTTGGTTTTTAGGTCTAACATATGGGTCCCAATGGGTGGAAATGTTGCATATCAGGTGATGTTTGGGGAAGAGCATTTTGCCTTTGCAGCTCAAGGAGGGTGTGCTTTGCATGATAAGTGGCTGAAGTACATGCACAGTTCCTGGACATTTTTAACAGCTCTTGTAGTTCAGTGGAAGACTTGAGGAAGTGGGTGACAACAAAATTGAAGACGTGTGCCATACAGAGCACATTGGTCAACCCTACCTGACGCAGCGCAAAGTGTTCTTCCCGTTATCAGCAACCCTGCTTCCTATCTCCAGTTGGAGAGGAGATAGCCAGCGTTCAATTTCTTTATTGATGATGCAGAGCAGTTCTTCCCTAGTTTGGCTCCATTCACAAAGGCTAACCAGGTGCAGAACCACATGACAATGCCTAGTTTTGCATAGGTGATATGCTGGAGAACCACTGTGAACTGTGCCAAGAGGGGAGAGTGAGGACAAGGTGGAGGATGAAGAGGCAGAGGAGGACAATTTGGAGCAGAAATCCTAGTATTACAAAGCAAAGGCAGAATTGCCATCACCTGGCCAAGTTGCTGGCATGCCTAGTCCAGAACAACATTTACCCAGTGGGTTGTGAATGACATATATTGTCCTTGACCATAGTTGCAACTCCATATGTCATCGTTGGTGTGAACTCTACCAGACACCGAGAGGCCCACGGACTGGCCCACCTTCTTCTCAACGTACGTGTGCATGACTGGTACAGATTTTTGGGAAAAGTAATGTTTGCTTAGGATAGCAGAAGCTATCAGTTCTCTGAAATGTGCAGAGTCAACTACATTGAAAGAGAGGGACTGTAGCACCAACAGCTTGGCCAGGTGCATGTTCAGCTTCTGCTCTGTTGGACAAGTGCACGCATGTTGTCTTTTTGCAATTGCCTCGGTGAAACAAGTGGCGAGGAGTAGGAGCATCAGGAGCAACAGGCGACATTGAAGTCAATGGGAACGATGGCTTCCTTCTGCTCACATTGTCGAGCAGTGACTGTGGGAGAGGGGGTTCTGGCCGCTGGGAGATGCAGCGGTTGCTGCATCAGGCTGTAACAGTAAACGAGTAGCACAGTTTTCCCACACCACTTTATGGTGACGCTTGATATGTTGACGGAGGGCCATCATGCCAACCGTGGCCGTGCCTCGCCTTCTGCCCACACCTACTGCATCCCACCATGCTAATGATCCCCAGTGACTTGATGAAAAATTCCCACACTGGCGAGTATGGAATTTTCCCTCCACCACTGCGAGATGCCTGCCTGCCGCTGCTTTTATGAACCTTTGCACTGCTAGTGTGTCCCTCACAGGTAGTGTCCCGAGTAGCAGGCGGTTCTGTGAATCCAGAGGGAAAAAAAATGGTTTAAAGTTGTTTGGGAGCAGCACCTATACAAGCAGACAAACAAACCCGAGTTTGTGAGCATTCCTGTGTTTGATTTCCAGTGTGTTTGCATTGAGTGTGTGAGTTTAGATTAAGTGAATTGAGATTCAGGGACTTTAGAAGGGGACTACAGTAAGTCAGTTGCTTATCATTGCACTGTATTATATTTTTCTTGTATAATCTCCATTAGTATGTTTTTCATTATTGACAACGCAGTCCAGTGCACATCTTGTCTAATGTATGCAGTCCTGAAACAGCCATTTGTCTGTGTATATCTTCCGTTCAAAATGTGAGCAAATTGCCCTTTTAGAATCACACATTGAGTATCTAAACAAGTGAGTTTCGACACTGAGCAGCATTGGCAATTTGGAAAAGAGTTTGCTGTTCAATCAGCAGGCACTCTATGGGGTAGATGCGAGGGAGGGTGGTAGCATAGCGGCTCAGGAAAGTGAGTTAGGTAGCTGGGTAACAGTTAGAAAACTGGGCAGAGGGACGACTGCGAGGGAGGCTAGCCCAGATCTGGCACACCCCAAAAAGTTTGCAACGTTGGCAGGGAAAGCAGATGTCCGTTCAGGGATAGCACTGCTGCAGCAAGACACTACCTCTGCCAGTCAGGGGAATGTCAGCTCCAGTAAGCAGGGGACCCGGCCAGCAGGGCAGGCCAGACAGGTCCCGGTAGTGGGAGACTCAATTATTATGGGTACAGATAGGGTGATCTGTCACAAAGACCCGGATCGTTGAATGGTCTGTTGTCTTCCTGACGGTCGAGTTTGACATATCGTGGATTGGGTTGACAGGTTACTGGGAGGGGCTGGCGAAGATCCAGCAGTCATGGTCCACATTCGAACCAATGACAAAGTTAGAGGTAGGTGGAGCGTCCTTAAAAATTATTTTAGGGATTAGCTTAGGGCAAAGACCTCAAAGGTACTGTTTTCCGAAATACTACCTGTACCACAAGCCACACAAGAAAGGCATCGGGAGATAAGGTTAACAAGTTACTCAAGAACTGGGTAGATGGCTAGAAGGTTGGATTAAACTAGGGACTGGGGGGGTATTACATTATAGGAAGGGAAGATAGTGCAGATAGAGACCTGGGTGAGGTAATGAAACTGGAGGAAGAGTGGAAGGAGGAACTACAACAGTTCATAAGGAAAAGTGTATGGTAAAAAAAATACAAAAACCTCTTAATTGTATGTATACTAATGCCAGAAGCCTGTCTAATAAAACTGGTGAACTGGAATTAGCAATGTGTGAGGAGGACTATGACATAGTGGGAATAACTGAGACATGGCTGGATGATGGCTATGACTGGGCAGTTAACGTACAGGGTTACAGTCTGTTTAGAAAGGATCGTCAAAACCGGAGAGGGGGAGGGGTCTGCCTTTATGTAAAGTCTTGTCTAAAGCCCACACTCCAGGAATATATAAGTGAGGGACATGAACAGTGGCGTACATAGAGAAGCAAGGGCCCCATAGCAAGGATCAAACCAGGCCTCCCACACAGGACAGAAGGGTTCTGCCTAAACCCCTTTCAATGACCCTTGAGCCATTTTTCCACTGCCTGATTTGATAAAAGTTGTTCCTTTAGAGAGTAGAATCCTGACCAAGTTTTTACCTCCAGTAGCAGAGGAGATAATCACAGACTGGGCCCCCTCTTGCCCTGGGCCCCATAGCAGTCGCATGGTCTGCCACTATGGTAGTTACGCCCCTGGAAATGAACATGTGGAGTCACTGTGGGTATAAATACATGGAGGGAAAACCAATAGTAAAACACTGATAGGAGTTTGTTATAAGCCACAGAAAATCTACTACTAAAGGAGATAGATGAGGTTGTTATTATGGGGGATTTCAACTACTTAGATATAGACTGGGAAACTGAAAGCTGTAAATCTCAATCTTAGGGAAACAGGTTCTTGGCGCCGTGCGCTCCTGCACTCAGAAGAAATCCAGGTCTGTATCACACGGTCCGTGTTCCAAGGATGCGTGCATGAGGCTTAACGCACTCACAGGACTCCGAGATCCCTCCGACAAACAGGACCGCAGCCCTACCCCCTCGCCATCTCAACACGTGATGTAGATCCGGCAAGAGCTGGAACCAAATTCCGGCCTGGACTCAGTGCGTGTCCACAGCGGAAGGAGCACAAGGACGGCCCCGTAGATGCCGACAACAGCGACTCCATTATCCCCCGGACAGGACAAATAATCCGGGACAGCAGAAGGGCAGTGATCCCGCAGTGACGGCGGATACAGGCGGCAACGAGGGACATTTCTCTTCAAACCCAGCGCTGCTTCAGTTTTATCTAGTCACAAATTAAGTTTACAAGAGAAGAACTATGAGATGAATGATGAGCCCGGACCAAACATCCTGGGGAAGGGATCTCAGTTCTGCCAGCTGCAGCACAGGGATTATACACAGTGACGTCACAGCGCAGGGATTATACATACAGTGACGTCACAGTACACTGATAAACAATGAAGAGATGCTGCACACAGTGACGTCACAGTACTCTGATAAACACTGAAGAGATGCTGCACACAGTGACGTCACAGTACACTGATAAACAATGAAGAGATGCTGCACACAGTGACGTCACAGTACACTGATAAACAATGAAGAGATGCTGCACACAGTGACGTCACAGTACACTGATACTGAAGAGATGCTGCACACAGTGACGTCACAGTACACTGATAAACACTGAAGAGATGCTGCACACAGTGACGTCACAGTACACTGATACTGAAGAGATGCTGCACACAGTGACGTCACAGTACACTGATAAACAATGAAGAGATGCTGCACACAGTGACGTCACAGTACACTGATACTGAAGAGATGCTGCACACAGTGACGTCACAGTACACTGATAAACAATGAAGAGATGCTGCACACAGTGACGTCACAGTACACTGATAAACAATGAAGAGATGCTGCACACAGTGATGTCACAGTACACTGATAAACAACACTGATAAACAATGAAGAGATGCTGCACACAGTGACGTCACAGTACACTGATACTGAAGAGATGCTGCACACAGTGACGTCACAGTACACTGATAAACAATGAAGAGATGCGGCACACAGTGACGTCACAGTACACGGATACTGAAGAGATGCTGCACACAGTGACGTCACAGTACACTGATAAACAATGAAGAGATGCTGCACACAGTGATGTCACAGTACACTGATAAACAATGAAGAGATGCTGCACACAGTGACGTCACAGTACACTGATAAACAATGAAGAGATGCTGCACACAGTGATGTCACAGTACACTGATAAACAACACTGATAAACAATGAAGAGATGCTGCACACAGTGACGTCACAGTACACTGATACTGAAGAGATGCTGCACACAGTGACGTCACAGTACACTGATAAACAATGAAGAGATGCGGCACACAGTGACGTCACAGTACACGGATACTGAAGAGATGCTGCACACAGTGACGTCACAGTACACTGATAAACAATGAAGAGATGCTGCACACAGTGACGTCACAGTACACTGATAAACAATGAAGAGATGCTGCACACAGTGATGTCACAGTACACTGATAAACAACACTGATAAACAATGAAGAGATGCTGCACACAGTGACGTCACAGTACACTGATACTGAAGAGATGCTGCACACAGTGACGTCACAGTACACTGATAAACAATGAAGAGATGCGGCACGCAGTGACATCACAGTACACGGATAAACACTGAAGAGATGTTGCACACAGTGACGTCACAGTACACTGATAAACACTGAAGAGATGCTGCACACAGTGACGTCACAGTACACTGATAAACACTGAAGAGATGCGGCACACAGTGACGTCATAGTACAATGATAAACACTGAAGAGATGCTGCACACAGTGACATCACAGTACACTGATAAACACTGAAGAGATGCGGCACACAGTGACGTCATAGTACAATGATAAACACTGAAGAGATGCGGCACACAGTGACATCACAGTACACTGATACTGAAGAGATGCTGCACACAGTGACGTCACAGTACACTGATAAACACTGAAGAGATGCGGCACACAGTGACGTCATAGTACAATGATAAACACTGAAGAGATGCTGCACACAGTGACATCACAGTACACTGATAAACACTGAAGAGATGCGGCACACAGTGACGTCATAGTACAATGATAAACACTGAAGAGATGCTGCACACAGTGACGTCACAGTACACTGATACTGAAGAGATGCTGCACACAGTGACGTCACAGTACACTGATAAACAATGAAGAGATGCGGCACGCAGTGACATCACAGTACACGGATAAACACTGAAGAGATGTTGCACACAGTGACGTCACAGTACACTGATAAACACTGAAGAGATGCTGCACACAGTGACGTCACAGTACACTGATAAACACTGAAGAGATGCGGCACACAGTGACGTCATAGTACAATGATAAACACTGAAGAGATGCTGCACACAGTGACATCACAGTACACTGATAAACACTGAAGAGATGCTGCACACAGTGACATCACAGTACACTGATAAACACTGAAGAGATGCGGCACACAGTGACGTCATAGTACAATGATAAACACTGAAGAGATGCTGCACACAGTGACATCACAGTACACTGATAAACACTGAAGAGATGCGGCACACAGTGACGTCATAGTACAATGATAAACACTGAAGAGATGCTGCACACAGTGACCTCACAGTATTCTGACAAACACTGAAGAGATGCGGCACACAGTGACGTCATAGTACAATGATAAACACTGAAGAGATGCTGCACACAGTGACATCACAGTACACTGATAAACACTGAAGAGATGCGGCACACAGTGAGGTCATAGTACAATGATAAACACTGAAGAGATCCTGCACGCAGTGACGTCACAGTACACTGATAAACACTGAAGATATGCTGCACACAGTGATGTCACAGTACACTGATAAACACTGAAGAGATGCTGCACACAGTGACATCACAGTACACTGATAATAAACAATGTGAAGAGATGGGGCACACAGTGACGTCACAGTACACTGATAATAAACAATGTGAAGAGATGCTGCATACAGTGATGTCACAGTACACTGATAAACACTGAAGAGATGCGGCACACAGTGATGTCACAGTACACTGATAAACACTGAAGAGATGCGGCACACAGTGACATCACAGTACACTGATACTGAAGAGATGCTGCATACAGTGATGTCACAGTACACTGATAAACAATGAAGAGATGCGGCACACAGTGATGTCACAGTACACTGATAAACAACACTGATAAACAATGAAGAGATGCTGCACACAGTGACGTCACAGTACACTGATACTGAAGAGATGCTGCACACAGTGACGTCACAGTACACTGATAAACAATGAAGAGATGCTGCACACAGTGACGTCACAGTACACTGATAAACAACACTGATAAACAATGAAGAGATGCTGCACACAGTGACGTCACAGTACACTGATACTGAAGAGATGCTGCACACAGTGACGTCACAGTACACTGATACTGAAGAGATGCTGCACACAGTGACGTCACAGTACACTGATAAACAATGAAGAGATGCGGCACACAGTGACATCACAGTACACGGATAAACACTGAAGAGATGTTGCACACAGTGACGTCACAGTACACTGATAAACACTGAAGAGATGCGGCACACAGTGACGTCACAGTACACTGATAAACACTGAAGAGATGCGGCACACAGTGACGTCATAGTACAATGATAAACACTGAAGAGATGCTGCACACAGTGATGTCACAGTATTCTGACAAACACTGAAGAGATGCGGCACACAGTGAGGTCATAGTACAATGATAAACACTGAAGAGATCCTGCACGCAGTGACGTCACAGTACACTGATAAACACTGAAGAGATGCTGCACACAGTGATGTCACAGTACACTGATAAACACTGAAGAGATGCTGCACACAGTGACATCACAGTACACTGATAATAAACAATGTGAAGAGATGCTGCACACAGTGACGTCACAGTACACTGATAATAAACAATGCAAAGAGATGTGGCGCGCAGTGACGTCACAGTACACTGATAAACACTGAAGAGATGCGGCACACAGTGATGTCACAGTACACTGATAAACACTGAAGATATGCTGCATACAGTGATGTCACAGTACACTGATAAACACTGAAGAGATGCTGCACACAGTGATGTCACAGTACACTGATAAACACTGAAGAGATGCTGCACACAGTGACGTCACAGTACACTGATAATAAACAATGTGAAGAGATGCTGCATACAGTGATGTCACAGTACACTGATAAACACTGAAGAGATGCGGCACACAGTGATGTCACAGTACACTGATAAACACTGAAGAGATGCGGCACACAGTGACGTCACAGTACACTGATAAACACTGAAGAGATGCGGCACACAGTGACGTCACAGTACACTGATAATAAACAATGTGAAGAGATGCGGCACACAGTGATGTCACAGTACACTGATAAACACTGAAGAGATGCGGCACACAGTGATGTCACAGTACACTGATAAACACTGAAGAGATGCTGCATACAGTGATGTCACAGTACACTGATAAACACTGAAGAGATGCTGCACACAGTGGCGTCACAGTACACTGATAATAAACAATGTGAAGAGATGGGGCACACAGTGACGTCACAGTACACTGATAATAAACAATGTGAAGAGATGCTGCACACAGTGACGTCACAGTACACTGATAAACACTGAAGAGATACTGCACACAGTGATGTCACAGTACACTGATAAACACTGAAGAGATGCTGCACACAGTGATGTCACAGTACACTGATAATAAACAATGTGAAGAGATGCTGCACACAGTGACGTCACAGTACACTGATAAACACTGAAGAGATGCTGCACACAGTGATGTCACAGTACACTGATAAACACTGAAGAGATGGGGCACACAGTGGCGTCACAGTACACTGATAATAAACAATGTGAAGAGATGCGGCACACAGTGATGTCACAGTACACTGATAAACACTGAAGAGATGCGGCACACAGTGACATCACAGTACACGGATAAACACTGAAGAGATGCTGCACACAGTGATGTCACAGTACACTGATAAACACTGAAGAGATGCTGCACACAGTGATGTCACAGTACACTGATAAACACTGAAGAGATGCTGCACACAGTGGCGTCACAGTACACTGATAATAAACAATGTGAAGAGATGGGGCACACAGTGACGTCACAGTACACTGATAAACACTGAAGAGATGCTGCACACAGTGGCGTCACAGTACACTGATAATAAACAATGTGAAGAGATGGGGCACACAGTGACGTCACAGTACACTGATAATAAACAATGTGAAGAGATGGGGCACACAGTGACGTCACAGTACACTGATAATAAACAATGTGAAGAGATGGGGCACACAGTGACGTCACAGTACACTGATAATAAACAATGTGAAGAGATGGGGCACACAGTGACGTCACAGTACACTGATAATAAACAATGTGAAGAGATGGGGCACACAGTGACGTCACAGTACACTGATAAACACTGAAGAGATGCTGCACACAGTGGCGTCACAGTACACTGATAATAAACAATGTGAAGAGATGGGGCACACAGTGACGTCACAGTACACTGATAATAAACAATGTGAAGAGATGGGGCACACAGTGACGTCACAGTACACTGATAATAAACAATGTGAAGAGATGGGGCACACAGTGACGTCACAGTACACTGATAATAAACAATGTGAAGAGATGGGGCACACAGTGACGTCACAGTACACTGATAATAAACAATGTGAAGAGATGGGGCACACAGTGACGTCACAGTACACTGATAATAAACAATGTGAAGAGATGGGGCACACAGTGACGTCACAGTACACTGATAATAAACAATGCCCATGTTGTTTGGTTCTAGACTTCTTTATATGTTAATTTAAGAGGAGTTATTTTTGTCGGTGAAAATAAGGCTTTATAAGGTAAAAAAAAAACGGCTCCTAACTTTTTTAGCTGGCTCCTAGATTCCAAGGAAATTTGTCAAGTCCTGCTGTAGATGTCCTATTTTAAAGTGATGCGGCACTGTGGGGGGGAGGGTTCAGTTTGAAGGTGTGGGGGGCTGTGGAGGTCACTGTTAAGGGGGCAGGGTACTGTAGATGTCACTGTTATAGTGGATACTGTCGATATCGTTTAACGACACACACAAACATTAAATGAAATAGATGAAATATACCAGTGCGAAGCCGGGTCCTCCAGCTAGTGTCCTATAAAACTCAGCGAAAGCCCTCTATAAGTCTCTACTATATCCATAGTTGTGCCATAAGAGACAGCTACAGTACCCCACAAGTGCCATAGTCTCCTCTAGAACAGTCTTTAGGTTGACTATGCGTCCTCTTTTTTTCCAGATATATCCTCTTTCTGGGACCTAAAAAAATAGTCCTGTTGGAATTTATAAATTACCAAAAATATGTGGGACTTTCAAGGGGCAAGTGAGTGGGGGGCAAGAGATGGCGGGCACTATAATCTGCTACAGTGAAAGAGCTGAAGGACCTGTTATGATGTCACCATCATGTCTTCAGGGAGCTCAGCAGTGGAGGGGAGAAGTGGTAAGGTCACCATCATTTTATCAGTGCAGGAAGGGCCAGAGCTCAGCAGTGGAGAGGAGAAGTGGTAAAGGCCTTGAATGATGTCACCAACATGTGATCAATGCAGGAGGGGCTTAAGGCATGGAGATCTGCAGGGGAGAGAAGTGGTAAGGACCTGTGATGACGTCACCATCATGTGATCAGTGCAGGAGGGGCTGAAGTACTGGAGATCAGCAGGGGAGAGGAGAAGTGGTAAGGACCTGTGATGATGTCACCATCATGTGATCAGTGCAGGAGGGGACAGATTCAGCAGTGGAGAATTGGTGAGCATGAGAAACCTTGGAAGTGGTAGTCCTGTCCTCTTATACTCCCTCTCTGAATTGTCCGCTGATATCCCACCCAGAATAACAGAATGGACATGCTGTGACATGTAGTTCAATCCAGTGTCAGACTGGGGTGCCTAGGGCCCACCAGTAAAATTCATTCTGGGACCCACTACACTGATATATGCAAATATTACCTGCTCATACAGCATCAGGATACTACAAGGTGATTGATTATAGGGGTCCCTGCAGTGACTTCAAGAAGCCAGGTGCCTAGAAAAGGAGGACACTGGCTGGCCTGCCGCTGTGTTTATAAGTCATCTCAGGCATCAGATGAATCTATAATATATGGATGTTTAGGCTGGTTGAGATGCTGTACACCGCCTATCCCTATCTATATGTACTGCAGTCACTCTACTGTGCCATGTGCCAGGTGTGCAGGGGTTGCGGAACTAGGGGCCCACCTTGTTTGGGACCCACTTGGGTAGTTACCTGTACCCTTGTGGGCCAGTCCAAGCCTGTCTACAACTTTTAGCATATACAGGCTGTTAATATGTGATATCAGAGTACTTTACAGGGATGAGATATAAGAGGAGAGAAAAACAACTCCTAGCATATCCAGGCCATTACTATGTGATATCTGAGGACAATTCAGAGACGAAGTATGAGAATAGAGGACCAGGCTCAGATTGGCTCACAGGGGTCGGGGGAGAATTCCCTGGTGGGCCCCAAGCAAGGTGGGCCCCTAGTCCACCACCCTCTGCACACATGGCACAGTGGAGTGACTGCACTACATATAGATAGGCAATGTACAGCATCTCAACCAGCCTATGTTCATATAAAAAACTTGCTAATTATTTACTGGTTATTATTATAAATGCACCTGCCTTCTGAAGTTGCTGCAGGGACCCCCGTAATCAATCATCTTGTAACGTCTTGCTGCTGTGTGATCAGGTAACATTTGCTTGTGTCTGGGTGTTGGGCCCCCAGAATGAATTTTACTGGTGGACCCTAGGCACCCTGGTCCGACACTGTTTTTCAGGCTTAGCATCTTCCATTATTTTACTGGATAGCTTAGCCAAAAATCACTGGGGTATGCCAGGCATCCTGAGCCTGTGAAGCCATGGCATAGCTATAAACAGAAAACCACTTTAATCTGAGCCCTTTAGTTCCAAATGGAATCCCCATTGCTGCTGCAGATGTCACTTCTTGATGTTATGTCCATGCAGATACCAGGACGGCTAGCTGCACACTGATTGGCCCCATTCAATTGGTCTAGTCTGTGGTCAGATCCATGACATCACAAAACTGGAAATCCATGGCAGAAATCTAAGGGTCATACTTGGATTTTTTTTACATGGATTCTTGCAGCAAATACACGTCACATTTTTAAAACCATCTTAGCATACCGGTAGTGTTGTACTGCATATGACTATATTTAGTTGCCCCAGGTGTTCTCTCTATGACCTGTTGGGAGTACAAAATTAGAATATCGTGCAAAAGTCCATTTATTTCAGTAATGAAGATTAAAAGGAATTGCATTAATGCAACTTAAAATTAGAATATTGTGAAAAGGTTCAATATTCTAGGCTCAAAGTGTCACACTCTAGTCAGCTAATTAATCCATACCCCCTGAGCAAAGGCTACCCGAGATTGTGACTTTGGGGTTTCATAAGCTGTAAGCCATAATCATCCAAATTATAACAAATAAAGGCTTGAAATATCTCGCTTTGCATGTAATGAGTCTATCTCATATGTTAGCTTCACCTTTTAAGTTGCATTACTGAAATAAATGAACTTTGTACAATATTCTAATTTTTCGAGTTTCACCTGTACTTGAGCACTGGAGTTGAAAAGAAGTGGTTGCCACAATGTTAGAAGGTGCACCTCCATACTGCTGACATAACATAGGTCGATCTGTCATCTATTATGAACCAGAAGTATGAGTTTTGTTCATATCATATCAACCTCTTCAAGTAGTGATTCCCAAGTAAAGCATCCCATCTGTATATAGTAAGGCACAAATAGTTTACCTCCATCTACATGTCATGGTATGCAGGGGCGGATTGGGAACCTAAAGTGGCCCTGTAAAAAAAAAATACCTAAAAGTGGCCCCATATTGTAGAAGGGTCTAAACTGACAGGAGGCAGGGCAACAAAAGTAGGAAGGTCAGCAATACCATAGCACAAAATACCACATACCACAGTGCCGCACAATGTATTTCCCAAAAGCTGTCCCTTCGAGTTGGCCATCAGTAACGGCTGTTTTCTCTCCTTCTCTTCCAGTTGTCTCTGATTAAGATATGGAGCAGAGGGCTTATGAGATGTGAGACCTAGTTGAATTTAGGAGGGCATGTGGCTGGCCGAGTACCTGATTCTCACAGAGTTAATTAGCACTGATAGCTTTTTATGTACCCAGCCAGCGGCAGAGATTGGGTGCCCGATGGGCATCGGCCCACCGGGACATTTCCCTGTAAGGTCTATGGCCAATCCACCCCTGATGGTATGTCACAACAGCTATGCACAGCCTCTGATCAACAGCCACGTAATTCTGCCTATTCAAGGGATGTATTGGTAAAAGGTAGAGGCATAAAAACCCTAAACAAAAAACGGTGTATGGTGAAGTACACATCTAATATGTACAGTATATAGCATGTCTGCATCAGAACTGTAGAAAGTTACAGAATTGACACTTCACTGGATGTCATGAAATGAACATACCAATAAATCAAAACCCTAACAATTAGTAGATTAACCTACGTGTTGTAGTTCATGAGCTTCCAAACTCATGTCCATTTAAGGCCTCATGCACACGACCGTTGTGTGCATCCGTGGCCGTTGTGCCGTTTTCCTTTTTTTTTCGCGGACCCATTGACTTTCAATGGGTCCGTGGAAAAATCGGAAAATGCACCGTTTTGCAGCCGAGGCCGTGATCCGTGTATCCTGTCCATCAAAAAAATATGACCTGTCCTATTTTTTTGACGGACAACGGTTCACGGACCCATTCAAGTCAATGGGTCCGTGAAAGAACACGGACGCACACAAGATTGGCATCCGTGTCCGTGATCCGTGGCCGTAGGTTGCTTTCATACAGACGGATCTGAAGATCCGTCTGCATAAAAGCTTTTTCAGATCTAAGTTTTCACTTCGTGAAAACTCATATCTGACAGTATATTCTAACACAGAGGCGTTCCCATGGTGATGGGGACGCTTCTAGTTAGAATACACTACAAACTTTGTACAAGACTGCCCCCTGCTGCCTGGCAGCACCCGATCTCTTACAGGGGGATATGATAGCACAATTAACCCCGTCAGGTGCGGCACCTGAAGGGGTTAATTGTACTATCATATCCCCCTGTAAGAGATCAGGGCTGCCAGGCAGCAGGGGGCAGACCCCCCCTCCCCAGTTTGAATATCAATGGTGGCACAGTGTGCACCCCCCATCGGGCCCCCCTTCCTCCCTCTAGTGTAATAAATCGTTGGTGGCACAGTGTGCGCCCCTCATCGGGCCCCCCCCTTCCTCCCTCTATTGTTATAAATCGTTGGTGGCACAGTGTGCGCCCCCCATCGGGCCCCCCCTTCCTCCCTCTATTGTTATAAATCGTTGGTGGCACAGTGTGCGCCCCCCATCGGCCCCCCTCCCTCTATAGCAGTAACAACATTGGTGGCAGTGTGCGGCCTCCCATTCCCCCCCATCATTGGTGGCAGCGGAGTTCTGATCGGAGTCCCAGTTTAATCGCTGGGGCTCCGATCGGTAACCATGGCAACCAGGACGCTACTGCAGCCCTGGTTGCCATGGTTACTTAGCAATAGTACAACAGTAGAAGATTCATACTTACCTGCTTGCTGCTGCGATGTCTGTGACCGGCCGGGAGCTCCTCCTACTGGTAAGTGACAGTTCTTTAGCAATGCGCCGCACAGACCTTTCACTTACCAGTAGGTGGAGCTCCCGGCCGGACACAGACATCGCAGCAGCAAGCAGGTAACTATGAGTCTTCTACTATTGTACTATTGCTAAGTAACCATGGCAACCAGGACTGCAGTAGCGTCCTGGTTGCCATGGTTACCGATCGGAGCCCCAGCGATTAAACTGGGACTCAGATCGGAACTCCGCTGCCACCAATGATCGGGGGGGGGGGGGGGGGGGATGGGAGGCCGCACACTGCCACCAATGTTGTTACTGCTATAGAGGGAGGGGGGCCGATGGGGGGCGCACACTGTGCCACCAACGATTTATAACAATAGAGGGAGGAAGGGGGGGCCCGATGGGGGGCGCACACTGTGCCACCAACTATTTATTACACTAGAGGGAGGAAGGGGGGCCCGATAGGGGGCGCACACTGTGCCACCAACGATTTATAACAATAGAGGGAGGAAGGGGGGGGGCCCGATGGTGGGCGCACACTGTGCCACCAACGATATTCAAACTGGGGAGGGGGGGGGTCTGCCCCCTGCTGCCTGGCAGCCCTGATCTCTTACAGGGGGATATGATAGTACAATTAACCCCTTCAGGTGCGGCACCTGAGGAGTTAACTGTGCTGATCACGGCCCCCTGTAAGAGATCGGGTGCTGCCAGGCAGCAGGGGGCAGTCTTGTACAAAGTTTGTAGTGTATTCTAACTAGAAGCGTCCCTATCACCATGGGAACGCCTCTGTGTTAGAATATACTGTCGGATCTGAGTTTCACGAAGTAGCTCATATCCGACAGTATATTCTAACATAGAGGCGTTCCCATGGTGATGGGGACGCTTCAAGTTAAAATATACCATCGGATTGGAGAAAACTCCAATCCGATGGTATAAAAGAACTCCAGACTTTACATTGAAAGTCAATGGGGACGGATCCGTTTGAAATGGCACCATATTGTGTCAACATCAAACGGATCTGTCCCCATTGACTTGCATTGTAATTCAGGACGGATCCGTTTGGCTCCGCACGGCCAGGCGGACACCAAAACAACTTTTTTTTCATGTCCGTGGATCCTCCAAAAATCAAGGAAGACCCACGGACGAAAAAACGGTCACGGATCACGGACCTACGGACCCCGTTTTTGCGGACCGTGAAAATAAACTGTCGTGTGCATGAGGCCTAATCCATAGAAAATGGAACACAATGCTTCCAAATTTTACTTCATTTCTATGTTAAATCCTTCTTTAAATCTTCCATATAGAAAAAGGATTAAATCCGCATAGGAAAAAGTCCACATGTGAACAGAGTCCAAAGGTACAAGTCCAAATTTTCAAACAGGTAATCCACAACAAGACACAGTGGAGAAAATATCAAAGATGCAACATTTAAAGGGTGTCTTTCACCAAATATGGTAATTAGGTTCTGAAGGTGCCCAAACCCCTCCTCTTTCACCCCTCGGGCCGCCCTTGTTTAATCTGATCACCTCCTCCTCTCCATCTGAAATCCTGCGTCCTCGCCGCTTCACACATTCCCGGCACGTGCGCACTGCATTGCCCATGATGGGCAAAGGAACAGGGACGTTCAATGTGCATGCGCCAGCCTGCGTAACCAGATCCAGCTGTCGGAGGCAAGGGATTTCAGACCGAGAGGAGGAGGTAATCAGATTAAACAAGGGCAGGCCAGAGGGGTGAAAGAGGAGGGGTTTGGTAAGCAAAGCACAGAGGGGCCTGGGCACCGGCCGCATGAACGCCCCTGGGCACCTTCAGAACCTAATTACCACATGGTATAAAAGTGTTTTTTGGAGCAAATTGGCGATGGACTGCAATATGAAAGGTACCATAATAATCTGGGGAAAATAATGGAGAACCTGATCTGAATGGTCTGTATTGGTCATATTTGGTGAAAGACTCGTTTTAACGGTACGCCCCGTAAATGCTTTTTAGGGCTCGTTCAGACGGCCGCATGCTGTCCGTAAAAATGCAGATCCTTTTTTGCGGACAGTTCAGCATGTCCGCAAAGAAACGGATTGCATTCCGTTTTTTTGCTGACCCATAGACTTCAATGGGGCCATATCCTGGTTTTCACTGACCAGTCTAGGACATGTTTCATTTGTTTTGCTGAGCCGTGCAATGGCAGAAAAGGCTCCGTAGAAGTGAAAGAGACAGCATCTAATGCGTAAAAGAACAGATCCGCATACGGCCGTCTGGATGAGCCCTTACAGAGAAGAAAATGCTTCTGTGAATCAAGCACATATGAAGATGATCATCTTCCATCAATCTTATAGACTGTTAGCCCTTGTATCTTCATGCATTTAGGCCGTACAGCCCAAAGCATCAGCTCCTCACAGGCATCTGCACAAAGGTTCTGCCACAAAATGAACATCTTTCCAGCACTGTATAGGCGAGATCCACATCAGAGAAAATAAACCGAGTTTACTAAAATATATTTGTTTTTGCCTTATTGTCTTTTTTGAATATTTTGGATATCTGATATGTTTTAATCCTTTTTAGGGATCTGAAATGTAACCGTTGGGGAGTAGCTGTCATTACTAAATGTAACATTATTTATGTACAGTATATGCACTTGACCAATGAAAACGTAGCACAGATATAAACAAATCTTCTTCCATCAGTCAGAGTAACAGCGATTGCCGTGCTCTCTATTCTCTTTATTGAAATGTGAACTCATGTGCCCTGTCATCACAGGACAATACACTGACCTTTCAGGCATAAGTCACACCAATAAATTCTTAATTGTCTGGACTCTGCAGAAAGGGACATGGCAGGTGTGTTTTTTTACTGGCCATTAAATGCATAGCAACTAGGCTTCTGGATATTGCTTTAACCTTTGGCCTGATTAAATACTTAAAAAAAGCATTAAAACATAGGCACAATTGCTAGAATGGTTAATCCTGTGCCTTTCAGAGGGAAAAGTTACATATTCTCCTTGTGTGATCAACGTTAATCCAGGAGAACTACCAAAATCCATTTACTTGTTGCAGGGGTTATACGTTTATTGACAGCAATATTAAAGCCGAATAAGCGAAGCATTGCCCTATTAAAATATATACGTTGGTTCCTTCAAACCAAATATCTGATGCCATGGCCACAAGTTATTCGATTTTGCTGGACATATTATTGTGAAAGTGATGGAAATGCAGTAGCCCAGAGCAAGGGGATATCTGTAAATAGTTTATTTCTTTAAGTTATCTAATATAATGTTAGGTCATACTATGTATTGCACCAGGGGCGTACATAGAAATCATTGGGCCCCATAGCAAGAATCTGAATTGGGCCCCCTAACTCCGCCCACTAGCCAACCCTTGGCCCATCCCTGTGCCCCACGTTAAACACGCAGGCCACAGTGGGTACAAGCTTACTTACACACAGCCCCAGAGAATAAAGAGTTAAAGCAGTGACGTCACCTCCTTCTGCAAAACAAGAACGTTTCTGAAAACTGGATTCACAGGAAGGGGGAAGACGACAACATCGCCCCCCTGACGGCCACAAGCAGAACAGCATTTCCCCGGATGATAAAAGTCAGCAGTCAGACGCCCCTGTGAAAAATAGAGGTTGAGGAGACACAGGGTGAGGAACTGCAGGCAGATGGGGGCGCAATAGAACAGCCAGGCTGCAGTGCATTGGCCTGAGCAATACTTATACCAGCTGTACATATATAATTATATACAGGAAATGCCCAGGTTATACCAGCATGCTCCATATCACTATATACAAGAAGATGTATACGGTATTGCATCTTCTTGTATATAGTGATATGGAGCATGCTGGTATAACCTGGGCATTTCCTGTATATAATTATATATGTACAGCTGGTATAAGTTATACATCTTCTGCTATATAATATACCAAAAGATCTGTAACTTATACCATATACGTTACAATATGTACATATATAATTATATACAGCAGATCCCCATGTTATACCTCAATGCTCCATATCACTATATACAAGATGTTATACCGTATACATATTATTGTATATAGTGATATGGGCCATTCTTGTGTAACCTGGGCATCTCCTGTATATGATTATATATGTGCAGCTATTACCATCTGTACATATATATGAGCCTCCCCCCCTGAGTCCTCTAAAAGCCCCCCAAAATGTCCAGGGGATGGGGAAGTACACTGTCCTTTATGAGACCCCCCCCCCTTTCCCCCTTCTTGCTCCCTATGAGTCCTTGATGCATACTACATGATGAACCAACCATATAGTCAGGAGCGGCCTTAAGTCCGGGAAGGGAGGGTGGGTGTCTGCCACTGCACTGACAGTGGCTGATAACTTCAGGCGGGCAGCACATGTGAGCAGCGCGCAGGGACTCCAGAAGATCATGCGCCGCATCGCCTCACTGGACTGTATGTATGGCCAATCAGCAGCAGCCTCTTTGCGCTGATTGGCCAGTGTGAAATGCAGCCCGGAGTCTCGCTTCTTCCGGTCAGTGATTGGCTAGTGGCTCCGACGGGGGGGGGGGCCCCGTTCGGAAGAACACACAAGTGCCGCTAGCGCCGCATATTAACTAAGTGTGCAGACTGTAGAGCAAACAGAGGGGGCGGGGCCTTCGGTGCACTCCGGGCCCCCCTGTGCCACGGGCCCCATAGCAACGGCGTGGTCTGCCTATATTGGCGGTACGCCACTGTATTGCACCCAGTATAATCGTGTATGGAAGGCACAGTCGGGGTTAACAGTTCTGGCTTAGCCCTTGTAGGAGGTCAGGTGTGGACTAGCTCTATCCAGGGATCAGCAGCCTCCAGCATTCCAGCTGTTCAGAAACTACAACTTCCAGAATTCTCAATTGACAAATTAATTTATGAAGTTAATGTACGAAGTCTCGCGAGACTTCGTGAAGCAATAACTTCGGCTCATCGTTGCCAATACATTCTAATACTGTACGGAGCTCCTACTCCGTACAGTATTAGAACAAAGTTAAGTTTTATGCGAATCGACTTCGGATGTTTCATCGGAAGTCGATTCGCTCATCCCTATCTATAATCACTACCTAGTTTTTATATGGTTGAATAGGCCAGTTGAGCTGCTTTATCTACTGTACATGTAGTGCAGTCAGTTTACTATGCCATGTGCCACTTGTGCAGATGGTAGGGGACAAGGGGCCCACCTTGCGCAGGGGCCCACTGGGGGATTCACCTGTTCCACTGTTGGCCAGTCCGAGCCTTGTAGTACTCATTGTCTCCATTAGAGAAACAGGAGGGCTGCAGAAGGCCTACAGAGATTGGCCAGTCTTTAGTGGTCAGGGGCAGACTGGCCATAGACACTACAGGGAAATTTCCCAGTGGGATGATGCCTCGGGGACCGCCCACGCCCTCCACATAGTATCCTGTAGGATCCATAGCGATTTGATGCTGTCAGCATTAATTAATTCTAGGAGCATCTGGTACTTATGCACCTGGCTGGCAGAAGAGAGTGCCTTCCTGTATTCAACTGTATTGCAATCCTCAGTCAGTGATTGAGTAAAATGCTTCGATGGGGGCAGCACTATCTTGTGTTGCACTGTGTATTTAGTTCTGCTGGGGCAATATTTTAAGTTGCACAACAGCATTGTTGGCCCTACCTACTTATGTTGGTCCTGCCTATTTATATTGGCCCTGCCGTCTGTCAGTTTGGACCCACCTACAACATGGGGACACTTTAGTATTTTTTTTTTCCAGGGCCACTTTAAGCTCTCAGTTCACCCCTATGAATAATTTTCCAAGATCACAAAAAATAAATAAATACATATATGTTAACATATATGTATATTTTTTTACAATGGAACCCTATGGTGGTGGATGCCACTGTATGGCACCTGTCTAAGACATCCACTAAATGTCGTGTATATGTTAAATATGGGGTAAAAACATCATGTGAACTCAGCCTTACATCTGTATTCTGGAGCAGCCGACCCAAAAAATGTACTTTGAGATGAATGCAGTATGTATGAAGACCACCCACCGACACAAATAATGTTTCTCATTTCCTGATGTTCAATAGTGTGGACTGTGTTCACCAAGAGACAGTCCACACAATTGCCCACATCTACTGTGGCTGCAGCACAATTCTTATTATTGTGTGCCAAAATCCAGCACTTTTTTCTGCAAAATGTTTCATTTTAAATGTATTTATGAAGATCAGCCAAAAAGAAAAATCCACTGTGCCTTGCTTGATGAGGAGGCATGGCTTGGTGGGAAAAGGGAAAAAGTGTGGCTTAAGTTAAGCACAAATTTCATTTGCAAAGTAAGCCAGCCTATTGGTGGTATAAAGATAGAGAAAAGTGTCTAGCCATGCACCAAATTTCTAATACACTGTAAGCCATTGATAAGTTTGGTGGATCTTTACACTGTCTGGCTTTTTTAACCTGTCTACATTTTAGTTAATCTGCCGAACTAAGGCTAAGTTCACATCTGAGATTCAGGAAAGAGTCTCAGTTACAGATTCCAGCAAAAATAAAGGACGAAATACTGCTGCATGCATCGATATTTTGTCCCAAAAAATGCCAGTATTCACATTGGACACAGATGGACACCATTATAGTGAATGGGATCCGTCGAGCGTCGGCAGTCTGGTATTCTGTTCCTGTGCCAGAACACAATACTGGAATATAAGTGCAGGTGTGCACTTAGCCTAAGGCTAGTTTCACACTGGCGCTAACATTTTCTAACAGGCTGTTCCGGTAGAGGCATAGCCAGAAACTACCCTTCACCCCTGGAGTCCATTGACTATAATGGGACTTGGTGGAGATCTGGCATGTTTCCGGCATTAGTGCTGGGATTCGGCCGGACAAAAAACACTATTTGTAGAGGTATTTGTCTGGCAAAATCTTTGCACTAATGTTGGAAACAGGCTGGCTTAGAGCTAGTGTAAAACTTAGCCTAAGTTGTAATAGGATTGAAATCTGTATTCATAGATGTTTGTCATGCATTTGTACCAACCCAAATAATTTGACTTCACAAACACTATTCTACCACCAATGTACACAAGAAAAATCTTGGATGACTGTGAGTGGAAATCTCTTCTACAAACAACAGAAGATAGTCAATATGTTATAATCTTTCACTAGCTTCATGCGGAATTCCAGTGAGAGAGATGCAATTGAATGTACTTTGAGAAATGATGATAGAAGTCAAAGCAAAATCCTCTCTCAGCTCTATGAAGCATGACGGACAAACAGTAAAAGACTGAAGAACACAGGATACGAGCTCACACAAAAGGAAGAGTTTCAGGATCAATGACATGGAAATTACAGCATTGATAACTTATAAAACCAAATATAACAATGGCCACAAGATGGCAGCAAAGCTCACTAAACATAGTGGATAAAATCTAACACAATACACTATTGAATTCTAGTTCAGAAGCTGTTAGCTGGGACAGCACAAACACTAATCAAGAGTATCTGGCAGTTTTTGTAGTAGTTTTTTTAAATACATTTTTCTTTTAGATTTTTTATTCCTGTCCACCCGTGTTCTGCAGAGTATCGTTGTGCTGCCGACCATACAATTGAATACGGTATTGATCAGATCAATTCACAAGCAGAGTAAACAATTAACCCAGTGACTCACAGTTAATGTCTTCTCTAATTGCAGTAATTAACCTTTAAGGGTTTTTACTTTTGAAAGACATCACCGCTCTCGATCCTGTTGCTTGGTGTAATGGTGCTAAATACAGTGCTTCTACACCCAGTACTCCACCAGTCTCCATTACTGTGCTTGCTGTGCTGCTTGCACCTTCAAATACTGTACTTCAAAAATGGTGCAATTCCTACTGTGGTTCCCAAATAATGAAATACAGATAGGGCCATTAAAAATAATAGTGTTGTGCTGATAGAACCTCCCAAAAAAGTGCCATGTGTAAATTCTCCCTGAAATAGTGCAATTTATATACTGCTGCTAAAATAGTGCTAGATATATTGTCCATGAAAATACTGGAACACATTCAGTATCTCACTGCCTAATGACCTAATGTCACTGTCAGGAAAATCGGGGTCCCCCCTTTTCCCTATTGAAAGGAATAAACATTACAAAGAGACATTTTGTTCCGTATACAGCAACAATTACAACAATGAATACAATTTTACAATGTAATACCACTCCTTAACATTTACAGTATCATTGATACATAGTTACCACACATGGATACATCACACACTTTAAGTCTCTCATCTAGTCCCTGTCTCTCATCCTAGTCCATTCAGGGTTTAACTTCTTTATGACCATAGATTGGGTCATTTATGCCCCTGGAACTATATGCACCCCCATTTGCTGGGATACACCCCATCCCTGTTATCAAAGAATCCAAAGGCTTTCATTATCCCCAAAATCTGTATTTCTCACAATATTAAGTTTTAATCTGCTAACTTCTCACTTGCTCAGATTGGGGCTTCACTGTGGAATGCTCTTGTGCATTGAGCTGCTTCACAGCCCCTCCCCTCTGTGAAAGCCGTAGTGGTCCCCGGGTTGGATGCTACTGCTAAATGCAGAGCACACTTAGTGAAGCTCTGCCACCAGTGCACTTACAGGAGTAGAATCTAGCTAGATAGAACTTCATATTCACACTACTCCTGATCAGAAAAGCACTACAAAAGCTCTTCCCAGCATCTACCTAGGGATGTCAGCAGTTTAGCATGGTCACAACTTTACATATGGATTAACATCCATAAAATTCATCCACATTTACATATGGATTAAAAGTACTTTTTTCCCTGTATGAAGCAAATGATTTCTAAGTGGAAGGTATCATTACATTCAGTTGAGCTACAAGGTGTGTCTGATTTAAGGGTATGACCACACGGCTCGGTTGTATGGCGTTTGGGATGCTCCGTGCTCTGATGAAGAACCATGCAGCCTTAATGAGACTAATGACACTGCTCGGTTTAATCTGGTCTGCATTATTAATGGCCGGTTAGTATTGTAGGGGCTGCGTTTTTTCATTGCAGCACAGCTGCATCCCGAAGGCATTGTGAATGCGTCTTGTGGGCATACCCTAACAGTGAATTTCCTGGTGACAAACTATCTTTAATGTTGTCCTTTTTTGTTCTCACATGGGAGAACAGCTGGGTGATGATGCCTTCAGTCAGGTGGATGTCAGTACACAAAAATTCAAGTAACGTAACATGTCTGGATGTGTGGGTTAACAGCACTCCACACAATAGCTAGTCCATAGGTAGGATCCTAATGTACAGTGGCAATAATATAGACCTCTGCACTTTGGATTGCCCTGCAGTAAATACTACAAGGTTTCTAGGCAACTGGTAAAATATTTCTAGAAATATATTTCTTTGTAAATTAAGAAAATGTTTTGCATCAGTGCATCCCAAGACCCATAACTTTTTTATTTTTCTTTCTATGGAGATGTCTAAGGGCTTGATTTTTGCAGGTCGTCTTGTAGTTTACATTTCTACATAACATTTGTTTCTGGGTTTTTTTTGTGACGAATAAGCAAAAAGCATCAATTCAGGATTTTTTTTATGACATTCAACATATGGATAAATTGCACAATACATGAGTAGAAAGCGTTTTTTTTATGAAAAAAGGTAAAAAAAAATTTACACATTTTTTGAACCATTTAACAGTCCCACAAAGAAACTTCAATAGGCAATATTTTGCTTGCTTCTATAATTCTCTTGTACTGTTTATGCAATGCAAGAGAATTATACTGTCAGTTCTATAATTGCAGTCACCAGCAGGCTGCACCAGGGAGGAGGGCGGCTCTACTGTTAGCCGAGTCTCTTCTTTCTGCTGCATGGGAGACCCATGATGAGCTTAGACTAGGCCACTGTAAAAAGGCGACAGACCAGCCTAAGGCTCTTTAGTGTCCCTCATCTAGTCCCTGTCTCTCATCCTAGTCCATTCAGGGTTTAACTTCTTTATGAACCATAGATTGGGTCATTTTTGCCCCTGGAACTATCTGCACCCGCATTTGCTGGGATACACCTCATCCCTGTTATCAAAGAATCCAAAGGCTTTCATTATCCCCAAAATCTGTATTTCTTACAATATTAAGTTTTAATCTGCCAACTTCTCACTTGCTCAGATTGGGGCTTCACTGTGGAATGCTCTTGTGCATTGAGCTGCTTCACAGCCCCTCCCCTCTGTGAAAGCCGTAGTGGTCCCCGGGTTGGATGCTACTGCTAAATGCAGAGCACACTTAGTGAAGCTCTGCCACCAGTGCACTTACAGGAGTAGAATCTAGCTAGATAGAACTTCATATTCACACTACTCCTGATCAGAAAAAAACACTACAAATGCTTTTTCCAGCATCTACCTAGGGATGTCAGCAGTTTAGCATGGTCAAAACTTTACATATGGACTAAAATCCATAAAATTCATCCAAATTTACATATGGATTAAAAGTACTTTTTTCCCTGTATGAAGCAAATGATTGCTAAGTGGAAGGTATCATTACATTCAGTTGAGCTACAAGGTGTGTCTGATTTAAGGGTATGACCACACGGCTCGGTTGTATGGCGTTTTGGATGCTCTGTGCTCTGATGAATAACCATGCAGCCTTAATGAAACTAATGACACTGCTCGGTTTAATCTGGTCTGCATTATTAATGGCCGGTTAGTATTGTAGGGGCTGCGTTTTTTTATTGCAGCACAGCTGCATCCCGAAGGCCATGTGAACGGGTCTTGTGGGCATACCCTAACAGTGAATTTCCTGGTGACAAACTATCTTTAATGTTGTCCTTTTTTGTTCTCACATGGGAGAACAGCTGGGTGATGATGCCTTCAGTCAGGTGGATGTCAGTACACAAAAATTCAAGTAACGTAACATGTCTGGATGTGTGGGTTAACAGCACTCCACACAATAGCTAGTCCATAGGTAGGATCCTAATGTACAGTGGCAATAATATAGACCTCTGCACTTTGGATTGCCCTGCAGTAAATACTACAAGGTTTCTAGGCAACTGGTAAAATATTTCTAGAAATATAAAACACGGGGCAGATGTACAATAGATTATGCCTGGTTATGCCAGCTGGTTAACTTAGGTATGATAATCTTGTAGACGTACTAATCAAATACTGTTTATTGCCTAGCTGAAGTACGTTAAAAACATTTTAACTTAATCAGATTCTCAGTAGAGCGAAGGGGCGCAGACTGGTAAGTGCGAGCGAACTTGCATATCTGCTACCCATGCACCCGACACTACCGGCCTTCTACAGTTTACCCAAAATACATAAGGGGACTGATCCCTTAAAGGGAAGGCCGATAGTGTAGGGAATTGGCCGTCTCACTGAAAGAATCAGCATATATGTAGACAAAATCCTTAGGGCTTTTGTGTTCAGCCTGCCGTCCTTTGTTAGGGATTCTATGGACGTGTTGAGGAGATTAAATGATATCAGATGTGACAGTGACACCCTCCTCGCCAGCCTGGATGTAGAAGCTTTGCATAGCTCCATCCCACATCAACAAGGCTGTGAGGCAGTACAGACATTCTTACTGGAGAGAGGGTCTCATCTTCACGAGCATAACGAACTTGTAATCACACTGCTCAACTTCATTCTGTACCATAACATCTTCATGTTTGACCGCTCTCTCTACCGCCAGCTCAGGGGGGTGGCGATGGGCAGTCCCTGTGCCCCCACTTTCTCCAACCTCTACCTGGGCTGGTGGGAAAGAGAGACGGTTTTTAACGATGAGATGGAAGAATGGACCTCATCCATATTATTATGGATGAGGTTCATTGGCGATATATTTATCCTATGGAGAGGTACAAATAAAAACTTCACGGACTTTGTATCGAGGCTGAATATAAACACCTTGGGCCTGTACTTCACATCTGTAATTGATGAAAAACATATCACTTTTCTGGACCTTGCAATCGAGATTGACCCCTCTGGATATCTCAAAACAAAAGTGTTTCGTAAACCCACGGCCACCAATGCCCTCTTGAGGTGGGAGAGTGGACATCCGTACCCACTTAAGAGGGGCATTCCTAATGGGCAATGCCTTAGAATGAGACGGAACTGCTCTCAGTGGTCTGATTTTAAGGTATCAGCGGATGACCTAGAAAAACGGTTTGTTGAGAAGGGATACCCTAAACCTGTTCTAAAGGGGGCCTACCAACATGCGGCTGCATGTGATAGGGAACATCTCTTGCATCCTATAAATAGGACATCTGAGGATGCACAATTACGTATCATAGGAATTTTCGACACGGCGCACAAGGAGATGCGTGCATTGTTGACTGAACACTGGGAGATTTTAAAAACTGACCCAGATGTTGGACATCTAGTAGGTTGGTTTTCCCATGATCACATACCGTCGTGGGGAAAACATTAAGGATAAGGTGGTCCACAGTGCCTTTAACTCTCCTATGAATGAGACCTGGTTAGGGGCAAATATACCAAATGGCACATATAAACGTGGAAACTGCATAGCCTGCAAAGTGATCTTAAAGGGTATACACTTCACTAGCTCGACCACAGGGCATGAATATAACTCCCCCTTGTCATAGCGACGAATGATGACAGAAGGAGGCGGAGTCGACGCGAACGACTGTGCAATGGTCTGTCTGTCTACTGGTGATGACGACAGTAGGAGGCGCGGCCATCTAGCGATCGAACGCCCATTGGATGCCTGTTAGAGGCTCGGCAATGGAAGGGGAGGAGACATCTCCATTTAAACAGCGCACACTTTGCGCGCGTTACGGCCACTGCAGTGTCGGGAGGCTCGCTGCTGCACGCACGATATCAGAAGTGCGCAGCGTCTTTCTAGTCAGTAGACCTAAATGTGTTTGGCAAGACTATTGCATACCCACCATCAGGGTCGCAATATATGATGTCTGCCAAACATTAGGTCTAATGCTCCTGATGAATTACCGACAACTGTTGGAAGGGAAATGCGTCGAGCATTAGACTGCAGTACAGAGAATACGCGCAGACTGACTCTCGCTTCTATATTGAGCCCGGATAGGGAATATTCCTTTAAGTGTGAGGTCCTACACAGCACTTACCAAGGGGTCTACAGCCCTGTGTATGTAGTGCAAGAACATTTTCTTAGGACCACAAGAGGATTTACCCCTCATTTTTTATACTCCTAAATATAAAGGAGTTCTTGTGGTAGGGTGTAACTAGGAACCAGCATATAATTGGTCTGTAAAAGTTCCAGATCACCTTATCAGCCTATTCATGTGGAGATTTATTTTTAATATTACTAAATAAATAGTTTTTAACGTACTTTAGCTAGGCAGTAAACACTGGTTATGCCAGCTCCCAAACCATTTGAAGTTTGGACTATGTTGTCTTCATGATAAAGTTGCTTGTCTTGCTGTATGTTATCAGATTACTAAATTTGTACTACTGGACATATTTAACCCCTTAAAGGGTTTCTGTCATCAGAAAAATCGTTATGTAGCTGACTGACATTAGAGATGTGCTAATGTCAGCAGTACATAACAGTTTGCTTTATAACTCCCTGCCTGCTGCCGTTCCCTCAAAATAAAGACTTTTATTATATGCTCAGGGCCGGCGCTTCCATATAGGCAAGGGGGCAATTGTCTCCGGGCAGCGATACAGATGGCTGTGCTGTGGGGCAGGGGAGGGAGAGGTGTCTCCCTTCCCTGTTCCTCTGATAGGCTGCTGGCACAAGGCCCGCGGCCTATCAGAGGCCGATGCAGGCGGCGCGATGATGTCATCACGCCGCCTGAGCCGTACAGCGCAGGCCACAGGCCGGAAGAGGCCTGCATCACATTGCTGTGTGATGGAGGTAAGTATAAGTGTTTTTTTGTCTGTTACTGCCACATAGGGGGGGGGGGGGGTTGTCACTTGAGACTGGCACATGGGGGTGGGGGGGGGGCTTGGCATTTGATACTGGCACATGGGGGGGTTTGGCACTTGATACTGGCACATGGGGGTTTGGCATTTGATACTGGCACATGGGGGGGTTGGCACTTGATACAGGCACATGGGGGGTTGGCACTTGATACTGGCACATGGGGGGTTTGGCACTTGTTACTGGCACATGGTCATGGAGAGGTACTTGTTACTGGCACATGGGGAGCATGGAGAGGCACTTGTTACTGACGCATGGGGGGTGGAAGAGAGGCACTTGATACTGGCACTATGGGGGCTTCTACTGAGGCCACAAAGAAGGGCTATTTTTTATATGGGAGGCTCTGTGTGGTACTAGTATTATCAGGGGTATTATCTGTTTCTGCAGTAGAGTATTGGGGGTAGTAGGATGATTTGTCCAGAAGATGGGAGGATGATCGAAAAGTAGTAAACTAAGATTTTATTTTTTTTGTCAAACTGCAGAGACGGAAAATGGCGACAAAATGGTGGTCTGGTCTGAAGGTCTGAAAGGAGAAGATGAGGACAGAGAACATCTACATCAAAGGAGACGTCACTGGATGTAAGAGGTATGGGGCGCTATATTTCTGTAGTGATGGGGGGGACGTTAAAGTCAGCAAGTGTCATGTGGGGGGGGGCCTTATTGTTTTTCGCCCCAGGGCCCCATTTCATCTAGAACCATCCCTGAATATGCTAATGAGCCTCTAGGTGTCAGTGGGGCGTTGCTGCAGCACCTAGAGGCTCCGTCTTCTCACCCTTTGGAGCGTCTATGTACAGTTGATTGACGTCCGAGTTCTCCTCAGTGTCACGTAAATCCCTCGTCCCATTTAGTATTCAGCGCAGTGAGTGAAGGATGCGCTCCTGCTGCCGGCTTCGTCACTGCACCTGCGCCGAATACTAAACAGGACGGCGCAGCCGTGGGATTGACGGGACACTGAGGAGAACTCTGTCACCGCCAGTTCTGTGAGAAGGTCTGGCAGACGTTCTTCTCTACCTCTTGCATGACGTTCTTTGTTTTGGTTTCACTTTGTCATCTCTTTTCCTTCTCCCAGGTGTCACCTATTTAGACTAATTGTCTCCCTTTATATTCCCTCCCATACTGCCTCACTTTGCGGTTTATACTACTTCCTGGATGAGGTGTTCACTGCTGGAGGCTGCTGCAGCTGTTTGCTAAGATAAGTATTTTTCTTTATTTATGTTTCCTCTGTCCGTATTAAGTGCAGGGAGCCGGTGGTCATGTCCCCTCACTATTATAGGGTCTTCAGGTGTCACACAGTCTTAGGTACGTGGGCATGCAATCGTCTACCATTCAGACCCTTGCATGGGCATAGCAGTCAGGGAGAGCTCTTAGGGTTTTATAGGGCTCACCTATATGCTCTTTTGTTGGGATCAAGCCAGTCCGATGTTTATTTATAAGTTCCAGCTATCTGCAACATCATCAGTGACAAACTCGGACGTCAATTAACTGTACACGGGCGTGCCAAAGGGTGAGAAGACGGAGACTTTAGGTGCTGCAGCAATGTCCCACTAACACCTAGAGGGTCATTAGCGTATTATAAAAGTATTTATTTTGAGAGAACGGCGGCAGGCAGGGAGTTATAAAGCACACTGTTATGTACTATTGACATTAGCACATCGCTGTCAGCCAGATACCTGACGATTTTCCTGATGACAGAAACCCTTTAATACTGTTTGAATCTTAGTGATTTTTTATTTATTTTTTAATCATTTTATCATTTTTTTAATCGTGCATTTTAACCCCTTAGTGACCAACCTGGTTTGGGCTTTAATGACCAAACAATTTTATTTTATGTTTTGCATTATTTTTTTTGTTGTCTATGTAGTGTTACGAGGGCTTGTTTTTTGCTGGACAAGTTGTATTTTTTTAATGGTGCCATTTTGGGGTACACATAACTTACACATTTTGCGGTACACATAACCAAATATATATAATTTTTTTAATAAAAAACCCTTTTTTGTAAATTAAGAAAATGTTTTGCATTGCTGCATCCCAAGACCCATAACTTTTTTATTTTTCTTTCTATGGAGATGTCTAGGGGCTTGATTTTTGCAGGACGTCTTGTAGTTTTCATTGGTATCATTTTGGGGTACATAACATTTGTTTCAGTTGTTTTGGGGATGAATAAGCAAAAAGCAGCAATTCTGGATTATTATTTATGCCATTCAACATATGGATAAATTACATGAGTAGTGAGGGTTTAATTTTTGCAATTTTTTCCACTAGAAAGCATTTTTTTCAATGAAAAATATTTATTTTTATTAACTTGGAATTTTTTTTTTTTACATTTTTTTAACCATTTAACAGTCCCACAAAGAAATTTCAATAGGCGCTATTTTGATTGCTTCTATAATTCTCTTTTACTGTTTATGCAATTCAAGAGAATTATACTGTCAGTTCTATATTTGCAGTCACCAGCAGGCTGCACCAGGGAGAAGGGCAGCTCTACTGTTAGCCGAGTCTCTTCTCTCTGCTGCATGGGAGACCAATGATGAGCTTAGACTGGGCCACTGTAAAAAGGCGACAGACCAGCCTAAGGCCCTTTAGTGACCGCTGTATAAAGGCGTATTTATCATCAATAAGGGTTTAAAATCCATAATGTTTATATTTTTCTGTTGATTTAACTGTGTGAGGGCTTGCTTTTTGTGAGATGAATTGTATTTTTCAGTGGTGACATTTTAGCACTTTTTCATCAAAATATGTCACCTTATTGAGAGACATACCTTTTTTATTTTTCCATCAATGTAGCCATATGAGGGCTTGTTTGTTTGTGGGACAAGTTGGAATTTTTATTGGTAGCATTTTGGGGTACACTTAATTTTGTGATTTCATTTTTTTACATCTTTTGCGAGGGATGTCTGTCATTTTTTTCCTCACTGTTTACTGGGTAATAAAATTACAAGTTAACCTTACTTTATGAGTGATTGCGATGGTACACATTTTTTTGGGGCGGTGTAGGGTTATTTACTTTTTTTAAAACTTTATTAAACGTTTGCATTTCAAATAATTATAGAAGCAATCAAAGTTCAAGACACTTCCTGCAGCCCTTGGATTGGTCAGTACTGCTCATGTGAACAGTGCTGGCCAATCCAAGAGCAGGGACAGGCAGGAAGTGTCTTGGACTACCACATGCACATTATGCATAAGACAGTCTAAAAAGCAATGCAGCCATTTTGAATGACAGAAGAGGTGGCTGGGAATTGATGGATCAGCAGCTAAAAAGATGAAGGAGGTCACCATGTAAGTGTTCTGCTTGATCCCCAGTTAAAGTGGATTTTTTTCTGGAATTAGAGAATCACTTTAAGTACATTGAAATGTCCCCATATATCATAAAATGGTGGTCAATCTCATTCTCACTTTAAAATGTAGCCTGGTTATGTACTGTTGAGCAGAAAAGCTAAATTTATGTCATAAATGTTTTATGACATAAATTTAGCTTTTCTTCTCAACAATACATAACCAGGCTACATTTTAAAGTGAGAATGAGATTGACCACTATTTTATGATATATGGAGACAGCATTGTGCGCAGTTTTTCTCATGGAAACCATATCAAGAATATTATTTTATACATATGGACAGGGGCGCACCACCAATGAGGCCAGGTGAGGCGATGGCCTCAGGGAGCATCAGGTAGGGGCAAGAGAGGGGCAGCGGAAGGGCCATGGGCAATGAGCGATTTCATTGGGGCAAAGGGGTTAGGTTAAGAAATTGGCATGGGGAGGGGGGGCGCCATTTCAGTTTTCGCCTCAGGCAACGGAAAGGAGTTCTCCCGGTGATAGTATACTGTGATAACCCTAGTGAGTGGTCCATTCATATAATACAGGTTGCCAAAAATAGTGCTTGTATCCCGCTAATGGTGTTTTTACAGCATCACTAATTTAAAAAAAAAATGTTGATATGCCCCCTTGTCTCTGGTAGATGGACCTGACACAATTTTGATCAAAAATGTGCACAAAGAGCTTGTAATTTCCATATAGTAAGTATAGCAGCAATGCACTCTACCAGTGTTTGCATGTGTTTTTGTGCTGCTACTTGCTTTCTAGAAAGGATTAGTAAATCCCCCTATTATAGCCATCAATTCTCAGGTTTGTGTTGACTACGCTGTAACAAGACTCTATTCAACTGCTCCTTGTACAGCTACTGTATTGAGAAAATATTGTAGAATTACAAAATCTATGGGGTGGCCATAACAGGCTTTCCGCTAAATAGTGTGAGGAAAATAGAAGCTAGCGTGCTTTAAAATGAATGCTGACTTTCCATATGAAAGCATTCCCCTAATCGTGTTTTTGAAGTCACAGATTGGGACCACAGTGATTATTTCTCCAACACGCATGCAAAAATCAGCAGAGCTTTATTTATGAGCAAATGTAGCAAGACCAGGAGGGTGCAAGGATGAAATTGAGTGATAGTCTTAAGACCTTTGACTGTATTTTATTGAACACAGGTTCTTAACAATAATCTTCCAGTGAAGGGAGGCAGTCTTATCAGAGCCAGGCAGCCAGCTTCAAATCCTTATCTCCGCCAAACAGTTTGCTGTAGTCATTTTTTTTTTCCAGGGAAAAGCAGAATCCAAAGCTACGTGTAAATAAATGCTGCATTTTCATTCCCTTTCCTTCTGCTTTCCTCGAACAAAGAGAGCACTGAAGTTTGTAAGCAGAGAGAATTGCTTCCAAATCATACTTAATATGTTAATGACATGACAAGTGTGTGTGCCGGGCTTCATGCAAAAATGCACAGAGTATATTCATTGTGTAATGTATTTACTAAGGAAGAATTGAGCGTTGAGACAGTTGCTGATCAGACAGTACAGCCATTTGTAAATCTGAAAGGGCAAACATTTGCTTTGGCTTCATCATATTCTCTAGGAAATGTGTTTCCTGGGCCACTGGCAACATACATTGCCGGACTGTCGCCTGCAAGATTTATAGTGTGAAAGTAACTGCTGCTTGTGAAGGCTATTTTTCTCCTTGATTGTAGAAGTAAGGGGGTCGAGTAGACGGCTGTTAGTAGAAGATTATGTAGGAATACCTCTTTTGTACATATAGGGTAAATGGATGAGTGTTTTTGTATTTTTTGAAATAAATAACATGTAGATTACTTGATGCTGTTTGTGGCATATACTTATTACTTGATGTCGTTTGTTACTTGTAGGTATCGCACAATAGTATACCTCCCTACTGTCCCAGATCTAGCAGAGAAGTCTTGAATTTGGCCACAGTCCCAGGACAGCTGCCGCATTACCTGATTTCAAATGTTTCTGCGTACTCAGGACATAGTTGGAGTTCAATTCAATGTTGACAAAAATACCATAAACGCATATATAGTTGTCAAATTATACCATGACCAAGTATTACCATACAGCGATTAAATCTAAACTCTATACTGTTACTAAACAAAACTCACTATAAAAAGACCAATATTACTAAAGATACCATTATACAAGCCCAAAATAATATTGTCACATCATGACCTGTACCATTGCAACTAAAGTAACTGAATCATATTACCATACAGTTACTGAATAAATACCCTATAAAGAGACCAGTGTCACCAATCATATTGCTATACTAGGACCAAATAATACCGCCATACAGTGATTAAATATTACCTCCATGCTGTAATTAAACACACCATGCAAAGGACAATATTACCAATAATACTACTACTACACAAGGCATAAATATTACTGTTACACCACGACCAATAATGTTACCACAACATAGTGAATGATTAAAGCCACCATATTATTACTAAATAAAAACCACTATAACATAGACTAGTACTTTTATCATACAAAGGACATAAAGTAGTAGTTCTTCTGAGGCGCTCTGCAGATCATAAGTTATTACAATACAATTAAATTCAATGACTAACAGTTGACTTCCCTTATTGGAGTTGTTCACTTTTCCCATCTTTTCCATTGGCCCAGACCACCATAATGACTTCTTCCAGCTACAATTTGCCTCTGCAAAGTTTGCAACATGCAAATCTTTAGCCCACAGTTTTTCTAGCAACCACCCTACCTTTGGTCCAATTTCCTCATCCTGCTGCTATCACTATGTCTTGTTGCTGCTCCATTTGCCCCTAATACCGTACCAACTTTGTTACACAGAGCCAGCAAATACTATACTTCAAAACCATGTTTATTGAATGGGGTCAGAAATTAGACTGTTTTGGGTCATTATTATTATTACTATTAATTATACCCCTTCTCTGGTGCTCCCTCTGTGCCCCCACACAATAAAAGTGCCCAATAAATATGCTGCCTAATGTAATAGTGTCCCTTTATAGCTTACAGTGCCTCTCCAAGTTTATAGTGCCCTGTCATATGTTACAGTGCCCCTTCCTTGCCAATAGTGCTGCTTCACATTTTATAATGCCCTCTCTTTGTGTATAGTTCCCCCTCACATTTTATAGTGCCCCTATTTTGGTTATAGTGCCCTTTAACCTTTTATAGTACACCATCAGTGTTTAAAGTGGCTTTTTTTTTGTTTATAATGCCCCCTTTTTAGCTGGCCTTCATTGTTGATAGTGCTTCTCTTGATGTTTTGTGCCCCCTCACCTTTATACTGTAGCTTCCCTCACCTCTATATACCTTTTATAGTACTCCCTCCAATTATAGTGCCCCCTGTACTTTTCACTTTTCACCTTTAATCATAACCCCTCAACTTTTGAAGTGCACCCTTTTGTACTGTAGTGTCCCCTCTCCTTTAATGATGCACCCTCACCTTTGTGTCGCCATCTGCACCAGGACACTGGCATCCTGAGTGATATTTTGTAGTCTTCTAGGCCTGTGGCCTAGAGAATGGTAATGCAGGGAGTCTAATAGTACCTGCTCTGCCACAGGTATCAACTGTATTAGGGCAGCATGGTGGCTCAGTGGTTAGCACTGGTGTCTTGCAGCGCTGGGGTCCAGTGGCAGCACAGTGGCTCAGTGGTTAGCACTGGTGCCTTGCAGCGCTGGGGGTCCTAGATTTGAACCCGACCAAGGACAAGATCTGCATGGAGTTTGGATGTTCTCCCTGTGTTTGTGTGAATTTCCTCCCACACTCCAAAGACTTACTGCTAGGAAACTTAGATTGTGAGCTCCACTGTGGACAATGAGTGATGATGATGTCTGTAAGCGCTATGAAAGTGAGTAAAATAAAGTAAAATAGATCAGTGTCCCGACAGTGGAAAGTAGTGCATTTTAACTAATGATGGGTATCCCGGTTGGCATTGCACTTCACTATAGTACTCTGAACTGACTATTGTTATAACACCTTGTTTGAGAGAAACAGTGGGATCCCAACCCTGGTTTGGAGCAGACAGGAAAAGGCAGTGACATCATTGTGCCTGCTGTGCATAGCAACAGACAGCACAGACTAGAGACCAGAGCAGACCTATACTACTCTGTTCATCATGGGAACATAGACTAGGTGAGTAATATTGAACAATATTCTGTGAGCCATTTATGGGGGCATTATGCTGTGTAGGGGATACTTAAGTAGGCATTACAATGAGTGTGTTGAAGGCACTTAGATAAGAACACATCACACTGAGTGGGAGGCATTTAGGTGGCATCATGATTTGTGGGAAGCACTAAGAGATCATTTACCTGTTACTGGGGCACCTAGGTAGCACCCTACTGTATGGAGGGGGGACATTTAGAGGCATCATAATGTATGGGGAGGCACTAAAGGGGCATCATATTGTGTGGGTAGCACTTAGCAGTATCATACTGTGCGAGGGGCCCCTATGGTGTATCATACTGTGTGAGGAGGCATTTAGGGGTATCATACTATGAAGATGGCACTAAGGGAGCATCACACTATGTGGGAAGACACTAAGAGGGCATCATGTTCTCTAACAGCACTAAGGGGGACATCATTAGGGACACTAAGAGAGCATCATGAGGTGTGAAGAGGCACTGAGGAAGGCACTAAAAGGGCATCTTTACTGTGTACAGGAACACTAAGGGGGCATCACTACTGTCAATGGGGACTTAGGGGCAATCTTTACTGTGAGGGACACTAAGAGAACATAAGCACTAAGAGGGTATTGTTAATGTGAGAAGCTCCACATTACTGTTTGTGGGGCTTGGTTTAATGTAAGAAAAATTGCTGTAGAAGTTGCTGCTCTTTACTTTATTTCAAAATCAAGAGTTATGCAGTATGCTATTAATCAACAATGCTTAAATAATGATGAAGGGTAATGTGTTCACACACCCAGGTACTGGGGTACAGTATGATATTCGTCACTATCTCACATGTGATAGCACGTATGTCGTATATGTGCTTAAATGCCCATGTGGCCTCCTCTATGTGGGGGAGACCACATGTGACATAAAAACACGTCTGAATAACCATCGCTTCTCGATAAGACGTAAAAGATTGGATCTACCGGTTCCAAAACATTTTGTAGAACGTGGTCATACGGAAAAAGATCTAAAATGTATGATCATAGATCAGGTCCAAAGAGGCAGAAAAGGTGGTGACCGCACAGTGACCCTTAAACAACGGGAATTGCAATGGATTCACCGCCTACAGTCACTTAAACCACAGGGCCTAAATGTGGACTTTAAATGGAATATAATGTAATATGTTGGAGCCTTTTCATTGTTTGTGACCCCCTGGGGTTTGCTTTCCTCTGGCTCTTTTGGTTATGTGATCACCTTTGGTGTCTGGCATTTTAATTAATTGTCTTTTCTACCTTTCCTTTTAGAACTTTCAGAAGGATTCCACTCTGAAAGGGACTTCTATTATATTTCAAGTATATTATCACGGCGGAAGAAGATGATGGCGATCGCTTAAGGAGGCCCCAATGGGAGAGTAGGGTTGGAGTTATGGCTTTACATTTAATAAAATGGATGAGTCGTGAATGGAGGAATCCTATGTGTTATGGGGATGTGGGGGGTGGATGTAGACCACAGGGGTGAAGGGTGTGAAAACGCTTAGCACCCTGGGGTCCTGCGGGTCTGCATGGAATATCACTTTGTGAGATGTCCATGTAGGCCACACCCCCTATTCTCCAAGATAAGTATACCCTATATTAGGACCACATCCTCCGATATTTATGGCTTGATATCCCTGCATTTACAATAATCACTTAGGAAGAATCGAATTAGGATTGATTGACAACCCGACTACTCCCTATATGTGGCTTCCGTTCCCCCTATGTATACCTCACCGCCTGGTTCTCTCCAACTCTGGAGATTGTGATGTATTGAGGGTGAGCGCTTTCCTGTTGCCAGGCTACGGTTCCCATGACTAGTCATGTGACCCGGGGGCCGGACATGGAGGCGTCCTCCCGCATCATTACGCTTCAGGGGCGGGGCTTGGCGGCTGGTGCGAACGTCACAGGCTGACGTCACTGTGGAGCGCGGCCTGAGAGTTTGGACACTGGTTGCTAAGATATGGAGCATGCGCAGTGGAGGTATGGGGACGCGGAGACGGCTGCCGCCATCATCTTACTCCTTGCTGTAAGTTTTTAAATCACACGGCCTATTGACCGCATAATTAGCACATGCAGGTGATCACGTTGATTGAAAGCACGAGGCACTTTATGAACATGGTAATGTTTATATATATCTATATATGATCTATGAAGTTTCACTATGTACAAAATCGTGGTTTTTTAGTGTATGAGATGAAGTCAGGATTTCACAGATGAATTTGGAAAGAATTTGTATGTTATTTATATTTTTCATATGGTATTGATCATGTTATTGTTAATCACTTTGTCAATTAAACCCACTAAGGATTGTGGGTATAAATATATGCTGTGACACTGATTGTTATGCTTGAAAAAGACTGCAAGGAGCAGTTGAAACGTTGCACAGGGGAAATAAAGTGGGTCGTTTTACTGATACTCCGGAGTGCTGCCTCTTCTTTGAAATTTATATATATATATATATATATATATATACAGTATCTCACAAAAGTACACCCCTCATATTTTTGTAAATATTTTATTATATCTTTTCATGGGACAACCTTGAAGATATGACACTTTGATACAATGTAAAGTAGTCAGTGTACAGCTTGTAAAACAGTGTACATTTGGTGTGCCCTCAAAATAACTCTACACACAGACATTAATGTCTAAACCACTGGCAACAAAAGTGAGTACAGCAGTGAGTACAGCATATACCTGCCTCCATCACAGCCATCAGACGAATTCACGCGCCTGCGCCGTCCACTTCTGTCTTCGGCACAGGCGCAGTGAGTGAAGGCCGCTCTCCTGATTCCGGCTTCCTCACTGTGACGTAGTCGGCGCAGGCGCAGTGAGGAATCCGGCACCAGGAGCGTATCATTTACTCACTGCGCCTGCGCCGATGACAGAAGTGAACGGCGCAGGCGCGTGAATTCGTCTGATGGCTGTGATGGAGGCAGGCATTCAAGACGAGATGGGCGGGCATACAGGGTGAGTAGACCGAGCCTCTAGGTGCTGAAAAGACGCCCCCATAGAACCTAGAGGCTCATTTGCATAGGAATAAAAGTTAGTTTTTTAATGAAACGGCTCCACACAAAGGTCTAAGAATTGCATGGTTATGGAGATCAGACACTAGCAGATCGCTAGTGTCTGAAAGCTAATTTGGTCAAACTGAAGTGGTAGAAACCCTTTAACCCCTTAAGGACACAGCCCTATTTCACCTTAAGGACCAGGCCATTTTTTGCAAATCTGACCAGTGTCACTTTAAGTGCTGATAACTTTAAAACGCTTTGACTTATCCTGGCCATTCTGAGATTGTTTTTTCGTCGCATATTGTACTTCATGACACTGGTAAAATGAAGTCAAAAAAATTATTTTTTTTGCACCAAAAAATACCTAATTTAACAAAAATTTAGAAAAATTTGCAAATTTCAAAGTTCCAGTTTCTCTACTTCTGTAATACATAGTAATACCCCCAAAAATTGTAATGACTTTACATTCCCCATATGTCTACTTCATGTTTGAATTATTTTGGGAATGATATTTTATTTTTTGGGGATGTTATAAGGCTTAGAAGTTTAGAAGCAAATCTTGAAATTTTTCTGAAATTTACAAAAACTCAATTTTTAGGGACCAGCTCAGGTCTCAAGTCACTTTGCGAGGCTTACATAATAGAAACCACCCAAAAATGACCCCATCTAAGAAACTACACCCCTCAAGGTATTCAAAACTGATTTTGAATACGTTGTTAACCCTTTAGGTGTTGCACAAGAGTTATTGGCAAATGGGGAGGAAATTTGAGAATTTTATTTTTTTGTCTAATTTTTCATTTTAACCCATTTTTTCCACTAACAAAGCAAGGGTTAACAGCCAAACAAGACTGTATCTTTATTGCCCTGACTCTGCCGTTTACAGAAATATCCAATATGTGGCCGTAAACTACTGTACGGCCACACAGCGGGGCGTAGAGTGAAAGGTGCGCCGTTTGGTTTTTGGAAGGCTGATTTTTATGGACTGGTTTATTTACACCATGTCCCATTTGAAGCCCCCTGATGCACCCCTAGAGGAGAAAATCCCTAAAAGTGACCCCATCTAAGAAACTACACCCCTCAAGGTATTCAAAACTGATTTTACATACGTCGTTAACCCTTTAGGTGTTGCACAAGAGTTATTGGAAAATGGCGATGAAATTTGAGAATTTCATTTTTTTGCCTAATTTTCCATTTTAACCCATTTTTTCCACTAACAAAGCAAGGGTTAACAGCCAAACAAGACTGTATCTTTATTGCCCTGACTCTGCTGTTTACAGAAACACCCCATATGTGGTCGTAAACTACTGTACGGCCACACAGCGGGGCGTAGAGGGAAAGGTGCACCGTTTGTTTTTTGGAGGGCTGATTTTTATGGACCGGTTTTTTGACACCAAGTCCCATTTGAAGCCCCCCTGATGCACCCCCAGATTATAAACTCCATAAAAGTGACCCCATCTAAGAAACTACACCCCTCAAGGTATTCAAAACTGATTTTACAAACTGTTAACCCTTTAGGTGTTGCACAAGATTTAATGGAAAATAGAGATACAATTTCAAAATTTCACTTTTTGGGCAGATTTTCCATTTTAATTTTTTTTTCCAGTTACAAAGCAAGGGTTAACAGCCAAACAAAACTCATTATTTATGGCCCTGATTCTGTAGTTTACAGAAACACCCCATATGTGGTCGTAAACCGCTGTACAGGCACACGGCAGGGCGCAGAAGGAAAGGAATGCCATACGGTTTTTGGAAGGCAGATTTTGCTGGACTGGTTTTTTGACACCATGTCCCATTTGAAGCCCCCCGATGCACCCCTAGAGTAGAAACTCCAAAAAAGTGACCCCATTTTAGAAACTACGGGATAGGGTGGCAGTTTTGTTGGTACTAGTTTAGGGTACATATGATTTTTGGTTGCTCTATATTACACTTTTTGTGCGGCAAGGTAACAAGAAATAGCTTTTTTGGCAGCGTTTTTTTTTTTTGTTATTTACAACATTCATCTGACAGGTTAGATCATGTGGTAATTTTATAGAGCAGGTTGTCACGGACGCGGCGATACCTAATATGTATACAATTTTTTTTATTTATGTACGTTTTACACAATGATTTCATTTTTAAAACAAAAAAATGTTTTAGTGTCTCCATAGTCTAAGAGCCATTGTTTTTTCAGTTTTTGGGCGATTATCTTAAGTAGGGTCTCATTTTTTGCGGGATGAGATGACGGTTTGATTTGCACTATTTTGGGGTGCATATGACTTTTTGATCGCTTGCTATTACACTTTTTGTGATGTAAGATGACAAAAAATGGCTTTTTTTACACCGTTTTATTTTTATTTTTTTACGGTGGTCACCTGAGGGGTTAGGTCATGTGATATTTTTATAGAGCCGGTCGATACGGACGCGGCGATACCTAATATGTATACTTTTTTTTTATTTATGTAAGTTTTACACAATGATTTCATTTTTGAAACCAAAAAAATGATGTTTTAGTGTTTCCATAGTCTAAGAGCCATAGTTTTTTCAGTTTTTGGGCGATTATCTTAAGTAGGGTCTCATTTTTTGCGGGATGAGATGACGGTTTCATTGTTACAATTTTGGCGTACATGCGACTTTTTTGATCACTTTTATTACCTTTTTTTGGGAAGTAAGGTGGACAAAATTTCAATTTCATCATAGTTTTTTATTTTTTATTTTTATGGCGTTCACCGTTCGGGTAAAGTAACATGACCGTTTTATAGATCAGGTCGTTACGGACGCGGCGATACCAAACATGTGTAGGGAATTTTATTTTTTAATTTTTAAATCAGTGATAAATGTGTTTTTTGATTTTTACCTTTTTTTCACTTTTTTTTTGACCCAGACCCACTTGGTTCTTGAAGATCCAGTGGGTCTGATGTCTGTAAAATACAGTACAGAACCCCTATAGGTTTCTGTACTGTATTTTACTTACACTGAACAGATCTATGCTTTCAGCACAGATCTGTTCAGCACCATGGACAGCAGGACGCCTGATCAGGCGCCCTGTTGCCATGGGAACCTTCCCCGTCTGCTCAGTAGTGGTCAGAACTGCGCAGACGGGGAAGGGTAAGGACGGGGCTGCGGGGGGCTGTCTGGGGGCTCTCTCCCTCTCCATCGGGGGGCTGCAAAGGCACTGCAGCCCCCCGATCGGAGAGGGAGGGAGCTCCCTCTTACTGTTAACTTTTTCCATACAGCGGTCCGTACGGACCGCTGTATGGAAAGGGTTAAACGGCTGACATCGCATCACCGATGTCAGCCGTTTATACCAGGGTGCCAGCAATGTGCTGGCACCCTGGTATACCCACTCTACACCAACGATTATTCAATGGGAGGCGGGCGGGGGATCGCGATCCCGCCTGCCGCACCGCCCGCCTCCCGCACCGCCCCCACCGCCCGCAACACCCCCCCTGCACCTCCCACCGGGCTAAAATCATTCAGAGGTGCAGGGGGGGGGTGATAAATATATATTTTCGCCACACTAAAGTTTCTGATCGCTGCGGTCAGGGACCGCAGCGATCAGAAACTGCAGAAAGCGCAACAAACCGCAGGTCTGAATTGACCTGCGGTTTGTTGCGATCGCGGACATGGGGGGGTCACGGGACCCCCCCGCGCATTTAGCCGAGGTGCCTGCTCAATGATTTGAGCAGGCACCTTGTTCCGATCACAGCCGGCCGCACGGCAGTGATCGGAACAACACATGACGTACCGGTACGTCATGTGTCCTTAAGGACTCGGGAAACATGCCGTACCGATACGTCATGTGTCCTTAAGGGGTTAAGAATGCTATTATTTTCCATTATAACCATGTTATAAGGGAAAATAATAAAGTTCGGGACCCTATCATATACTAGCAACCATCTGTGAAAATCGCATTGCATCCGCAATGCTTGCGGATGCAATGCGATTTTCAAGCAGCCCCATTCACTTCCGTGGGGCCTGCGCTACGTGAAAAACACAGAATATTGAGCATGCTGAGATTTTTACACAACGCACAAGTGATGCGTGAAAATCACTGCTCATGTACACAGCCCCATTGAAGTGAATGGGTCCGGATTCAGTGCGGGTGCAGTGCGTTGTATAAGACACTATATGATGTATGATAGAATGACACTACATGACAGATAGGGTGTGTGTGTATGTATATATAATAGGAAAAGGATGGCGTGGCAGCCTGGTCTGGTCTAGATCCTGACTAGTCAAAGGAGCGGGGTTTACACGGGGGGGGGGGGGGGGGGGCCCATACAAAAATTTGCTGTGGGGCCCAGTCACCTCTAGTTACGCCCCTGGGTGGAGGAGTGCAAGGTCTCTAACATCCAGCAGTTCTGTGATGGCATCATAGGGGAGTGGAAGAGGATTCCAGTGACAACCTGTGAAGCTCTAGTGAATTCCAAGCCCAAGAGAGTTAAAGGGGCTGTCTCACTTCAGTAAGTGGCATTTCACTTAGGGGTGCATTCACTTTTGTTACTAGAGATATAGACACTAATGGCTGTGTATTGAGTTATTTTGAGATCACACCAAATTTCCACTGTTATACGAGCTGTACACTGACTACTTGACATTGTATCAAAGTGTTGTCCCATGGAAAGATATAATATAATATAAAAAAAAATAAATGTGAGGGGTGGACTTACTTGTGTGTGTGTATATATATATATATATATATATATATATATATATATATATACACATATAACTATGTAACATGCACAAGAAACCATCTATTTTCTGGATATAAATGGAGCAGAAACTTGCACAAGTTAGTCTTTTTCAGAAAGCGATGACCTTAAGTGATACAGCTAACTGGCCCAGCTTTCATTTTCAGGTCTGCTTGAGACTAATCCAGACAGATCAATTACTCGCTATGTACACATGAAGCATGGTGTCCCAAGACTTCTCCCATGGATCGGCACTGTGGAGATCCCAGAAGAGTTTCAGGCATTGGTCCTGCAGGTGCAGTTTCTCCACAGGGCTGTGAGGGCAATGAATAGTAAAGGTTTGCAGCTCGAGCACATTGAGCCTGTTTAGCGACCACTAAATAATCCCCATTTAATCAGATTATGTAAATTCCTACTTCAGCGCCCTCACCTCCTCTCCCTCACAACCTCCCCCATTTATTGAACGCAGGAAAAAGCATAACAAATCCTGCTAAGAGGCCATGTGTAAAGAAATACATTACGCTTAAACAGAAGAACCCCATTTACTAGCAACGTGGATGAGGTAAAATAGGAAATTGTCTTAATTTAGTAAGAAAGGTAAGACTAGCACTTGATCTATAGGTGAGTGTCATGTATGGCTATGTAGTTTACCTCAAGAAAGAGCTGCCCATGGCTCATAAAGTGAAGCTAAAACATGTGAAAGGGGCATATAAATGAGGCACATGTTTAGCAAGGCAGGTGACAGTATGTGACGAACATATGTAAAGCTGGTGGCTGGGAAATAAGTCAAACAAACATACAGATTTTAGATATATTTGTCCAGCTGCACACAACTCTACAGTAAGTGGTGTCTTGGCAATGTTCAGTGTATGTAACACTTGCATTTCATGGCTGGCATACGGTAAGAGGGTTTTCTGGTTCTTTAACCTCTTCAGGACAGGGGTAATCTAGTTTTTACATTCTCGTTTTCTCCTCACCTTCCAAAATCCATAACTTTTTTACTTCCCCTTCACATAGCCATATGAGGGCTAATCTTTTGCAGAAGTTATATTTTGTAATGGCACTATTTCATTTACTATGTTGGGGGGGGAAAAAAAACACAATTCCGCCATGGTTTTTTGGGTTTTGTTTTTATGGTGTTTCCTATTTTCTAAAAATGACATGATGACCTTATGCTGTGGATTAGTACAATATCAACAATACTAAATTTATATAGTTTTTATTATGCTACTACTTAAAAAAATAAAAATCTTGAAAAAAATGTGTAGTCATTTTTTTTTATAATTCCATCTACAGAGCTGTGTGAGACTTTTTTTCAGGAGAAGGTGTAGTTCCATTAGTACTTCTTTGGGGAACAGATAACTTTTTGATTACTTTTTATTAAGTTTTTGGGGTAGAAAGGTGACCAAAAATTGCAAATCAGCCATTTTCTTTTTATGATACATTATACTGTATCACCACACATGATAATACTTTTATATTTTAGTACTTTGAACATTTTCAGGGTCTGTACATTTATTTATATGTGTAAAATTGTCAAAGGGTGGTTGATTTGAATTTGCAATTTTTAATTACTTTATATTTTAACTTTTTTTTACTATTATTAAATTAATGGGACTTAAACATGCAATCCTTTTGATGGCTTATAGTATAGACTGCAATAATATACCTTAGCAGTTGAGATTTTTACTGTCTGCCTATTAAGCCCTGCTGCAGGCAGAGCTTAACAGGCAATTTCCTAGGGCAGGCCTGGGAGCCTTTATAAGGTTCAGGCTGCCATAGTAACCTTTCTCTGTCTAGCCTCTCAGATACTGCAGAAAATGATGGGTTAAACGACTGTCATTGGCGCATGGTTGCTGCCCATAATTATTCATACCCCTGGCAAATTTTGACTTAAAGTTACTTAAAGTTACTTGTTACTTGTATTCAACCAGCAAGTTTGCTCAAATGTAAATAAAAACTGAGAAATGGTTTTTTTTCCACAATAATGCCTCTTGTACATTGTTTTATTATCTTTTGGGATACACCTATGTCATGTCCCATGAAAAAATTACTTGATGGTTCAATAAAAGTAACTTTAAGGGTACATTCACACGTCCGTGTGTGTTTTGCGGATCCACGGATCCGTGAATCCGCAAAACACGGACATCGGCGATGTGCGTTCCGCATTTTGCGGACCGCACATCGCCGGCACTTAATAGAAAATGCCTAATCTTGTCCGCAATTGCGGACAAGAATAGGACATGTTCTATATTTTTCGGGATCGGAATTGCGGACCCGGAAGTGTGGGGCAAAATGCGGAACGAAATTGCGGACGTGTAAATGGACCCTTAGTCAAAATTTGCCAGGGGTATGAATAATTATGGGCAGCACTGTATATTACATGACCATAACACTCCAGTTATGGAGCAGGATCAGCTCATGAGCCCGTTCCATACCTCCCACACTCACCTTGGACGTACAGTTACGCACTGGGGTTAAATTGATGGCTTATACTCACCAACTAAAAACAAAATACGTTCGCGTGAATGTAGCCTAATTGTTTAACAGGCAGTTCCGTACCTTCAGTGGCAGTTATGCCTGTTGTTACTGGATGGGACTGAGCTATGCTGTACTGAGCAGTGTAAATGATGAAGGGGAGCACGACAACCTCTTCAAACAGTTGATCAATGTGGGTGTTGAGACTCAGGCCACCATCAATCTAATATTGATGGCCTTTCCTAAAGACAGTAAGTATAGCTTAATTGGACAAACAGGGATTAAGCACCGCCTCAATAAGACAATAATAGCAAATGGGTCACACTAAATAAAAAAAGGATTACATGTGTAAATGACCACATCTATGCCACAACCTTTGTAACGAATACATGTAATCATCACATTTTCTTTAAACCATCCATATATATAGATTCTGTAATTAGAGCTACTGTAAATAAGAAAAGTGCCCAAAGTTCAGTGGAAGCAAGCCCTATGTACTTTGGGTCACTGGCCACTTTTGTCATTTCAGCACTGCTTTCATTGAAGTCAATGTGTGGGTTGTTAGAAGACCCCTTTAATACCAAGACATTTTGAACAATTTTCCTTTTCTGTTCCAGCATGACTGTGCTGTGTGCAAACCAGGATCCATAATCATTTAATATTTCATATAATATATTGTGCTGCTAGAAAAAATTATTAATGAGGTGGAATTGGAAAAATAAATTAATTTGCGTCATTGATTTACAGTTTTCATATTTAACGCATTCACTGAGTGGTAAAAATTACTTTCTACTTTAATTCTGTGGTTCAGAAAGGTTACAGTTTTTCAATTTGACATTGTTTTTGTATGTTTTAATACTTTTAAAAAGGTGTTTGAAAAAATGTCTTTGCATCACCATGTTCTGACACTAAGGCCTATTGCTCCGTGGCCGTATTGCGGACCGCATTTGCGAATCCGCAATACACGGGCACCGTTTCGTGTGCATTCACTTCAATGGGTCCTCAAATCTGGAGGTGCGGAATGGAAGCACGGAACGGAACCCTACGGGAGCACTACGGAGTGCTTCCGTGGGGTTTTGTCTCGTACTTCCGTTCCGCAAAAAGATAGAACATGTCCTATCTTTTTGCAGAACGTCCGGATCGCGGACCCATTAAAGTGAATGATTCCAGGATTCGCTGCGGCTGCCCCACGGACAGTGTTCGTGCATTGCGGCCCGCATTCTGCGGGCTGCAGCACGACCACGGGGCGCACACGTTCGTGTGCATGAGGCCTACGCTGTAGTTTTTATTGACATCATTTTGGAGTATGTATGACCAGTGATGGTCAGTTCGCAGTGTTCGCCAGCGAACACATGCGGGCTGCCATCTTTAGTAAGGATAGACTCACCCGTCCGGCGATGCACAGGTAAGCCCTTACCTGTGCCTGTGCCTCGAGCTGGTCTGAAATCAAATGCGGTCACCGGGAGCAGGCCGTTCCGAGAACAGCCGCCGGGGGCCTTCATCGGGCTGTTCTCGGAACTGCCTGCTCCCGGTGACCGCATTTGATTACAGACCGGCTCCCGACACAGGTAAGGGCTTACCTGTGCATCGCCGGACGGGTGAGTCAAGATGGCAGCCCGCATGTGTTCGCTAGCGAACACTGTGAACTGACCATCACTGTGTATGACTCTTTGATCACTTTACATTTCATGTTTTATGGAGGCAATTCAGGCATTTTTATTTTTTTTCTATGATAGCGTTCACCATACAGGATAAATAATATAATAGTTCCGATGCAGCGATACCAATTTTTTTTTATATGTAAAACGAAGAAATTTGATTTTAAATTTTTATTCTTTTTGATTTTATTCTATTTTCTAAAACTATATTTTTTTTTACATTTTTGCAACAACAAGCATGCAAGCGAGTGCTATACAGAGCCCAAACCATTTTCTTGTTGCTTTTATTCTTGGCAAAAAAAAATAATAAAAGCTATGTTTTTGAAGTTTTCTTTGGCCTTGGATACCTTTACAGTACTAATTACTTATATAAACACACACATATATATATATAAAATAGATGCCTCTGTCCATCATATGGAAATGTTTTACTGCACCTGCGTATGTTTGGTGATCAATTGTATGGGACAAAGTATATGTTCCTTATGGATTGCCAAATTTTTTATCTTCTTTTTTTTCTTTTCTCATATATTTTATCACAGATGGTTTGCCACGGAGTATGGAGAGAGGAATTACGAGGTGACATTGGGGAATTGCGTGCAGTCAGGACTCATATCATGCAGAGGATGTTTGTTTTTGTTTTTATTTTTATCTATGGCCATAGTCTGATATGCACATGGCAGGTGACACTGAGGAGAACCCTCTTTGATGGTGGTGAAGTGCGGGTTATGATCAGGGGTGCAATGCGATCCTGCACTAACGTGCAGGCACGTAACTGACCGTTGGTCACGGGTGGAGATTGCGCCTCTACTTGTTGGGGTAGTCTTCACCCGACCCCGCACTGCCATCTTTGGTATGTTGGCATGAATAAGTGCAGACACCACCTTGAACCTGTGTGTAACAGACAAGATTAGCATAAACCTGTGTGCGCTCGCTATGAACATCTAACTCCTTCATCAAATATGGCGGAAGCAGTATCGAAGTCACAATGCGCAGCTGCGCAATGATGTATGCGGCTAAAGCCAGAAGTATCCAATGTACGTCACTCTGACATGCGCAGATGCACCCTAGGCACGCCGGACTGCACGCTACACCGTGGATGGCAGCCATTCGCCCTCATACTCCTCCTTCACTCTCTGATCGCAATACTTTCTAGTAAGCACCTGGCACTTTTGATTATAATTCACACATAGCACTGATCACGTTATTGATTTCAATTATGGATGTCTGTAAGCTCTCCTACTATGAGATGTAATTATGAGTACACTATTAAGGCGATACATACAGTATGGTTATAATTAGTTCCCAAAATTTTTTAGCATTTTATTTTCACTTATCTATATGTCATATTTTAAGAGATTTGTCATCAATTATGAATTAATTGCACATGTCTTGTTAATTCCATTGAATTAGCACACTGCTATATAATTTTGGCACTTTGTCTTTGTACACTGCTTGAGGAAGGCTCCTGTCTAGACCCGAAATGTCGCATGTTCTACTGGGGTAAATAAAGTTTTTTGCAATTTTTACTTCTTGGAGTGCTGCCCATCTTTTTTCTATTTTGTATTTACTGGATTGGCTTTAATCCACTTTGGGCCAGCTGCACCCACCAGCTTGCATCAGGGACGGTGCTGCCACTGTTTGTCTTATATATATATATATATATATATATACAGAACAGTCTTATAAATACAACATACAGTACCATTTTATATCAGTATTTTATGTTTGGATTACACGAAAAGTTCTCTATTTTTTATTATATGCAGCATTGAGAAGAAGTCATTTTATAAATACATTATCATCTATTATGCTGTTCATAAAAAATAAAAAAGATATATGGATCTGCAAGAGCACACAATTTAGGCTACCTATGTAGCTTGGCATAAATGGGAGGGAGGGACTTGATCTCCCAGGAGGAGAGCAAAATATGCAAGCTTCTCTGGGTCCAGCAGTGACACGCGTCGGACAAAGGGGCAGGCTTCTTATAAATGATGCTGAGGGCTCCACATTCAGTGCTTGACACACTATTCAGACATTGACAGGGCTGCCTAGATACAACTGCTCATTCTGTATGAGAAGATTCATGATGTTCAACTTGATTCTCTAAACAGAAGAACAAGAACGTATCATACTAACACTTACACTAAGACATTCAAGGTGAGTATCAATTATTACATATGTAGGCAGCATTGTATTATTCATTTTTGTATTTATTTATTTATTTTTGTGCTACAGTATTTTCATACAAAAGCTGTAACATTACATAATTCCAATAATATTTAAATATCTATCTATCTATCTATCTATATCATATCTCATATCTATCTGTCATGTCTATCATCTATCTACAGAAATATAGGCATATATATTATCTTTATCTATCTATCTATCTTTATCTATCTCATATATATCATCTATCTAACTGTCATGTCTATCATCTATCTACAGAAATATAGGCATATATATTATCTTTATCTATCTATCAATCTATCTATCTATCTAATATCTATATTATATAAAACATATATATATTGGCTTGTATCTTACAATTAATGAAATTATAAAAATTTAGTATTTTAAGTACAAAGTTCAAAGTAATTTTTAACAACTACATTTTTTTACATGTTTTGCAATTGGAAAACATGCAGCTAACATATTTTTGCAGTCTAATTTTAGATAATTCAAAATTCATATTTCATGGATGACTCTTTGCTACTGTTCTGTATTTTGTTTGAGAGCACTAAAATATGAATTAACCTGTACAGATGTCGTCAGTGATGACGATGGATTGTTTGGGGATTTTTTTAAACAAATATTTTTTTAGACAATATTTGTGGCTGTAGGTTATCCTATTATTGATGCAGATCACAGTATGAAATGATATTAGCCTTTTGTACTTTCTTTCCTATAAGTGTAGTCTAAATTATAATTTCTTTTTTATATTTGCATTCTTATTTTTTTAACTTTGCTTTTTATTGCTAAGGTTTAGAACAAATAGTAGTTTACTGCACTAGAATGGAATAATACCCCCAACAAAAATGTGCTTTCTTATCATATACCATATGATATAAATACCGTAAACCATATCAGAAAACATTTAATGATTTAATTAATGAACACAAATATTTATTACTGGTTGTACTGTACTGTTTAGTAAAAAAAAAATAATCAATAAAAGAAAAAATATATATTGTAATACACTTTAAAATATATATAGCAGACTTCAACTCTATTCCTCGGTTACATACATTTTTAAAATAGTCTATCATTATGTGTGCATTATGGCTGAAGCAGACACTAGGAGCTTCAGAAAGACCTATTATTTTAGCGTAGCACCATTCTTTTTGTTTTATGTACATGAACAGTTAAGGTAGGTTCACACAATTTTTTGGAGATGGTTTTGAGACAGATTTTCCTACAGGTTTATCAGCCAAAGCCAGAAATGCATCCAGAGGGAAGGAGAAATATATATCTTTCCTTGATAGTTCTGATTTCTTTTAAATCCACTTCTGGCTTTGGCTGAAAAACCTGCAGGAAAATCTGCCTCAAAACCTCTGACAAAAAAAATCAGCGAGCACATACTCTTACAGTTATTTATTTTGTTATAATCTCTTGTAGACAACCTTCAAGGAAAATGACTCGCAAAATCTTCACCAACACAAGAGAGCGATGGAGGCAACAGAATGTCAATAGTGCTTTTGCCGAGCTGAGAAAACTTATTCCAACTCACCCACCTGACAAGAAATTAAGTAAAAATGAAACTCTAAGACTGGCTATGAGATACATCAATTTTCTTATCAATATACTTGGAGACCAGGCTATAATAAAGGATGGAGCAACATCAGAAAAAACTATTTTGGGCATCTTTGAACCTGAGCCGCAATTGTCAAATCTTCCAGAATGGACTATGATGGATCACTCTAGTGACTCTTCTCCTGGAACAAGCAGTGATACTCAGGATTGCTGGTCATTAGTCCACTCTCCATAGGTCTGATTAATCGGGTCAGAGTTAATTGTGAAAAATCTTTGTGTTTCTAAGTGTTACCTTCTTAATTTATATTGTAAAGCAATGATTATTTTAACATTTTCAAAAAGAAAACTATGGCTTCTGGGCTACCTGAGTCATTTAATGCAGTCATGACTGATAGAATAGAATAAAGGTGCCATAATCTGCAGAGCGTGAAATTTGTGGGATGTCATTGTCAGCTATCTATATTATGGAAAATGTGCAGTCCATACTGAAAATATACTCTTGTATGTCATTTCTAAGATTATACATTACAAAAGTGTCATCCAAACCAGGCGGAAAGCTCTACAACAGAATCAACTCTCTGAATGCATCCGCGCTGCACAAGTTGCTACCTTGATGACATATGTCATATACCATCATACGGATTAGTTATATAAATGAGTACCAATGAAGAGCACACATGCAATTAATTGGATTATATATGCTGCACCATGAATATTTTTCAGCTTTGTCCAATATGGATACAAAAAAACAGCCACAGGGATAGGAGATATAATCTAGTGACTGTATTCAATTAGCAATGTAATTAGTGTAAACACTTTGGAGGACATATCCCAAATGATGTACTCAACTGATTGGGTATGTAATTGTTGATACTGTTGATACTTTTTTTTAACCTTAATTTATCTGTAGCATTCATAGATCATACTGTATGTAACTGATTTTAATGGTGCTCATAAAGTTACTTTTTATTTGTATAGCACTTACTGCCAATGTACATAGCCCATTCTGTCAGCAAAGAGTTAAGAAAAATAAAAACAAATGATGATTTTATTGGATATTTATATTGCCCAATGTTGGTAAAAAATGATAAACGAGGATGCCCATGATGAACATACTGGGAGTAGCTCTGTATTTTGGGGGTATGTTATAGGAGATTCACATCCTCGATTTAGTGATCTAGATGAGAAACTGCATTATGACTTGGTATTTACCAAGGTCAACAAAAGGTTCCCCATGACGTAGGATAATCATTCTACCATTTTTTTTATTTCAGTTTGTAAATTCGAGTTATTAAAACAATGAACATTGCAGTGTTAATATTTCCATAAATATCGGAAATTGGGGTCACACTGAAGCCTTAAATGAAAACAATCTCTATACCAAGTGAACAATATCACTTTCAGATCTTTGCTATTTGCTTAGCTATTTACTCTTTTGTTTGCTATTCATCAATGTTTGTTTCCAACTAAAATCGCTAGGCTTTCTTGTAGCTGCATTTACCAAAGAGTTTTTTTTCAGGTGTTGACATTTGTGAAATTAATATTTTGTATTGTATTTGTTTGTTAACCTATGACAATAAATTATTAAATATTGTTTTTCTCAATTTGTATTATTTTTACCTCTCTTTATGTTTACCAAAAACACAGCAAATATAAGAAGTTGGAAGGTGTGGGGGATAAAGAAACAGAGCAGTGTATTCTCAAAAACAGTGGAGCCGGTGATATACAGCGGCAATCACAGAGTACATAATCTTTGGTGCAATATAGCAATGTATAACAGTATTGTTGGCACTTTAATATCAATTTCCTGGACATCCTATGGCAGCACAGTCACAGAAGCTGGACTACAGGAAATGAAAATTTCATGTAAATACTTTTTTGTTATTCCTTTGCTTATTATAATTTGAAAAACTATAAATCTATAAAACAAGAAATAACAGTGCTTTGAGTACAGCTGGCATGAATTTCTTCTTTATGGTAAGATCTTTTCTTATTGCTTTTCCCTCGTCTTATAAATGAGCATCATAATTGGTTATCAACCAATAAACCCCTAAGGGTATTATAATAAAAATCTCAGAAAAGACCTAAAATGGATAAAAATATTTTTTTTTTATACTCATCCCTTTCTCCAATGCTGTTCTCTGTGTCGCTAGTTTGATCTTCCTGCAGTTGTTTGTTTGCAAACAGCAGCCATGATGTGTTAGGATATGGCATGCGACCGCTGCAGCCAATCACTGTCCTCAGTGGTTTACCCCTGAGGACAGTGATGGGCTGCAGCATTTAAAGGGGTATTCTGGTTAGATTAAGTTATCCCCTATTCACAGGATAGGGGATAACTATTAGATCGGTGGGGGTCCTACTGCTGGAGATCCCCATCAATCACGAGAACCGGGGCCCCATACTACCTGTAGCCAGTCAGGCAAGCGTGCGGCCGCTCCATTAATTTCTATGGGAATTCTGGAGATAGCCGAGTGATGTGCGCCCAGGCCATTATGTTTATTTCAGGGGGCTGCAGAGGGTACAGGGCCTCTGTTCGTGTGATCGGTGGGAGTCCCAGCGGTAGGACCCCCACAGACCTAATAGTTAATGCCCCTTACAGTTCCATATACCTGCATAGCACTGTGCACGTATCAATGACAAACACAGTGATGTGTTGAGATATGGCATGTGACGCTGTAGCCACTCACTCTCCTCAATGGTTTACCCTTTAGGACAGAGATTGGCTGCAGCATTGAGGTTCCATATATCTGCACATCACTGTTCATGTCACAATGTCGATGATATGTACAGTGACATTTTGGGAAATAGCATGTAATTCTGTAGCCAATCATTCTCCTCACTAGTAGAGCATTGAGAACAGTGATTGGCTGTAGTGGTCACATGCCATATTCCAACACTTCACCGGCAGGGGTAACGGACCAACACCACAAAGAAAGTTGCTTGAGGAAGGAGTGGGTAATAAGATGTTTTAATTTTTAGCCATTTTAGGCTTGTTTTAGATTTTTATCTCAGCAACACTTTTAAAGGGGTTGTGCAGCGATTTATATTGATGACCTATCCTCAGGATAGGTCATCAATATCTGATTGCCGGGGGTCCGACACCCAGCATTCCCTACGATCAGCTGTTTGAAGAGGAGGCAGCGCTTCATGCACTTCATCTGGGAAGTGCAGTGTAATGTTGATTTCACTTGACTGGAGCAAGTACTTATACTTACACTATGCCGCCACTGCACGGGAGATGAGGGGCAGTGTAATGACCAGGAAGAAACTCTAGCGTGTAGCGCCACCTCCTCTCCAAACAGCTGATCGTCAGGGGTGCCAGGTGTCAGATGCCCACCAATAAGATATTGATGACCTATCCTGAGCATAGGTCATCCATATAAATTGCTGCACAACCCCTTTAAGGACATACGGTAGATACTTTAGGCTTTAAGTATATGGTAATTGTTTTCATTTCTGTAACTTTGTGGACTTTGAGTTTTCTTTCCTTTAATAAGGAGGGCTGATTTGCATGTCAATTTTCAAGAAGAGTGTTAAACATTTCTCTCTTTTTCTGATTCATGTAGAATTGACTTTGCCTGAATCAAGTTTTTACACAAATTTGTTGAAATATATCCAAACTTAGAAAAAATACACCAGAACCATTTTAGGCTACTTTCACACTCACGTTTTGGCTTTCTGTTTCTGAGATCCATTCAGGGCTCTCAAAAACGGTCCAAAATGCATTAGTTTTGCCCTAGTGCATTCTGAATGGAAAAATATCCACTAAAAATGCATTAGTTTGCCTCTGATCAGTCTCTATTTCGCTCTGGAGGCGGACACCAAAACGCTGCCTGCAGCGTTTTGCTGTCTGCTTGACGAAACTGAGCCAAACGGATCCGTCCTGACACACAATTTAAGTCAATGGGGACGGATCAATTTTCTCGGACACAATCTGGCACAATAGAAAATGGATCCGTCTCCCATTGACTTTCAATGGAGTTCATGACGGATCTGTCTTATGTTACGGCTATGTTACAGATAATACAAACGGTTCCGTTCATGACGGATGCATGCGGTTGTATTATTGTAACAGATCTGTTTTTGCAGATCCATGACGGATCCGCCCAAAACGCGAGTGTGAAAGTAGCCTTAGAATCAGGCGGTCAATCCCTTATCCAGAAGGAAGAGAAAAGATGAGGCTACTATTCTTTTTACTTTTGGTAAACAAACCCAATAGTTCCTTCAGAGTCACTGTTAATAAAAAAAAAAAGGGATGAGCAAATCAATTCAGAATTCATCCCTAAGTTTTCAAAATAATAAGATTTTCTTAAGATTCATTTTGGTCGAATCAGAGAGACGCCAACCCCTTTGGAAAAGAGACATGCGGAAAGAAAAGTAAAACGGAAAGAAAAGTAAATGTTTCCACATGACACTTCTCTGGAAAAGAGACGTGCAAACCAGTCTTCCTTCCAAAAAGAAAAAGAGTGTCTTATTACCAAAAAATAGCTTAGCTGCCTGAAAGGCCTGAATGGGGTCCTGCGGTGTGGCGGTGTTATTTTTTACCTTACAGAGAGCGCTGAGTACACGAGAGGAGTGTTGTAATCCAAGCAATGCTCCTCTGGGTTTCAGGGTTGCACATCCCTTTCCCAGAGGGGCGTTTCTCTCTATAATTTGTGTAGAATTTAGTCAGACATTAATCGAATGTCAAGAAATTTGCTCATCTATAAGAAATACCAAATTGATATATGTTTTATGTTTCACTACTTTTGTGCAATAAAAATTTAGTTTTTACAATTCTGGCCTTGTTTTCAACACAGAATAAATAATTGATTAATTTAATAGCATGGGTTGTTATAGTTGGGGTGACACCAATCTGTAGTTTTTGAAATACATTTATTTATTTTCCATAAATATATATAAAAGATATATTTTTTTTTACTGAACATTTTATTTACCTTTGTTTCACTTTATTTTATTTTTTTACTTATGTTCCTTTGCTTCCTTATTATATCCACTGCAATATTTCTATAAATTTTCACTAAATATAACCACTATTGACTATTTTAACCCCTTCAAAACTGAGCCAGTTTTTACTGTAAAGAAGGAAATGTTTCACTTTCTGTGGTAATAACCCTGGAACCCTTATCCAAGCAATTCTGAGATTGTTTTCTCATTACATATTGTTCTTCATTTTAGAACCTACTTTGTTAGCCCTTTAGGTGCTCCACAAGAATTAAAGGAAAATGGAGGTGAAATTTAAAAATTTCACTTTTTCTTGCATATTTTCCATTTCAGTTAATTTTTTTAGTAAAGCAGTAAGAGCTGACAGCAAAACAAACTTCAACATTTATTACCCAGATTCTGCAGTTTACAGAAACACTCCATGTGTGGTAGTAAATTGCTGTATGGGCACACGGCAGGGCTCAGAAGGCAAGGAGCTCCATATAGTGTTTGAAGAGCAGATTTTGCTGGAATGGTTTTTGAGTGCCATGTCACATTTGAAGAGAACTTAAGGTACTCCTTCAGTAGAAGCGCCTTATAAGTGACCCCATTTTGGAAACTACACTGCTTAAGGAATTTATTGAGAGGTGTAGACTGCTTTGACCCCACAGGTGTTTTATATAATTTTGAAACACTTGCCTGTGAAAATGAAAACATTTCATTTCTTCCAATAAAATGTTGCATAAGTCCCCCATTTTTCATTTTCACAATGGGTAACAAAAAAAAAATAGCACCCAAATTTTGTCAAGCATTTTCTCCTGAACATGGAAATGGTTTTTGAGCGCCATGTCACATTTGAGAAGATGCTGAGGTATTTAGTGGAACCCCCCCAAAAAAGTGACCCCATTTTGCAAAACCCCACAGGCATTTCATAGAATTTAGAAACAATTGGCTATAAAATGAGAATTGTTATTTTTTCCAATAAAATGTCACTTTAGCCCCAGATATTTATTTTCGCAAGTGGTTACATGAGAAAAAAAGACCCCACAATGTGTTACACAATTTCTACTGAATCCAACAACACCCGATATATGGTCGTAAACTGCTGTATGTGTGCACCACAGGACTAAGAAGAGAATGAGCGTAATATGCTTTTGGACGGCAGATTTTGCTGGAATGGTTTTTGGACACCATGTCACATTTGAAGAGACCTTGAGGTATCCATGAAGTAAACCCCCCCAAAAGGTAACCCATTTTGGAAACTACACCCCCAAGGAATTTTTTAAGTAGTGAGCACTTTGACCCAACAAGTGTTTCATAGAATTTAGAAACGCTTGATTTAGCCTCAGGTTTTTTACTTTCTCATGGATAATGGAAGAAAAGGGACCCAACAATTTGTAACCCATTTTCTCCTGAATACAGCAACACTCCATATGTAGTCGTACACTCCTGTTTTGGTACACTATAGGGTTCAGCACAGATGCAAACAGATGCAAACTGTGCAATGAGCCGCCACACTTCTGGATGCCTCTGCATGGATGCAGGTTTTAGTAACAAAAAATGATTTCTAATAATAGGAAAGCACCCCACCTCCTCTGGACCCGTATGAAACTGCACAGATCGTAAAGTGTTGGATTAAACCTGATCTTTAAACATAACTTTATTTTATAGGTTACATTTGTTGATCGCAAGGACATTGCATATCAGTCAAACAATGGCTATTGTTTTGGGATACACCAAGGAGCTTGAGGATTGTTTGTCATAAACTTCTGCTGCATTTACATCTAGAGATTAAGCACACAATTTATTCTATGACGTTCAACAACTAAAGTTACCTTTGGCTCTGTGAATCATGTAATTCCCTGATATCCTGGGACAGTTGGAGGAAAAAAACAACACAAGGCACCCCAGAGTGTTATATTGAGGATGAAACCTGATCGGGTGACTGCAAATTGATTGGATAATGCAGTGGCAAGGGGCAAGGACAAGGTCTGAGTATGGGTGGGGGAATGGGACGTATTTGGATATGGTTGTGGCTCTTATTATAAAAGGGCATCACATTGGTGATATAGAGAGATATTTAGTGCTAGAGGAAGGTCTTCATCAATAAGTTTATTTTGATTATTTGTTCAATCCTTTGTTAACCCCTTCAGAACACTGTCATTTTTTACCTTAAGGACCAGGCAATTTTTTGCAAATCTGACATGTATCACTTTATGTGGTGATAACTTTAAAACGCTTTTACTTTTCCAAGCCATTCTGAGACTTTTTCTTTTTTTGGGAAGTTGGAAGGCTTAGAAGCAAATCTTAAAATGTTTACGAAAATTTCCAAAACCCAATTTTTTAAGGACCAGTTCAGTCACTCTGTGGGGCTTACATATTAAAAATCACCCATTAATCACCCAATTTTAGAAACTACAAGCTATTTAGAAAACCCCTTAAGCTATCCAAAACTTTACAAACTTCGTTAAAACTTAGTTAAACCTTTAGGTGTCCCACAAGAATTAAAGGAAAATGGGAATTACATTTCAAAATTTCACTTTTTTGAGCAGATTTTAAATTTTAATCAATTTTTCCTGCAACACATCAAGGATTAACAGCCAAACAAAACTCACAATTTATTACCCTGATTCTGGATTTTACAGAAACACCCCATATGTGCTCAAAAACTGATGTATGGGCGCGCAGCAGGCTTCAGAGTGAAAGGAGCAACATATGTCTTTTGGAGAGAGGATTTAGCTGGAATGGTAATTGGGAGCTATGTTGCATATGAAGACACCCTTCAGTGGAAACCCCCAAAAAGTGACCCCATTTTGGAAACTATACCCCTCAAGGAATCTTTTAAGATGTGTAGTGAGCACTTTGACCTCAAAGGTGTTTCATAAATTAGGAAACACTTGGCAGCAAAAATGAAAATTTTTATTTATTTTCACCAAAAAGTTGCTTTACACTCACATTTTGCACTTTCCCAAAGGATAACAGGAGAAAAAAATTACATTTTATTCCACATTTCCCCCCGAATATGACCCCATATGTGCTCAAAAAATTATGTATGGGCGCACAGCAGGGCTCTGGAGGCAAACAGCAAAATATGGATTTTGCTGGCAGGCCTGAATTGGCAGGCATGGATTTTAGATGCGATGTCACATTTAAAAAATTCCTGACGTCCCCAAAAATTTAAAACCCCAAGAAGTGGCCTCATTTGGAAAATTCACCCCCGTACGAACATTTTAAGTGGTGGAAAGGGTACTTTTTAGCAAACAAGTGTCTCACAGAAGGCAGAAACACTTGTCAAAAGGATTTAAAAGCACACGGCTGTGAAAATGAAAAATTACTAGCAGACCCCAATTTTTCACTTTCACAAGGGGTTAAAACAGAAAATGCACCCCAGTATGTGTTCCTCATTTTCTCCCCATTCAGGAAACGCCACATATGTGCTTATAGCCTGCTGTATGGGTGCACAGCAGGGAAACAGCAAAATATGGATTTTGCTGGCAGGCCTGAATTGGCAGACATGGATTTTAGGTGCCATGTCACATTTAGAAAATTCCTGAGGTCCCCAGAAATTAAAAAACCCCAAGAAGTGACCCCATTTTGGAAAGTTCACCCTCGTACGAACATTTTAAGCGGTGGAAAGGGTACTTTTCAGCAAACACGTGTCTCACAGAAGGCAGAAACACTTGTTAAAGGATTTAAAAGCACATGACTGTGATCATGTAAAATGACTAGCAGACCCCAATTTTTCACTATAGGGGTATGCTGGTATAATAATTATCCACATAGAGGCTGTAACCCTTATTCAGCAGTGGGTGCAGTAAGTCTCACACTGTCTTCCCACTAACTTCTAGGAGGGCGGGGGGGGGGGGGCATTCTGGGGGTTCTATTCGGGAATCTTTCCCTTCGTAAATGCGGAACTTGTGGGTGTACCCGGAGCTACTCTCATAAAGTTTGTAACTCTTAACGCCATACCTTACCCGTTTGCTAGGCAGGCACTGGCGGAATCTAATCCTCTCTTTGAAAAGTAATAGGGACTCATCTACACAGACATTTTTTTCAGAGGTGTACACCTCAGCAAACCTGGTGTTAGGCTACTTTCACACTAGCGTTTTTACTGGATCCAGCAGGGTTCAGCAAAAACGCTTCCGTTACTGATAATACAACCATTTTCTGTTCAATGAACACATCTATACACGTTATGTCACCTTGGGGAGGAATCCTGCAACTATTATATTTAAGTTCAGTGAAGGGACCTTCCCCTTCTATATTTGCTGATCTTTTGTCTAAACTGTATTGTAGTTGAACATCTTTAAGAATCTCCACCAGTATGCCAATTCTTACGACTTTCTCTTTTTTGTGATAATTTGAAGTGCTTGTGCCACCTCAGTTTGCGAGCAAAAAGGTGGAGATTCTTAACCCACTGAAACAAGTCAAAATCGACAAACGACAGACCACGTCTAAGTATTTTATCCTTTGCTGGAGTAAGTGGACTACTAGACAGATTGATCAATAGGTTATCCTCAGTAGATTTTATTGTGTCGCTGTTGGTGGAATATTCTGGTTGCGTAGTGGGTAAGGTGTTCCCTCTTCTAAAAAATTAGATTGGGTAGGTTCGTTTTGTGTGTAACGACCTCCTCTTCTCCTGAGTCTAGATAAACCTTTACCTCTACCTCTTGTTCTCTCAGTATCCGATACCTCTGTTTTAGTTGACAATAGATCTGATCTCTTATCTTGGGTACCAACAGGATTGTTAAGAAAAAGATATGCTCTATTTTCTCTAAAATCCTGTTGCTCCTTAGCAAACTGTCTGTGTTGCTGTTCTTTTAGGTGATATTGGAGACGTTTAATCGTATTCTGCAAATTATTTTCCTTAATGCTGAACTCTAGCTAGAATGGCTGCATGCAGAGGGATTCTTCCGGTTCCCTCTGCTGCTGTAGCGCTGCCATTGGCTAGAGCAGTGATAGGCAAACTGCGGCTCTCCAGCTGTTGCTGAACTACAACTCTCAGCATGCAAAGACTGCCTACAGCTTTCAGCCTACATCAGGGCATGGTGGGAGTTGTAGTTTTGCAACAGCTGGAGAGCCGCAGTTTGCCTATCACTGGGCTAGAGCGTTGTTCCAGCCAATTGCAGCGTTGGCAGGGGAAGCCAAACACTGGAGTCTCTCACCTGACCTCGGAGGAGACAGGTGCTGAATAGTTTAGCACCGGTCACCTCCACATGACTCCCCCCCTGCCCCCGCTGCAGCTCCATACTGCTTCCGGCGCTGCAACGTGCCTGTCTTCGGTGACCGGCCAATCGCAGCACTTTGAGCTGCAAGCGGGCGGAAAGACGTTATGCTGCCCTTACCTGGCATTGATGCCTGCCGGTAAGAGCAGCCATTGTGCCCCGATTCTACAGCGATCCCCTCCCAGAACACGGCGGACCTTGCGCCGTACATGTACGGCGCTGGCCCTTAAAGGGATTCTGTCACCTCGTTTTAGCCTATAGAGCTGCGGACATGCACGGCTAGATCGCTGCTAGCATGTACGCAATATACCGGTCCCATAGCGCTGTGTCCTTTTATTGTGTTTAAAAAATGATTTTGTAGATATGTACTAAACTTCTTGGAGCCCAGCCACGTCCCCCTGTGAAGGAGCCCAGCACCGCCTGCATCCTCAGAATATACTCCTTGCTCACAGTTAGATTGCCATAATCTCGCGATGCATAGTGTCGCGATGCTGGCATCAGCCTTTAGGGAAGGAACTGCGCATGCGCGAGCTCGCGCATTGCGAGATTACGGTGATCTAACTGTGAGCAAGGAGGAGATTCAAAGGATGCAGGCGGTGCTGGGCTCCTTCACAGGGGGGCGTGGCTGGGCACCAGGAAGGTTACTACAGCCCCTTGGGCACCTTACAAGGCTCATTTACATATCTATAAAATCATTTTTTAAACACAATAAAAAGACACAGCGCTATGGGAGAGGTATATTGCGGACATGCTAGCGGCGATCTAGCTGTGCATGTCCGCAGCTCTATAGGCTAAAACAAGGTGAAAGAATCCCAGCTGCGCCGTACATGTATGGCGTGGGTCCTTAAGGGGTTAATAAACTCTTTGATTTCAAGACTGCACATCCCAACTCAACGAGACCAGGGAACAAGGCCTAGCGGGTCATGCTTCAAATCAACAACAAATGTTGTGTTTTTAGTATATGCATGATCACTGTATTACCCCCACCCTTTTTAGCAGACTTGATTACTATTAATGGATCCACCCCTAATGACCTGAAAGCAAAGACCTAAACTTGGAGTAAATTGCCCCACATCCTTCTCATATTCTAACCTGTCCACCTGTAGTTTGATACTTGAGTTGATTTGCTAGGGCAATTTTTGGGTACAATTTTGCATTTAAAATAATTAGGCTTTGTACTGCTCACCGTAACTTGATATGGTTCTTGTAAGTGTCCGTGATAGTTTTAAAGGCTATGAACACCTTTTGATGTGCTAAAATGAATTTTACTTACAGTATGTTACCAGTTACCTTGAATTAAAAAGCAACACATATAAAACACTGGTATTAGTAAATACCCCCCTCTCCAACCAGAGCCGTAACTAGAAATTACTGTCCCGTAGCAAACTTTTGAACTCCCCCCAGCTACTTCCAAGCACCCCCTCCTCCCATGCAACCCCAAGGCCATCAGGATACTGTCATGCATTAAACGAGGCATGGACTCACAGGACAGGTATGTAATACTACCACTTTACAAAGCTCTGGATGCTGATTCTTTTTTTTTAAATGGCAGTAGGATCTGCTTTCAAAATCCTATATGTACTTTTATCAGACAAAAGTCTCTCCACGGTGATAATCCTTCCTATTCATTAAAACCACACACCCTTATGTGCAGGCTTTATAATAATATTGCATAGCTTTCTAGATTCTTTAAAGCCAGTTTTTCTTGTTCTTTAAGTTAGTATGGACACTAAATAAGCAGAAATACAAGAAATACATGTGGTAAGTGTAGTGTAAGAAGAAATATCTCACATGAAACAGTGGAGGTCATTCACATTACGGAGTGCCCCTGTGGCCTCCAATACGTTGTTTGGACCCTCCATAAATTGAAGAAAAGATCTGCATACAAGAACATATTGGGAATATATAAAAGGGGCTTCAGACACATAGGGGGGAATTTATCATGAGAGGAATATTTGAAGTCAGTTTTGCTTGAGTCTACGTTTTTGTACTTTATGCCACATTTATCAAATGTCTCATGTTACTGTTAAATTTTTCTTATCCTTAGACCTAACACTTTTGTCTAGAGAAGCTACTCCAGTTTTCCTACTCCACCTCCTACTGGAAGGAGATGGTGACTTTTTTTTTACTCTTTTAAAAAAGTCCAAGTAGAGGAAGTGGCTCAGCACTCACCCTTTGATACTAATAAATCTTCACTTTATTGCCATAATCAGAATACAGGCAAATGTGACGCGTTTCGGCTAAACAGCCTTTTTCAAACAAAGGGTTGATCCACTTCTTTTACTTGGATGTATGGGCCTGCAACCCAGGATACAAGCACCACCACCTTCTTCCAGAGTGCAGACTGATTATTTCTAAGAATTTTTAAAATAGTGTCAATGATAAATCTGGAGTGAAACTCATTACCATAGCTAACCACACCTACTTTTCCAATCAAATTTCAAAACTGGAGGGAGTAGTGTAAAAATGCAAAAAGTTGCAAAATTTTGTGCAATTGAGTTAAAAAAAAGTTTTCAAACTTTTGCTCAATCCAGTGCAAAAAAGTCATAAAAAGCCATATTTTTTGCGACTTTTTGATGCCAGAAATCAGGAGTTAAGGTATGATAAATCAGGAAGCACTCATTAGTATTTGCCCCTTAAGACTTTGGTGTGAAAAATACTTCTTACAGGATGAAAAATATTGTATATAGAATTTTTTTTTCTTTTTATTTGTTTTTCACAATAAAAACCGTATTATTTAAAAACCGTTTAAATTGCCGCATCCCAAACCATAACTTTTTTATTTTTTATTTTATGGAGCTATGTGAGGGCTTCATTTTTGTGGACCGACTTTCGTTTTTATTGGTATAATTTTGGTAAATTTAATGATAATTGTTTACAGTGGGTCATTATGGACACGGCAATACCAAATATATTTTATTTTTGCATTTTTATCCTTTGCAAAGGATTTTTCAATGGAAAAAGGGTATTTTTTTAACATCAATTTTTTTTTTATTCAACCTCCCGTTGTAACCTCTTAGATGCCACTCGCTTTTGACCAAAGCATTTAAGAGGCCTAAATCGGTGCTTCTGCAAATGTGGGCCATTAGAGCAGGAGCCAAGCTATCATATGAGAGCAGAGCTCAGCTATCATGTGCGACCAGTGCAGCACTTAGACTGGGCCGTCCTGCCTAAAGCCCCTTTGTGACCATGTTAAAAGGTGTATTGGTGGTCACTAATGGGGCCGAGGTTACCCTTTTAATTAGAGATAGAATATATCTACAGTATATAGCTCTCTATTTATCAAACTTTCTATCTAGATATGTCTAACATAGATACAGTAAATGGATAGACAGACAGATCATGGTCACAAAGCATTAGTCCCTTTGCAGGACAGCAGTAAAGGGGGGTTCAGAAATGGACAGATGAGAGAAAGAGGAGGACGGGGAACAAGCTAGCCATCTCCTTTTCCTCTTATATCTGTCCCTAATGGTGCTGTATCCAATCCAGCACAGTGAAGACAGGGAAGTAAGAAGGCAGTATGTGCCCTCCACAGAAAATTGAAGGGAGAGGGGTAGGTTGGGAAGAGACAGGCTTCTGACTGCTGACGGAAACAGTGTGAGAGCAGCACATGGGGTGATGTCTGCTGTGCCTGCGTTTTGTGTTGTGTTGCTTTTTTAGGGCTTCTTCCATAGGATTTTTTCCACACCAGCCTCCTAGACATCTCCATCTCTCAATGGGGGAGACCTACCCTGTAAGTGCCCTCTCTGTGTCCGAGCTGTGAGTCTGCAGCCTCACAGGTTGCCTGCTTCAGCTGTAAACTAGGTGGGTGGGCTCTAGGCAATCATCTAATTCTGCCTAGTTCTTCTTATCACTACTCTGTCCATTGCAACACTAGAGTAGTGCAGATCTGGACAGAGGAGTCATACTAGTATGTCAGGCTTGGGACATCTACTGCCCCAGGTCCTGTATGTAACTAATGACTCGTGCCATGCCTGGCTGCAGCCCTGGCGTGGGCTCTCTACTGGTGCTATGATGGTAGTTATGACTTTGAATTTCCCTATGTGTTTCACTCTCCCTCCTCATGCTTTCCGCCCTATCTACAGCCTGTGTGCTCTGCCCTCACTTAAGACATGGATGGTTTTCCCCTCTCCACATTCTGATCTGCAATGTACAACCTACACCTCTGCTGCTTTCACTAAGGGCAGAGAGCACAGAGGGCCAAATGAACCAGGAGCTGTGTTTTCAGATCTATGTCAGATTCAGGACAACTAGTTATGTGAAGACATTGCATAAACTGCCCAGCAGCATAATGGCAGGAAATGGTAGTGAAGACTATCTAGAAAGTTACTTAGTTCTGCCTTTAGGAAGTAAATGAGTAATAAATAAAAAAAACTGTGGAAAGATGATGTGTTCATAACTAAATGGAGTTTTATTTCAGACTGAACGCGTTGAACACGTTAATTCCTCCTCTGCAAAATCATAATACGCAGTCATTGAGCTGTTGTTTGGTACTGATGTCTTTAGATACCAAAACCTGCCATACTAACTGAGGCTAGATTTCACAAGATCAAAAGACTTTGATTCCCCTTAAAGGGAGTCTGTCACTTAATTTCCATAGTACAACTACCAACAATGGCCATCAGATGTTGTAAAATCATTATAACCATCCCTTTATGCCATCTGGGTCTTTATTCCTTGTCTAGGAATAGTACTTTTATTCCTATGAAAAATGGCTGCCAAGTGCACTGCCCAGCTAGGTGGGCTTTCCTTTTCAAAGTGCCCAAGCTTTTTCAAAGATTTCAGCTCTTGCAGTTCCTTTTTTTACTTCTCAATCACTAAAGGTTGGCGTTTCACACTCCAGTCTTAGTAAACACCCTGCATGCCTATTATTGCATTTATAAAAATTTTTGTTCATGCACCAGAACTTGTCTTCTCCAGCCAGGACCTGGGGCAGATTTCTGGTGTAACGTGCGCCAGTTTTCTAGCAATATTGTGCCATGAAGTGTCTATACTTTATGTGTCACTTTGCAGTCACCCAGTGTTTTTTTTGTGAACTGTGACCTGTCAAGGATTTTGCTGGTATACTGTGATCTTGTATTGAATCGGTTTCATGACAAATTGGAGCTTAAAGGGTTTCTATCACCTCGTTTTGACATAATTAGCTGTCAGACACTAGCGATCCGCTAGTGTCTGCTCTACCAAACAATGCTATTATAATACCTTTGTGTGCAGCCGTTTCCATAAAAAACAAACTTTTATTGATATGCTAATGAGCCTATAGGTGCTATGGGGCGTCTTTTCAGCACCTGGCGAGGCTCCGTCTACTCTCACAAAATGCCGCCCAGCGCGTCCCTCCAGCCCGCCCATCTCCTCTGGAATGCGATCCTCCCTCTGAGCCAGCAGTCTGAACGCTCCCTGCGCCGGCCTCTCCACTGCGGCTGCGCCATCTGTTCCTCGGAGCACTCTGACGTAATCGGCGCAGGCGCAGTGGAGATGTCTGTGCAGGGAGCGGTCAGACATTCACTGCGCCTGCGCCGAATACAGACGCGCACGGCACAGGCGCAAGAAATTATGTATCACAGTTAGTTAAGAATGGGGAAATAAGATCACTAATAGAATTATGTCCTGGAATGAACTTAGACTTAATGAGTCGGTATCGATATCACCAATTGAAACACGCATTTGATGCTACACAAAACAGGGAATATTTTATAACTACAAAACATGAATTGACACATTTTTTTTATCAACACATGACAACTAGGGTTACTATTTTCCAAGTGTATAGGAGGATAAGGAAGGGTTTCGGAAAAATTTTAAAATTTGATAGTGAGGAAAAATGGGCAAAAGATATAGGACTAAACACAATAGAATGGGGGAACATATATAAAAAAGACAACGATTTCCAGCAACTTTAGGTTAATCTATTTTAATATTATCCATAGAATATATATGACCCCTACATTGCTAAGTAAGATTTATAAAGAGCGAGAATCAAATTGTTGGAAATGTAGAGAAGAGTCCGCAGACTATATGCATATGATATGGAGCTGTTCAAGTGTGCAATTCTATTGGAGTGATGTTTTCCGCGTCTATATGCATATGATATGGAGCTGTTAAAGTGTGCAATTCTATTGGAGTGAGGTCTTCCGCGTCCTAAGAGCAGAGTCTTTAATATCTCTTCCATTTAACCTGGAAGTGGCCATCCTAGGTAGCATGCCTTCATTAATTAGAGATAAAAAGAAAAAAAGGGTTTGGATGAAAGGTCTTATGGTCACAAAAGTGATTATTGCGAGAGAGTGGGGTTCAAAAAAAGCACCAAACACTATGGAGTGGAAAAATTTACTTGCACGAATTGAGAGGTTTGAGAAACATGCGGCTCACAGCGGATGAGTGGCACCGCCTGGGGAGGGTGAGGGAGAGAGAGCCACCACCAGTGGCGGGCACCGAGTGTACCACCAAGAGGGGGTGGGGTGGGGGGAATGTACTCAATGCGGGTGACAATCAATCCGGCTACATTGAAATAAATATGATGTGAAATTTAATTAGGGACTTGGGTACCCCCCAAAATAAAAATACTTTACTTATTAGCTTTTTAATGTTTTTGCTTACTGCATCTCATTATATTGACTGTCTTGGTAGATTGTGTACCAAGGAAACCGGATTTTTGTATTGTCAAATAGTTTTATTTGTGCATTTTGTATTGGGAAAAAAAATAAAAGAATAAATAAAGATGGCTGCGCTCCTTTTGAGTACAGCCTTCTGTTCATTCACTTTAATGGGACGGCTCATAATTACACTACTCACCACTGCAATGTCGACAGTTAGCAGGTAAACAATGAAGAGAAGGCTGAGCTAGCACACAGCATGTCCTTCTCTTCAACCAGCTGATCAGCGGGGGTGCCGGGTGTCGTGCCCCCGCCAATCTGATATTGATACCTATCCTGAGGATAGGTCATCAATATTAAAATCCCGGAAAACCCCTTCAACCAAATTGGAGATAAGGTGATGGTAGACACGTCTGTAGCAGCTGCATAGTCTGCATGCTCTTGGCCCTATGGCTAATATTAGCGTGGCATGAAAATTCTCCAGGAAGTTAAATAAAAATGAAATAACAAAAGCACATTAGGCAAAACTGTGCTAAAAGCATAAATAAATACATGTGCTTTTTTAGACATTTCATGGCTATGACATGGTTAGCCAGTAAAGTACAAAGGAGCATACATTATTGGAGACAAGGAAAAACCTCACCATTAATGGCTATGTACACCTTAAGGGGCAATTTTATTTTTATGATCGCATTTTACTCATTTTGGGCTTAAAATCATTCAATCAATTGGTCTTTATTAAAAATATTCAGCTTCTTTGTCATAAAGGGTTAACGTCTGCCCAGAGAATCTTACTTTCACTTTGTGCCGATCATCTAATAACCCTTATCTTTAAATTACTAATAGCTCAAGAACACTTATTTAAGCCACATTCTTATCAGTAATATAAGAATTCAGCTATAATGAGTTTATAAGATCGGAGATCAGAGATAAGAAGTTGTCAGTTGAGATGCCTGATGGAACACCCATCAAAAACACAGAAAATATCAAGGCTGTACAGAGAAAGGAGCTCAAAATTTGAAAAAATGATTTTTAGCAGAGTACAATGTAATAATAAAAAGATTGCCCCTAAAGGTGTCCGTAGATTTTAAAGCTGTTAATCATATCACAGAATGGGACTACAGATGAAAACCAAGGTGGGGATTTATCATGAGGGGGATTTTCAAAGCCAGTTTTGCAGGAATTTGCATAATCATAATTTGTGACAAATTTATAATGTGTTGTACAATGTTTAATAAATTTAGTGCACCATGAGACATCACTCCACTTTCTATGTCACCCAGGAAAGTACATAGAAATCACTGGGCCTCATGGCAAGAATCTAAATTGGGCTCCATGCCCCATTTATAGCACATCCCAATACCCATTCCAGGCCTCACCATTTGCTCCATTAACTGTCCTTGCTGATGCGTTATATTATATGCCATCTGGGCCAGACTGTGATTACAAAACAGCTCTGGGACACAAAAGAGGTATAACAGATGCAGTGTGTACAGTTATATATATGTACCCACTGCATCTATTATAACTTGTACCTCACATATCAGTACACTGCTGTATATACTACATATCTGTACTGACTATATTTATTCTACCTCGTACCTAACATATCTGTACACTGCTGTATATATACTATATATATATATATATATATATATATACAGTACAGACCAAAAGTTTGGACACACCTTCTCATTCAAAGAGTTTTCTTTATTTTCATGACTATGAAAATTGTAGATTAACACTGAAGGCATCAAAACTATGAATTAACACATGTGGAAATATATACATAACAAAAAAGTGTGAAACAACTGAAAATATGTCATATTCTAGGTTCTTCAAAGTAGCCACCTTTTGCTTTGATTACTTCTTTGCACACTCTTGGCATTCTCTTGATGAGCTTCAAGAGATAGTCCCCTGAAATGGTCTTCCAACAGTCTTGAAGGAGTTCCCAGAGATGCTTAGCACTTGTTGTCCCTTTTGCCTTCACTCTGCGGTCCAGCTCACCCCAAACCATCTCGATTGGGTTTAGGTCCGGTGACTGTGGAGGCCAGGTCATCTGGCGCAGCACCCCATCACTCTCCTTCATGGTCAAATAGCCCTTACACAGCCTGGAGGTGTGTTTGGGGTCATTGTCCTGTTGAAAAATAAATGATGGTCCAACTAAACGCAAACCGGATGGAATAGCATGCCTCTGCAAGATGCTGTGGTAGCCATGCTGGTTCAGTATGCCTTCAATTTTGAATAAATCCCCAACAGTGTCACCAGCAAAGCACCCCCACACCATCACACCTCCTCCTCCATGCTTCACAGTGGGAACCAGGCATGTAGAGTCCATCCGTTCACCTTTTCTGCATCACACAAAGACACGGTGGTTGGAACCAAAGATCTCAAATTTGGACTCATCAGACCAAAGCACAGATTTCCACTGGTCTAATGTCCATTCCTTGTGTTCTTTAGCCCAAACAAGTCTCTTCTGCTTGTTGCCTGTCCTTAGCAGTGGTTTCCTAGCAGATATTCTACCATGAAGGCCTGATTCACACAGTCTCCTCTTAAAAGTTGTTCTAGAGATGTGTCTGCTGCTAGAACTCTATGTGGCATTCACCTGGTCTTTAATCTGAGCTGCTGTTAACCTCCGATTTCTGAGGCTGGTGACTCGGATGAACTTATCCTCCTCAGCAGAGGTGACTCTTGGTCTTCCATTCCTGGGGCGGTCCGCATGTGAGCCAGTTTCTTTGTAGCGCTTGATGGTTTTTGTGACTGCACTTGGGGACACTTTCAAAGTTTTCCCAATTTTTCGGACTGACTGACCTTCATTTCTTAAAGTAATGATGGCCACTCGTTTTTCTTTACTTAGCTGCTTTTTTCTTGCCATAATACAAATTCTAACAGTCTATTCAGTAGGACTATCAGCTGTGTATCCACTTGACTTCTCCACAACGCAACTGATGGTCCCAACCCCATTCATTTATAAGGCAAGAAATCCCACTTATTAAACCTGACAGGGCACACCTGTGAAGTAAAAACCATTTCAGGTGACTACCTCTTGAAGCTCATCAAGAGAATGCCAAGAGTGTGCAAAGCAGTAATCAAAGCAAAAGGTGGCTACTTTGAAGAACCTAGAATATGACATATTTTCAGTTGTTTCACACTTTTTTGTTATGTATATAATTCCACATGTGTTAATTCATAGTTTTGATGCCTTCAGTGTGAATCTACAATTTTCATAGTCATGAAAATAAAGAAAACTCTTTTAATGAGAAGGTGTGTCCCAACTTTTGGTCTGTACTGTATATACTATATATATATATATATATATACATACAGTGCTGCCCAAAATTATTCCTACCCCTGGCAAATTTTGACTTAGTTACTTTTATTCAACCAGCAAGTAATTTTTTGACGGGATATGACATGGGTGTCTCCCAAAAGATAATAAGACGATGTACAAGAGGCATTATTGTGGAAAAAAAAAATTCTCAGCTTTTATTTACATTTGAGCAAAAAGTGTCCAGTCCAAAATTACTCATACCCGTCTCAATAATCAATAGAAAAGCCTTTATTGGCTATCACAGCAATCAAACGCTTCCTATAATTGCAGACCAGCTTTTTGCATGTCTCCACAGGTATTTTTGCCCATTCATCTTTAGCAATGAGCTCCAAATCTTTCAGGTTGGAGGGTCTTCTTGCCATCACCCTGATCTTTAGCTCCCTCCACATATTCTCCATTGGAATCAAGTCTGGACTCTGGCTGGGCCACTCCAAAATGTTAATGTTGTTGTCTGCTAACCATTTCTTCACCACTTTTCTGGTGTTATTTTGGGTCATTGTCCTGCTAAAATGTCCACTGGTGCCCAAGGCCAAGTTTCTCTGCAGACTGCCTGATGTTGTCGTTGAGAATCCTCATGTATTGCTCTTTTTTCATGGTGCCGTTTACTGTGATTAGGGTTCCCTGGTCCATTGGGTGAAAAACACCCCCAAAGCATTAGGTTCCCACCACCATGTTTGACAGTGGGGATGGTGTTCTTTGGGTTGAAGGCTTCTCCTTTTTTACGCCAAATGAAGGAAACATCATTGTGACCAAACAATTAAATTTTTGTTTTATCTTTGTCCAGATGAGCTTTTGCAAAGACCAAGCAAGCTTTTGTGTGCCTTATTACTTACTGGTTAAATAAAAGTAAATTAAGTAAAAATTTGCCTGTGGTATGAATAATTATGGGCAGCACTGTATATATATATACAGTATCCCGCAAAAGTGAGTACACACTAGAGTTGTCACAATACCAAAATTTTTATTCAATTTCGATACCATAAAAAAGTATTGCGATACTCGATACAATTCGATATGCAAAAAAAAATAACACACCAAAAAAGCCGCACACATTCTGCATTTTATGGAACATCTGGACCATAATAGAACAGTCCTATCCTATTTTTGGGGGTGACAACGTGACAAAAAATGGCTAATTGCGCGGTATTGATATTATTTTTTCCTGTTATGGCGTTTACAGCCTAGGAAATATTTTTTTATATTTTAATAGTTTGCATTTTTTCGGGGAGCGGTGATATGTAATATGCTTTTTTTTATTGTTTATAAATGTTATATGTAAAATTGGGAAAGGGGGCGATTTAAAGGTTTAGTATTTTGGTGTTTTTTTTTACTTTTTTTTTACTAACTATTAGCCCCCTTAGGGGCTAGAACCCTTGTCCTATTTACCCTAATAGAGCTCTATTAGGGTGAATAGCATTCAGTAGCGTCCTGGCTGCCATGGTAACCAATCGGAGCCCCAAGATTACACTGCTGGGGCTCCAATGAGAACTGCCACTGTCACCAATGAGGAGGAGGGGAGGAGGGGACTCTGTGGCCACTGCCACTAATGAATATAACAATGAGGGGGCGTCTGTGGTCACTGCACCACCAATGATTATAATACTGGTGGGATTGGGGGGAGCACTGCTCCACCAATGGTTATAATTTTACTGGGGTTGGGGAAATAGGGCGCACTGTGCCACCAATAAATATATTTAACACATTAATTCAAGTGTAGGCAGTGGGTGCCGGCGGCAGTATCACATAACCGGCCTCTATGACAGGGTGCTGTGATCCTTGTCAATTAACCCCTCAGGTGCGACACCTGAGGGATTAATTGCCACGGTTCTGCAGATCACCCTGCTTTGTTATTGAGGCCAGGTGCCGGGTATGTGATGCCGCCGTACCTCACATATCAGTACACTGCTGAATATACTATTTATATCTATACATATTTCATCTATAATAGTGTGTAATATATGCAGTGTGTGTGTATATACAGCAGTGTACTGATATGGGACATACAAGGTATAATAAATGCAGCATGTACATTAATATGTGGTCTGTTATATATTATGGTCACTGTGTGTGAGGTACATGAGGTGATTGTAACTGTTTGCAGTATTACCATATTTTTCGCCCTATAAGACGCACCGGCCTATAAGACGCACCTAGGTTTTTGAGGAGGAAAATAAGAAAAAAATATTTTTAACTAAAAGGTGTGCTTTTGGTGGGTTTTGAATTAATGGTGGTCTGTGCATGACACTATTATGGGGGATCTGTGGATGACGCACTGTCATGTGGGGGATCTGTGGATGGCACTGTTATGGGGGACCTGTGGATGGCACTGTTATGGGGGATCTGTGGATGGCACTGTTATGGGGTGGGGGGATCTGTGGATGGCATTGTTATGGGGTGGGGGATCTGTGGATGGAACTGTTATGGGGGGATCTGTGGATGACACTGCTATATGTCATCCACAGATCCCTCTCATAACAGTGTCCCCCACTTAATAACAGGATAAGAATTCATGTTTATAAATACTTCGGTGAGCGGCGGGGCCCGGTGTAAGAGTAGAGTGACTGCACCGGGGGCTGGCCCTAGTTCCGGACTGCAGCCCCTCCTCTCTCCCGGCTCATACATTGCAGTCTGCGATGTAAAATGGAAGAATTCGCCCCATGAGACGCAGGGGCATTTCCCCCCCACTTTTGGGGGGGGGGGAAGTGCGTCCTATGGGGCGAAAAATACTGTATATTTGAGTGAGCAATGAGTAAAAACAGGACATGGGGGTGGCAAATTAAGAGTGAAGTGGAGGACCTCCTCTTACCACTCCATTCCAGTGGATCAATGCAGAGCAAATTATGCACTTCTAATCCTTGCTGTTAGAGGTTGAAGGACCTGTGATGATGTCATCACAGGTCCTGGCAGATGCACCTTTCAAACCTGGGAACTACACCATTCTTGGTACAGTTCCATTGCTAGATCATGCAAGACCTGTGATACTGAAGATGATGTCATCACAGGTCCTGGCAGATGCACTGTTCTCACCTGGGAGCTACACTATTCCCTGTGCCGTTCCCTTGCTAGATGTACAGGACCTGTGATGACATCATAAAAGGTACTTTAGGTTTATCCACTGACAATAGGAATTTTACATTGAAGATAGACAGGAGCCAGTATTGAAGGTTGTTAAGGGAAATATTAATTATTGATATTTTTGATAATACCAATAATAAATATTCATAAATAGACGTGAGTCGTCTAGTGATGACTCCGCCTATTTATGCCTAAATGATAACTAACTATGTTATCTAGCTAATTAATTGACTAACTAGCTACCTCTGTCGCCTATACACTCCACTGAACTAAACTACGTGCGACTTACTACTACGGAGGTCACTAAAAACACCATACACTGTATTACGAACAATAAAGAATATTTATTACACAATACAATTATACAAGTCTAATAATACGCTATATCTATATATATTTATAGATCAATGGATATAAATATATAGATACATATAGACGTAGACACCGCAGTAAAGTAACGGTACTACAATAAACACAATACAAACCTAACTACACTACACAGTACACAATTCCCATTCCACCACACACACACACTATCTATACATTACACTCACACACATATAAATACCAACCCACCCGTCTGGCTACTCACTGTCCCTACGGGGTACAAAAGGTAAATGGTGGCACTGCAAGGGTTAATACTTGCAGGCCAGGGATGTAGCCATGAGTACAGGTTCAGGGAATACAGGGTTAATACAGCCCAGCATTGCAAGGGTTAATGCGGGGCTGTAAACCACACAATCAGTCAGTCTGCAATCTCTTTGTCCTGAGGTGACCAGCAAACAAGACCATCCTACTGTTTAGGTCCTGAACAAAAGAGGACCAGATACTGATCAGCTGTTATCCTACAGGCTATCAACACAAGTTTTTCTCTAAACATGGGGGATGAACTGTTGATAAGAGTTGATAGGAAATTGAATCTAGGGAATATTTAATACACTTCCCTCTACATATACATAACATATCCCACTTGGCCATTCAACGCCAATATACATATATATATATATATATATATATATATATATATATACTAGACATATATATATATATATATATATATACAGTACAGACCAAAAGTTTGGACACACCTCATTCAAAGAGTTTTCTTTATTTTCATGACTATGAAAATTGTAGATTCACACTGAAGGCATCAAAACTATGAATTAACACATGTGGAATTATATACATAACAAAAAAGTGTGAAACAACTGAAAATTTGTCATATTCTAGGTTCTTCAAAGTAGCCACATTTTGCTTTGATTACTGCTTTGCAGACTCTTGGCATTCTCTTGTTGAGCTTCAAGAGGTAGTCACCTGAAATGGTTTTCACTTCACAGGTGTGCCCTGTCAGGTTTAATAAGTGGGATTTCTTGCCTTATAAATGGGGTTGGGACCATCAGTTGCGTTGTGGAGAAGTCAGGTGGATACACAGCTGATAGTCCTACTGAATAGAATGTTAGAATTTGTATTATGGCAAGAAAAAAGCAGCTAAGTAAAGAAAAACGAGTGGCCATCATTACTTTAAGAAATGAAGGTCAGTCAGTCCGAAAAATTGGGAAAACTTTGAAAGTGTCCCCAAGTGCAGTCACAAAAACCATCAAGCGCTACAAAGAAACTGGTTCACATGCGGACCGCCCCAGGAAAGGAAGACCAAGAGTCACCTCTGCTGCGGAGGATAAGTTCATCCGAGTCACCAGCCTCAGAAATCGCAGGTTAACAGCAGCTCAGATTAGAGACCAGGTCAATGCCATACAGAGTTCTAGCAGCAGACACATCTCTAGAACAACTGTTAAGAGGAGACTGTGTGAATCAGGCCTTCATGGTAGAATATTTGCTAGGAAACCACTGCTAAGGACAGGCAACAAGCAGAAGAGACTTGTTTGGGCTAAAGAACACAAGAAATGGACATTAGACCAGTGGAAATCTGTGCTTTGGTCTGATGAGTCCAAATTTGAGATCTTTGGTTCCAACCACCGTGTCTTTGTGCGACGCAGAAAAGGTGAACGGATGGACTCTACATGCCTGGTTCCCACTGTGAAGCATGGAGGAGGAGGTGTGATGGTGTGGAGGTGCTTTGCTGGTGACACTGTTGGGGATTTATTCAAAATTGAAGGCATACTGAACCAGCATGGCTACCACAGCATCTTGCAGCGGCATGCTATTCCATCCGGTTTGCATTTAGTTGGACCATCATTTATTTTTCAACAGGACAATGACCCCAAACACACCTCCAGGCTGTGTAAGGGCTATTTGACCATGAAGGAGAGTGATGGGGTGCTGTGCCAGATGATCTGGCCTCCACAGTCACCGGACCTGAACCCAATCGAGATGGTTTGGGGTGAGCTGGACCGCAGAGTGAAGGCAAAAGGGCCAACAAGTGCTAAGCATCTCTGGGAACTCCTTCAAGACTGCTGGAAGACCATTTCAGGTGACTACCTCTTGAAGCTCATCAAGAGAATGCCAAGAGTGTGCAAAGCAGTAATCAAGGTAAAAGGTGGCTACTTTGAAGAACCTAGAATATGACATATTTTCAGTTGTTTCACACTTTTTTGCTATGTATATAATTCCACATGTGTTAATTCATAGTTTTGATGCCTTCAGTGTGAATCTACAATTTTCATAGTCATGAAAATAAAGAAAACTCTTTGAATGAGAAGGTGTGTCCAAACTTTTGGTCTGTACTGTATACATATATATATATATACACACACATATATGCACAATTATTCCACTTCCCTCTACATATATATATATATATATATATATATATTTATTTATTTATTTATCCACAGATGCTTGGGGCACATCTATAAACATACACATATACATACATACAAAACCGTGGGTATGAATGGGCAGCAATAAGCCCACATACATACTGTCATGCTGAGATAAGTGTGTATATATATATAGACGTGTTCAAATACATACACACATATCTATATATATATATATATATACACACACACACTCACATATACCTGGGGCATCACATACAGGGGACATACATATGTCCCCACTTGCCATACAGGGCCAATATATACACAGCCATACAGGGAATATATATCCCTATTTGCTATATAAAGGGGCCCATACATATACATATATACACATATCAATGAAGGAGCAGATACATATATATATTTATACGCCCACCTGACTTCCCTCTACAAAGGTAATTAGGGGACGGTGGCTATCCTTCACTGTGGGCCCCATAGCAGCTGCGTGGTTTGCCTCTATGGGAGGTACGCCACTGATGTCACCCCTTTACTGGAGTAAGATTGGTGTATGAGTGGTGTAAAAATGCAAAAATGTCCCAAAACATTTGAACAAAAAAGTACAAAAAGTCTCAAAGCCCTATTTTTGAAGCAAGGATTCTGAAGTGCAGGACTTCATAAATTCCTCCCACAATCTTTATTTAACTTATTTGAAAAGCATTAAATGAACCTAAAGTACAAATTCACTAATCTCTAAAAACCCTCCTAGTTAATAGGACTACTATAATAGTGTCATTCTTAGCACCCTAGAGCATATGAACCAGAACGGCGTGGATCCAGCTGGAACACATATACCACTAGTTTGGAAGTGTGCAGATATTTAGTCCTGATGATTCTTGAATAAGAACGTGACAATAAAAAATGTAAAGAGTTATTGATTCCCATCTCAGACACTGATGGCATAATGCTACGATATGCCCTCAATGTCAGATAGATGCAGGTCCTACCTCTAAGGCCAATCCAAGGGGCTCTAAAGTGAAGCAGAGCGTGCTGCACATGTATGGTGTGCTCTCTATTCACTGATATGAGAGTTCTGAAAATAGCCTATTATAGACTATGTGTGGAGAGCACACTGCACATGCACGGACTCCTCTCAATTCACTGCAATGGGACTGCCGGGTCAGTGCTTGGCTATTTTTGGAACTCCCAAAGCAGTGAATGGAGGAAGGCCAACTGGCCATGAATGGGCAGCAATTCAGGGGATCCATTCTAGAAACAGGAGTGGGTCCCAGAGGTGGGACCCGCAACCATCTGATTTTGATGGCATATCCTAGCAATAGCCCATCAATGTCTGAGATAGGAATAGGGCTTTAAAACACAGAGTGCTGAGTATAGGAACAGGCACTGTTTGGGAGGGCGATGGCATGTCCTATCATCAGGTAATCCTCATGTGATAAACTACTCTTATATGACTGCCTTAGTAACTTTATAGAACAGTAAGAATGGGAATTGAGAAGAGAAAATACCGTAAGTGCTTACTACAAAGTTCACATATTGAATAAACATTGTGATTTCTGAGAAAGATTGTGCCCTATCCACCTTGTTATTTTATGAAGAAAACCAGGAAATTCAGGATCGTGTGCATTGTGGGTTCCCCATCTACTGCAGGATCCAGTTTAAGAGCTGAGTGATCTACAGAAAGGCATACAACTGGGGATAGATAAATGCACCACACAATTACAAAAGCCGAACAAATTATAGTAATACACAGTAGTTGCCTATGTGTACCAATAGGTAGCGCATCAAGACATAGAGTTGAAGAAAATATTCATTACAATTGACTTCTACTGCTAGATGGTTGAGTGATGAAAGCCAAAGGAGAGAATGGATAGCTTAACTACTGACCTAAGGGGACAAAGGTCAGCTGCAAGTCTTTCTTCCATCTCATATGGGCATAACAATGTAGTAGGGATCTAAATCCAGGCACTGAAATATTTATATGCATAGCAGGTGCTATGTGACCCCTCTGGATAACATATAGTCAGCTGTGAATACATTGATGCTGTAACTTAGCCTTCCACATAAGCACATGATTATTGTGAATGGATCGCTTGATATGCTATGGCTATGGTTTTGCTCTGTTGTTCGTAAATCCAGGGAAGCAGTGTTTACATGATGTACAAGCCATCTTTACATGATGTATCCACATTATATGTGAAAATCATATGACCCAAAGAATGACCTGAAAATACTTTGAATGGGACACCTCTCCCTCACTAAGCCTCATCCCCCTATGTGTATGTACGGCAATTACCTGATCACCATCTTTTCTGACTTACATTATCAATTTTGAGCTCATGCCTGCACAGTTGCTTCAAGGGGATTTACCGCCAAACTACAGACGTGGACAAAATTGTTGGTACCCTTTGGTCAATGAAAGAAAAAGTCACAATGGTCACAGAAATAACTTTAATCTGACAAAAGTAATAATAAATTAAAATTCTATAAATGTTAACCAATGAAAGTCAGACATTGTTTTTCAACCATGCTTCAACAGAATTATGTAAAAAAATAAACTCATGAAACAGGCATGGACAAAAATGATGGTACCCCTAGAAAACACAGAACATAATGTGACCAAAGGGACATGTTAATTCAAGGTGTGTCCACTAATTAGCATCACAGGTGTCTACAACCTTGTAATCAGCCATTGGGCCTATATATATGGCTCCAGGTAATCACTGTGTTGTTTGGTGATATGGTGTGTACCACACTCGACATGGACCAGAGGAAGCAAAGGAAAGAGCTGTCTCAAGAGATCAGAAAGAAAATTATAGACAAGCATGTTAAAGGTAAAGGCTATAAGACCATCTCCAAGCAACTAGATGTTCCTGTGAGTACAGTTGCACATATTATTCATAAGTTTAAGATCCATGGGACTGTAGCCAACCTCCCTGGACGTGGCCGCAGGAGGAAAATTGATGACAAATCTAAGAGACGGATAATCCGAATGGTAACAAAAGAGCCTAGAAAGACTTCTAAAGAGATTCAAGGTGAACTTCATGCTCAAGGAACATCAGTGTCAGATCGCACCATCCGTCGTTGTTTGAGCCAAAGTGGACTACATGGGAGACGACCAAGGAGGACACCATTGTTGAAAACGAATCATAAAAAAGCAAGACTGGAATATGCCAAACTACATGTTGACAAGCCACAAAGCTTCTGGGAGAATGTCCTGTGGACAGATGAGACAAAAATCGAAGTTTTTGCCAAGGCACATCAGCTGTATGTTCACAGACGAAAAAATGAAGCATATCAAGAAAAGAACACTGTCCCTACTGTGAAACATGGAGGAGGCTCTGTTATGTTCTGGGGCTGCTTTGCTGCGTCTGGCACAGGGTGTCTTGAATCTGTGCAGGGTACAATGAAATCTCAAGACTATCAAGGAATTCTAGAGAGAAATGTACTAGCCAGTGTCAGAAAGCTTGGTCTCAGTCGCAGGTCATGGGTCTTGCAACAGGACAATGACCCAAAACACACCGCTAAAAACACCCAAGAATGGCTAAGAGGAAAAAATTGGACTATTCTAAAGTGGCCTTCTATGAGCCCTGACCTCAATCCTATTGAGCATCTTTGGAAGGAGCTGAAACATGCAGTCTGGAAAAGGCACCCTTCAAACCGGACACAACTGGAGCAGTTTGCTCATGAGGAGTGGGCCAAAATACCTGCTGAGAGGTGCAGATGTCTCATTGACAGTTACAGGAAGCGTTTGATTGCAGTGATTGCCTCAAAAGGTTGCGCAACAAAATATTAAGTTAGGGGTACCATCATTTTTGTCCATGCCTGTTTCATGAGTTTATTTTTTTACATAATTCTGTTGAAGCATGGTTGAAAAACAATGTCTGACTTTCATTGGTTAACATTTATAGAATTTTAATTTATTATTACTTTTGTCAGATTAAAGTTATTTCTGTGACCATTGTGACTTTTTCTTTCATTGACCAAAGGGTACCAACAATTTTGTCCACGTCTGTAAGTGCTCATCCAGCTCCCTATTATGGTCTATAACATGTTGGTGCAAAAACAGAATATTCTACTTGGCTTGTCAATGCAACCATTGAATGCATGTGAAGTGTGATAACCACTTTTTGGAGCCAAATATGTTCTTAAAGAGGTTTTCCAACACAGGCCTGCTTTTTAAATACCACTCCACCATTCAACTCTGAAGAGAAGCATACATACCTGTTCCCCACCACTCGGTTTAGGCTCTGTGGGTACTTGACTCTCTTCTGAGGTCTTGTGGTTCCCACAAACTTCTGGCATGGACAGGGGTCACATGCACCACTGCAGCCAATGACTGGCCTCAACGGTGATGTGTCTCCAAGCGGGACATGACTGAACAGTGATGTGCCATCTGGGGACATGTCACCGCACCGATGTACCTCTTTAATGTAATTGTAACTTGTAATTGTAATCTTTATAGAGAGAGGTATTTAAAAAACATTTTATTGAAACCTAAATTGTGATGCCTTGGTAGAGTAACTAACTGAAGCGTACATTACTTTATATAATGTAACCACTTACTTTATATATATATCTGTTCCAGTTTATATTCCACTGTTGAAATGTATAAAAAAATCAACTTCTTGAAAAAAATGTGCGTGGCCTAAAACGACTGGGAGTGCTAACAATTTACCCTCCTAGTCATCATAGGCCACACACATTTTTTTTGCAAATAGGTTAACTCACTTCCTAAGTTAGCCCCCCTCAGGTCTTCCCAGGCTGTTTCCATCATGCTCGCTATTATGTTTTTATTAATTTATTTTACATTTTTATTTATTTTATTTAGATAATTTTTTTAAGGGGAAGCATAATTTGTGAAATAAAAAATGATGTCTCCATAGGGATTATTTTTAATGTTTACCTCCTATCTTTTCTTAATGTTATATATCTATTTGAGACGTTGACTTTTATCGGACAAGCCATACGTTTTCCAGGCATCATTTTGGGGTAAAATGTATAGCAGCATTTAATTTATTAGAATTTTTTGTATGGTTGTACAGGTCAACCAAGACAAGTATGGGGGCATATAACAAATATATGTTGTTAGCTTTGATAAAATAAATTTGATCTATTCTAAAAATGTGTTTTTGTATTTTGTGTTGTGATTTTTATTTAGTATTTTCTTTCACATTTTTTTTATTCTCCCTAGGGGAACTTTGTTATCTATTTTCTTTTCAGTTAAAATGCAGTTGAAACATTTTAAAATGCAGTTTTACAGGCATCTGGTAGGGTATACCTAAAGGCCCTTTTACATGGCCAACGTTTGGGGCAATTATCGGATATTATAATTCGTATGAACGCTCATTCCTGATACTTGCTCTATGTAAATGTATAAATTCCAAATTTGGGTCGCTGTACTGTGAATTTTATTCTCCAGCAAATATGTAATTAAAATGGTTAAAATACTCGCAATAGAAGTCCTCTTCCCAGGTCCAGCTGTGTGTAACCACAACAGTTACATGCTGAGGGAAGACTGACATACATCCAATGCAATATGTATATTTTCTTATTCAGAAATGACACTAGAATTGTCAAGTTCTGTTTGCATATATTTTATTAGAACTAATCCCCTTTCCAGAAATGTGATTTATATGGTGAATACAGAAGAAGATTGTAAAAATCTGCACCCGCCCAGTTTTAGTCATCAATTACAAGTAAACAAGTCATTACAGTATCATTATTGATGATGTCTACATTGTGTTTCCTACACAAACTTTTAAAGCCTTTTTAGAGCCATAGAAGAAACCACCGGGACTGAATCCATGATTTGCTGAGAATGAATCTGTGCCTTATCAGTGGACTGCAGATTCTGGGACTCTCTTATCAGCAGAGAGCAGATTACTTGCCTGATCTGCTCTCCAAGCTGAGTACAAATCAAAAGATGTGAGGCTTTTATTTAGCACATTGTGAATAAAGCGCTCAATCTCCAGCCAGATAAATCAATTAATGTGATGCAGAGCAGTTTTCATTTTCCTTGCATTTTCTTTATGTTTATGCAGCCACCCTTTACATTTCTCTGTAGATTGAGGTTGTAATAGCATCTATGAGTCTCTAGAAGAGGACTTTGCGATTTTGCAGGTGCAGTCTTTCAATACAATGTAGCAGGCCAATCCATCTAGTTCCTCCTTCCTTTGTTCCTTGCATTAGTATCCTTCCCCTTGTGTGGGACACTTTGTTTCCACCAAGCTTTTCTTTCCAATCTACAACACTGCGGCTAATCTGATTATGCAAATTGTTACTTCATAAATCTAGACACGGGGTCCATTGCAAAAGGAAAGAGAAGAGCGTGGCTCAAGGGGCTACATGGGGGGGGAGAGGAAGGGGGGGCAAAACAATAAGTTCAAGTTGGTTAAGAAAACATCTTCAGTGTTCGCGAACACAGCACTTACTGAGAAGTCTGCACAGCTCTTGACTATCTGAAGTGTTAAAAACCATTGCAAGCATACTACTGCAGGACTACTATACTGTATGCTGTCACTCACATTCATCACAACACAACTCTCAGTCATTATAAACTTTTCTCTTAAATGTATGTATATTATGCAAAAGTATGGAAACGTGTATAATAGAGTATTAACCACTTTTAGAGATGAGCAAATCAATTCTACATGAATCAAATTTGCTACGAATTTCCCAAAAACTTTGTTTTTCAGTGAATCCACAAACTGCTCAAAAAGACTTCCACCATTTTGAGAATACAGGGAAGGTGAGAAAAGGAAGAAGGCGGGTCAGACAACCCAGTCCTGTCCTGCCATAACGCCTTGCAGTAGCCTTACCCAATGATGAGGGACTACAGCTATGATGTCAGACGTGTCATAGGCACTCTATTGAAGCCAGGACCTTCATGTGATTTATGGGCTTGTACATTGGAGGGATAGGACGTCTGTTAGATAGAGGAAAACACTGTTACAGACAGGAGTCAGTGTGTAGTTGTGTAACAAATTCAGGCTGCCTCAGGGAGGCTGCTAGTGGACACCATTTTAAACTACTAGTCCTAGCTAGCTAGCTTTTTATTTTTGCAGCTTCATTTTTCCATTCTGCTTTCTAAGAGTCAAAACATTTTTAATTTTCCATTCATATGAGGGCTAATTTCTTTTTAGGGACACTGTTTTTAATGCAACCGATTAATTTAACATATCTTGTGTTGGAAAATGGCAAACTGGAACTGTGCGCTAACGGTGAAATGACAACCTTCCTTTATGGATCACTAAAATAACAGCCAAATGATACTTTATGATCACTTTTTGTTAAATTATTTTGGGTGGGCAACATGATGGAAAAACTGAAAATCGGCTATGGTGCTCACTGCGCATGAAATATTTTAATATTTAAAAAGTTTGGATATTTGAAGATGCAGCAATAGTAAACATGTTTTATGTGTAAAATTGTGGAACGTGTATCATAGACTGTAATAGTATACTACTGCATGGTAAGGGATTTTGACAGACTGCTTACTGACTGGATATTATAATGGACTCTATTCCACTAAGGCCTAGTTCACACGAACGTTTTTTTTGCGGGTGTACGGGCCGTTTTTTTGTGTTCCGTATACGGTCCGTATACGGAACCATTCATTTCAATGGTTCCGCAAAAAAAAACGGAATGTGTTCCGTATGCATTCCGTTTCCGTATTTCCGTTTTTCCGTTCCGTTGAAAGATAGAGCTTGTCCTATATTTGGCCGTAAATCACGGGTCGTGGCTCCATTCAAGTCAATGGGTCCGCAAAAAAAACGGAACACATACGGAAATGCATCCGTATGTCTTCCGTTTCCGTTCCGTTTTTTCTGAACCATCTATTGAAAATGTTATGCCCAGCCCAATATTTTCAATGTAATTACTGTATACTGTATATGCCATACGGAAAAACGGAACGGAAAAACGGAACAGAAACGGAAACACAACGGAACTCAAAAACGGAACAACGGATCCGTGAAAAACGGACCGCAAAAAACTATAAAAGCCATACGTTCGTGTGAACTAGGCCTAACAGTTTTTTTAGTAAATTATATATACTGTCTATTGTAATGCTGTGGGCCCTTATGACCAGTTTTAAAGACAGACAGGGACACAACAAAGTCACTTCAATACAGTTTATTGCTTGTTCCAGCCAACTACGGCCCCTTTCACACGGGCGAGAATTCCACGCGGGTGCAATGCGTGATGTGAACGCGTTGCACCCGCACTGAATCCGGACCCATTTATTTCTATGGGGCTGTGCACACGAGCGGTGATTTTCACGCATCACTTGTGCGTTGCGTGAAAATCGCAGCATGCTCTATATTGTGCGATTTCCATGCAACGCAGGCCCTATAGAAGTGAATAGGGCTGCTGGAAAATCGCAAGCATCCGCAAGCAAGTGCGAATGCGGTGCAAATTTCACGCACGGTTGCTAGGATGGAGACCCGATCATTATTATTTTCCCTTATAACATGGTTATAAGGGAAAATAATAGCATTCTGAATACAGAATGCATAGTACAATAGCGCTGGAGGGGTTAAAAAAATAAAAATAAATATAACTCACCTTAATCCACTTGATCGCGCAGCCCGGCTTCTCTTCTGTCTTCTTCTTTGCTGTGTGCAGGAAAAGGACCTGTGGTGACGTCACTTCGGTCATCACATGATCCATCACCATGGTAAAAGATCATGTGATGGACCATGTGATGACCGGAGTGATGTCCCCGCAGGTCCTTTTCCTGCACACAGCAAAGAAGAAGACAGAAGAGAAGCCAGGCTGCGCGATCAAGTGGATTAAGGTGAGTTAAATTACTATTATTATTTTTTTTAACCCCTCCAGCGCTATTGTACTATGCATTCTGTATTCAGAATGCTATTATTTTCCCTTATAACCATGTTATAAGGAAAAATAATACAATCTTTTTTTTATTTTTTTATATTCTTTATTATTTTTCATATAAATTATCATTTACATTTAATTTATCCATTTTACAGTACTTTTCAAACATTCATTTTGTTTTCCTTTTATTAAACAACTTAACCATAATATACATAAATATAGTATTCTCTCTCTCCCCACTGCTTGTATAGAAAAGCAAAAAATAAAAAATTGAAAATTAAGAAAATTAAATTAAAAAAGTTCTCTCTCTCCTCCCTCTCCGATCCCTCATCTCAATTCACTTTAGCCATTTCTGCCAGAGTTCATCGAATCTAGCTTTTTTTTTTTTCCAGATACTAGATGAAATTTCTCTCTTGCAAGCGAGGTTCTGGCCTGGTGCTCCCACTCCCTGACCTCAGGGACCACGCCATCTCTCCAATGTGCTACAATGCATCTCCTAGCTTGGAATAAAAGTTTGGCCGCTATCTCCCGATATTTAACGGAGCCTATCCCATCCAGCCTCCCCAATATACAAGTTTCAAATTCCCAGGGGACTCTAAATCCATGTTGTTCTTGTATTATTTCATGCACCTTCCACCAGAATTCTCTAATCTTCGTGCATGTCCATAATATATGGATATCATCTACCCCTAACTGCCCACATTTTTTGCAGCTAAACTCCTTGGTTTTATAATATTGCATTAGCTTTTTAGGGGAGTAATATAGGCAATATATTATATTAAATTGCGTGATTCTATGGGAGAAGTTATTTGAGACCCCATTTTTGGCCCTCATCACCCCCTCCCAAAATTCCTCCTGTTGAGGCTCCAAAGCATCCTGCCATTTATGCCTTAGGCAGTTAATTGCACTTTTTTTGTTTTTTGAGTTAACAAACTGCCATATATCTTGGACACCAATTTCTTCCCTGCTTTTAGTTTAAAGATATCGACTAGGGGGGGTGGGAGAGTATCGATTTGTGTTCCCCTACCTAGCGACCCTCGTAGAGCTTGTTTCAGTTGTAAATATAAGAAATTCAGGTCCTTATTTCCAAACCCGCCTTCATTTTTAAGATCTAGGTATGTGACTATATCTCCCTCCCGCCATACCTGCCCCAATCTAAAGATTCCATGGTTCCACCAAATTTTCTGTTCAATTGTTTTCAGTTCTGTGAGAAGTATATTATCCCATAATAAGGTATCTGTATGTGGTCTAGTCTGAGACCACAATTCTCTTACCTCTTTATAAGTTTTAGTCCTTAGCCCAAATAGTGATATTTTACTGATTTGCTGCTGTGACAAGATATCAGCTTCCACTATGAAAAATACTGCATTTATCCAGTTTTTTATATATTTGTGAATTACTCCATATTATCATATTTCTAATGTGGCCAGAAAGAAAGTATAGTTCCACATCCGGAGCTGATAATCCTCCCTCCTTCTCTCGAGTCTGCAATATTTGTGCTCTTATTCGCGGTTTCTGCCGCACCATATTAAGTCCTCCAGTAAGGAAGCAATTTTTTTGAAAATCTTTTTGGGGATTATTATCGGCGCATTCCATAGTATATAATTCATGGAGGGTAAAATGCACATTTTCACCAGTGAAATTAAGCCATTGAAACATATCATTTTTTCCATACTTCTATTTTCTTCCTAATTTCTTGTATTTTAGGTATTACATTTAACTGAACATAATCTTTGGAGTTAGGCGTTATTTGGATCCCTAGATATTTTACTGGTTCATCTGCTCTCTTAATTTCCAATTGACCCGTTACTAACCCATTCAAGGGATCAATCGGGATACACGCCGACTTAGACCAGACAATGGATATAATTATTTTTTTTTTTATCTGTGCTGCGACCACGGCCGCTAACTTTTTACCCGGTATATGTGAGTAGATGTAATTGTCCATTACATAATTTTCCTTTTGTTGTTCAGCCTGCAAAAACATTTCATCTTCCATTTTAGTAACTCTGCTCCTCCATTCTTTAAAGTTTAGTTCTGTGGGGTTTTCAACATTTTTTTTCGTACATTTCCGCCTCCTGCTCCAGTACTAATCATTTCTTCCTCAAACTTTTCTTATATAATATAGTGTATTTTGTGATAATTCCCCTAATGAAGGCCTTTGCAGCCTCCCAAACCATGTTATTTACCGCTGAACCCTCATTATATCAAAATATTCCCTAATCTCTTGCAAAACCTTATCATGTATACCCATTATATTTATCCACCCTAATTTATGTTCATATTCCTCTTTTTTCTTCACCTCCCTTTTTATATTTATGTTTATGGGGTTATGATCCGAAATCCCGCATTGACCATACTTGACTCGTTCAATAGCCAATATGCCTTTAGTGTTAGTGAAAACTAAATCAATCCGTGATAGACTCCTATGTGTTTTTAAAAAGCACGAATATTTCTTTAACTTCGGGTGCAAAATCCTCCAAACATCCATCCATCCCAACTCTTTTTTTGGGATTTTTAACCTAGTATTTTTAACCTAGTGTCCGTTCCTCTTCCCTGTAAATTGCCTATCCTACAGCTATCTATATTTCCATCCATTACATTATCAAAATCCCCCATTACCAAAAGTGGTTTATCTCCCACTTTGATCGCAAGGTCATGGATTTTCAATAAAACATCTGTTTTAAAGGGGGGCAGTATATAGACATTTGCTATCAGCCATGCTATTCCTTCTAATATACAGTCCATAAAAACATGGCTACCTTGAGAATCTATCAATAATACAATCTACAGAACACCGATCCCAAGCCCGAACTTCTGTGAAGAAGTTTAGGTTTGCGTACCAAACATGCCGATTTTTCTCACGTGTGTGCAAAATGCATTACAATGTTTTGCACTTGCGCGGAAAAATCGCATTTTCCCGCAACGCACCCACACCTTTTCCTGCAACGCCCGTGTGAAAGAGGCCTTATAGTTCAGTTCAGCTGGATCGCAAGTAATCCGTTCATGTTATCCACAATAAAGTCAAGCAGGCTCTGGGCTCCTTTAGAAGCATCCACAGGCTAGTGTTTGCTTCACACGTGCCTTGCAGGGTGTGATCTACAGCATCTCTCACAGCAGACACACCCTGCCTCATGCTGCTGACTTTTAAATGCAATCGTGGACATGGGCCACATATAAACCCCGGAGTGGATCATGGGGAGTAAGCACCCACCAAGCTCTTTGCTTACTCCCAGTAAAAGCCAGGCTCGGATTAGTTGTTACCAGCTATACTAGGTAACAACAGTATCCACTATCTATCTTAGTGGACACTCGAGCTTCTGGCTTCCACTCCACCAAGGCCGGGTACCTTGGTGGGACGTCTCAGGTACACAACAGCAAACAACAATATGTATCTCCTTAATAGGTTTCCTGCACCATTCTGGGAGATAACGAAAATTTACTTGCTGAAATTTATGTTTCCTGGAATCCGTAGGCAGCACACACCAAAGGGCTAAGTCCCCTATGTACAACCAGAATAGAGACCAATTAGCAAGCAGTAGATTGATTAATTGCTTAGTACCTCCCAGTATAAAGCACCACAGAACACACAGAGCCATGTATTGTATGCAGCAATAATTTATTAAGGATGGGCATATTGTGCTGCCTACGGACTCCAGGAAACAAAAATTTCGGTAAGTAAATTTTCGTTTTCCTGTTCGTCCTTGGCAGCACACACCAAAGGGATTTCTAAAGCAGTACTCAAAGGGGGGGAGCACTGGTCGCCAACTGTAGCACTTGTTTGCCAAAAGAAGCCTCTTCTGCTGCCTGAATGTCTAGCCTGTAGTGTTTAATGAAGGTCAATGATGTAGACCATGTTGCGGCTCTGCAGATTTGTTCCAATGGGACTTGTGCCAGTTCGGCCCAGGACGAAGCTGTAGACCTTGTTGAATGGGCCTTTAATAATAATGGACATTGTAAATCAGCCATTGAGTAGGCTAACTCTATAGTCTGTTTGATCCACCTCGCTAAAGTTTCTTTACTGGCACTTTTACCCTTATTAGGGCCCTGGTGCTGTAAAAATAGACTTTCACATCCTCTGAATGATGAAGTGACTTGTAGGTAGAACAGAAGTACTCTTCTGTTATCCAGGAGATGAGTTTGATCCTGGTCTTGGGTGTTGGACTGGATTACTGGGAGTGATATCTCCTGGTTAATGTTGGTAGTCGAAGCAACCTTGGGCAAAAAACCTGGCATCGTGCGTAGAACCAAGGAGTGGCCTAAGTCCCTGAAATATGGTTCTCTGCAGGATAGAGCTTGTAGATCACTTATACGCCTTGCTGATGTGATTGCTACTAGGAATAAGGCTTTTCCAGACAGATGTTTTAAGCTTCTTCTAGCGGCTCAAATGGAGGTTTACTCAAGGCGGACAACACCACCGACAGGTCCCATGATGGAATTGGAGAATGGAAGGAAGGATTAATATTCTTCAAGGCTTTGAAGAAAGTGCGGATTAATGGATTGTTTGAAAAATTTCCTTGTTGCTGCGCATTTATTGCAGTAAAGTGAACCTTCAACGTATTCGTTTTCAGACCTTTTTTGAAGCTGTCATGAAGAAAGCGAATGATCGTATTTAGTGATTCTGGGTCTTCTGAGTTACTTTGACACCATGTTTTAAAGATGCGCCAAACTCGATTGTAAACTTTCACTGTAGCCGGCTTTTGAGCAGCTAGGAGAGTATCGATCACTTCCGTGGGAAGACCTAGATGAATTAAAGAATCCCGCTCAGTCTCCAAACCGATAACTTGAGGTGGTTGGGATTCGGATGAAAAAACCCGTTCTGACTGAGGAGGTCCCGTCTGGGTGGAATCTTCCAAATCCACCCTTTGGATAGACGGAGCGGTAAATGGAACAGAATATTTTGGTCTTTCTGTTCTGTTCCGTTGCCATTACTTCCATACGAGGTTCTCCCCACCGATTCTTGATCTCTGCAAAAACAGCCGGATTGAGACTCCATTCTCCCGGATGCATCTTCTTGCGACTGAGTAGGTCGGCCATGACATTCAATGCACCCTTTATATGGACTGCTGTTATTTCTTGTGTCCACACTTCGGCCCATGCCATCAGAAGACTGCATTCCCTGGAGAGACTGCTGTTTCTTGTCCCTCTCTGTTTGTTTATGTAGTACACCGTGGAGACGTCTGACTTAATTAACACCCTGTGGCTCTTTAGATGATCCTGGAAATGAATCAAGGCTAGGCGTACTGCCTGTAGTTCCCTCCAGTTGGAGGACCTCTTGGAATCTGCTGTGTTCCATTTCTTCTGCACCCACAGATTGTCAACATGGGCACCCCAGCCCCAGGAGGAGGCATCCGTAGTGAGGAGAATCTGGGTTTGAGATTGCAGACTTCTGCCTTGTTGAAGGCGTTTGGGTGACATCCACCACCTGAGATGATGACGCGTCGACACTGGTATTACAAACTTTCTGTCCAGGGTTGTGATAACTCTGGACGCTGTGAGGATGGCATGTTGTAGCTCTCTGCAGTGAGCTCTTGCCCATGGAACTGCATCCACTGAGGAAGTTAACCGACCCAGTAGAGACATGGCCTGACGAAATGTTACCCTGGAGGCAGATATCAGGTGTGAAACATGTTTCTGGATAGCAATTATCCTTTCTGCGGATAGCCTGACATTCATTTTCTTTGAATTCAGAATAAATCCCAGAAACTTTATCTCCTGAGAAGGAACAAGTTGAGATTTTTTGTGGTTTACCAGAAACCCATGATTCTGAAGCATTAGTAGACCTTCTTTCAAATCTGTCGATAGTTGAGCCGCAGAGTTCGCTATCAGAAGCCAGTCGTCTAGATATGGTATGCAACATAAGCCTTTGAGGTGCAATGCTTCTGTCAGGACTACTGCTACCTTTGAAAACACCCTGGGTGCCGATGATATCCCAAAGGGTAAACAGGTGAACTGAAGATGCAATGTTCTTTGTTGAGTTTGAACCGCTATTCTTAGATACTTAGATATTCTTAGATACTTCCGATGCTTGGGAAGGATTGGAATGTGTAAGTATGCATCTTGGAGATCTACCGATGCCATGTAGCTGTTCTCCTCTAATAGCGAGATCACCGATCGGATTGATTCCATTCTGAACCTCTTCTTGGCAATATACTTGTTTAGGTATGTTAGATCCACTACTAGCCTCCACTTGTTCCCTGGTTTGGGTACCGGGAAAACCTTGGAATAAACGCCTTTGCCCGCTTCCATACAGGGCACTGGCTCCAATGCCGCCTTCTCTATGAATTCTTCTAACAGTTGAAGGATGACTGGATTTGTCTGGTTTATAAGAAACCGGTCTGGAGGGTAATTTGAAAATTCCAGGACATAACCTCTCTGAATAGTGGAAATGACCCAGGTGTCGCTCGACGTGTTCTCCCATGCTGCTGAAGTCTTTTAATCTCGCTCCTACCCGGGGATGAGGCCTGGCGTCATTGTTCTGCGGGCCTCTTATCTTTTTTCCTGAAGTCAGGTCTCCCTTGTCTGCTACGAAATCTTCTTTGTCTGTCAAACTGCTGTTTGTTTCGAAATCTAGGGGATCTTCTTCTCTGAAAACGAAAGGATCTGGAAGGCTTCCTTCTTGTTTCCGGAAATGTAGAAGCTTTGCCGTCATTTAATGACTCTGGAATTTTTTCCAACTGAGGGCCAAGCAAGGACGTGGGCTGAAATGGAAGATTACAAAAATGGAATTCTGACAAGAGGTCACCTGACCATTGTTTAATCCATATGGCCCTTCTGGCGGCATTAGTGAGAGCCAAAGAACGTGATGCAAACTTTAATGAATCTAATGGAGAATCACACAAGAACTCAGATGCATGCTTCATAACCGGGATATTTTTTTATATTTCTTCCCTTGGAACCCCATCTTCCAGGTCATGGGATAATTGGGAAAGCCAGATCCGCAGAGATCTTGCCACTGGCACGGAGGCTAGGGCCGGTACACAGGAAGAAGCAGTGGATGCGTATGCTTTTTTTAAAAAAAGACTCTGCCTTCTTGTCTACCGGATCCTTAATCAAGGAAGACTCTTTAGGGATTGACATCCAATCTTTACATGTGTCGTCCGCTAATTTATATGTATGCTTAAGGCTACTTTCACACTAGCGTTCGATCGGATCCGTTCTGAACGGATCCGATCATATTAATGCAGACGGAGGCTCCGTTCAGTACGGATCCGTCTGCATTAATAACTTAGAAAAATGTCTAAGTGCGAGAGTAGCCTGAGCGGATCCGTTCAGACTTTCAAAGTAAAGTCAATGGGGGACGGATCCGCTTGAAGATTGAGCCATATGGTGTCATCTTCAAGCGGATCCGTTCCCATTGACTTACATTGTAAGTCTGGACGGATCAGCACGCCTCCGCACGGCCAGGCGGACACCCGAACGCTGCAAGCAGCGTTCAGCTGTCCGCCTGGCCGTGCGGAGGCGAGCGGAGCGGAGGCTGAACGCCGCCAGACTGATGCAGTCTGAGCGGATCCGCATCCATTCAGACTGCATCAGGGCTGGACGGAAGCGTTCTGCTCCGCTCGTGAGCTCCTTCAAACGAAGCTCACGAGCGGACAGCAGAACGCTAGTGTGAAAGTAGCCTTAATCTGGAACTGGGATCCGTTTTTTTATCCGGTTAATCCCAATCTTGCTTTAGCCAATCATTGAGCAGCGGGTGCCCTGGAAAAGCTTTGCATCCTAATTTAGGAAAATAAAACAGCTTGTCACATTTTTACTTATTAGAAATATCTCTATTGGATTCAATAGTGTGCTTGACTGCTTTAAGAAGATCCCCTAGGTTCTCTTTATGGAACAGCATGGTGTCCTCCATATCCTCAGAATCTGAGTCAATTTCTCCCTCAGATAAGGAACTGTCCGAGGATAAGGCAAACTGTGGCTCTGAAGTCACATGCGATTTTTTTTATTTTTTTATTGGAGGCCCTGACTTAATTAAAAACAGAGGATAGCTGATCCTTAAACCAGTGCAGAAAGTCATTAGTCTGGGAGGGAGGAGACTCAGAATGTACACAAGTGCAGCCCTGACACAGACCAGAAAGGGCATCATCTGGCATAGGTTGTTCACAATTCCTGCAGGAGCGGTGTCTGGATTTTCTTTTTCTTTTAAGAGATTCCTCTGGGGAGGCAGACATCTAATAATAAAATTCATTCCTATACCCCAACACCACCGAGGAGTGTGCACAGAGGAAGGGACAGCCGCATCAAACCTATGCCAGATCTTGCCAACATGTTATCCCAGTACGCTAACCTTACTTACCTCGGTAAGCAGTGGGAGTAGCGTCCTGGCGAGCGCCCATAGTAACTGTACCACGGAGTTTAAATACTTCCGGGACGCGCCAGCGGGAGTGCGCATGCGCGAGACGTTGCGATTCCCCAGTATCATCTCGCTCCTGCGCCTCCGCTATAGCGCGCGTCTCTGCTGCCTCAACCTCAACCCACACCATGCAGAGGGAGGCAAGCAGAGAATGGAACGAGGTGCTGCCGACTGCACTGGGGAAAAACACACTCGCAACCATCTTCAGGGTGAGGGACTTAAAAGTATCACACCTGGGAGGGGATAACTGTGGGAGTCGGTCTCTTCAAGTTACCTAGTGAAAATAAAATACATGGCTCTGTGTGTTCTGTGGTGCTTTATACTGGGAGGTACTAAGTAATTAATCAATCTACTGCTTGCTAATTGGTCTCTATTCTGGTTGTACCTAGGGGACTTAACCCTTTGGTGTGTGCTGCCAAGGAGGAACAGGAAACATACCTTCCTTCATATATGAGGCGCTATATATATATATATATATATACAGTACAGACCAAAAGTTTGGACACACCTTCTCATTCAAAGAGTTTTCTTTATTTTCATGACTATGAAAATTGTAGATTCACACTGAAGGCATCAAAACTATGAATTAACACATGTGGAATTATATACATAACAAAAAAGTGTGAAACAACTGAAAATATGTCATATTCTAGGTTCTTCAAAGTAGCCACCTTTTGCTTTGATTACTGCTTTGCACACTCTTGGCATTCTCTTGATGAGCTTCAAGAGGTAGTAGTCACCTGAAATGGTCTTCCAACAGTCTTGAAGGCGTTCCCAGAGATGCTTAGCACTTGTTGGCCCTTTTGCCTTCACTCTGCGGTCCAGCTCACCCCAAACCATCTCGATTGGGTTCAGGTCCGGTGACTGTGGAGGCCAGGTCATCTGGTGCAGCACCCCATCACTCTCCTTCATGGTCAAATAGCCCTTACACAGCCTGGAGGTGTGTTTGGGGTCATTGTCCTGTTGAAAAATAAATGATGGTCCAACTAAACGCAAACCGGATGGAATAGCATGCCGCTGCAAGATACTGTGGTAGCCATGCTGGTTTAGTATGCCTTCAATTTTGAATAAATCCCCAACAGTGTCACCAGCCAAGCACCCCCACACCATCACACCTCCTCCTCCATGCTTCACTATGGGAACCAGGCATGTAGAGTCCATCCGTTCACCTTTTCTGCGTCTCACAAAGAGATGGTGGTTGGAACCAAAGATCTCAAATTTGGACTCATCAGACCAAAGCACAGATTTCCACTGGTCTAATGTCCATTCCTTGTGTTCTTTAGCCCAAACAAGTCTCTTCTGTATGTTGCCTGTCCTTAGCAGTGGTTTCCTAGCAGATATTCTACCATGAAGGCCTGATTCACACAGTCTCCTCTTAACAGTTGTTCTAGAGATGTGTCTGCTGCTAGAACTCTGTGTGGCATTGACCTGGTCTCTAATCTGAGCTGCTGTTAACCTGCGATTTCTGAGGATGGTGACTCAGATGAACGTATCCTCCGCAGCAGAGGTGACTCTTGGTCTTCCTTTCCTGGGGCGGTCCGCATGTGAGCCAGTTTCTTTGTAGCGCTTGATGTTTTTTGTGACTACACTTGGGGACACTTTCAAAGTTTTCCCAATTTTTCGGGCTGAATGACCTTCATTTCTTAAAGTAATGATGGCCACTCGTTTTTCTTTACTTTTTAATTCAGTAGGACTATCAGCTGTGTATCCACCTGACTTCTCCACAACGCAACTGATGGTCCCAACCCCATTTATAAGGCAAGAAATCCGACTTATTAAACCTGACAGGGCACACCTGTGAAGTGAAAACCATTTCAGGTGACTACCTCTTGAATCTCATCAAGAGAATGCCAAGAGTGTGCAAAGCAGTAATCAAAGCAAAAGGTGGCTACTTTGAAGAACCTAGAATATGACTGTACTGTATGTATATAAAAAAAAAAGAAATCCTAGTGTGCCTGAAGTACTGGTGTGCATCACAATTACAGTTACAGACCGTATATTGCAGTGTACTCTATCCAAGTGACCATTTAAAAAAAAGTCAGGTTTATAAAAAAAATATAGTTGATCACACACTAGTGTGCCTTATGCATTGGTCTGATTGGTCTGCATCATAGTTGTATTGTAATGGAGCTTGTCCAACTGACTTTTTAAAGCAATTTTTAAAAGTTAGGGTCCATTCACATGTCCGGATTATGGGTCTGCATCCGTTCCACAATTTTGCGTAACGGGTGCAGACCCATTCATTTTCAATGGGGCCGCAAAAGATGCGCACAGTACACAGTGCTTCCATTCCTTTGCACCGCAAAAAAATAGAACATGTCCTATTCTTGTTCACAGACACGGACAAGAAAAGGCATTTCTATTATAGTGCCGGCCATGTGCGGTCCGCAAACCACTTGCGGACATGTGAATAGACCCTTAGGCCTCATGCACACGATTGTTGTGTGCATCCGTGGCCGTTGTGCCGTTTTCCGTTTTTTTTTCGCGGACCCATTGACTTTCAATGGGTCCGTGGAAAAATCGGAAAATGCACAGTTTTGCAGCCGAGACCGTGATCCGTGTATCCTGTCCGTCCAAAAAATATACCTGTCCGTCCAAAAAATATACCTGTCCGTCCAAAAAATATGACCTGTCCTATTTTTTTGACGGACAACGGTTCACGGACCCATTCAAGTCAATGGGTCCGTGAAAGAACACGGATGCACACAAGATTGGCATCCGTGGCCGTAGGTTACTTTCATACAGACGGATCCGAAGATCCGTCTGCATAAAAGCTTTTTCAGAGCTGAGTTTTTACTTCGTGAAAACTCAGATCCGACAGTATATTCTAACACAGAGGTGTTCCCATAGTGATGGGGATGCTTCAGGTTAGAATATACTAAAATAACTGTGTACATGACTGCCCCCTGCTGCCTGGCAGGTGCTGCCAGGCAGCAGGGGGCAGACCCCCCCTCCCCCCCCTGTAGTTAACACATTGGTGGCCAGTGCGGCCGGCCCCCCCTCCCTCCCCTGTAGTTAACTCGTTGGTGGCCAGCCCCCCCCTCCCTCCCCTGTAGTTAACTCGTTGGTGGCCAGTGGGCCCTCTCCCCTCCCTCCCCCTCCTAATTAAAATCTCCCCCCCTATCATTGGTGGCAGTGGAGAGTACCGATCGGAGTCCCAGTTTAATCGCTGGGGCTCCGATCGGTAACCATGGCAACCGGGACTCTACTGTAGTCCCGGTTGCCATGGTTACTTAGCAATTATACTTACCTGCTGACTGCTGCGATGTCTGTGACCGGCCGGGAGCTCCTCCTACTGGTAAGTGACAGCTCTGTGCGGTGCATTGCCTAATGATCTGTCACTTACCAGTAGGAGGAGCTCCCGGCCGGACACAGACATCGCAGCAGCCAGCAGGTAAGTATAATGCTTCTACAAATTGCTAAGTAACCATGGCAACCGGGACTACAGTAGAGTCCCGGTTGCCATGGTTACCGATCGGAGCCCCACCGATTAAACTGGGACTCCGATCGGTACTCTCCACTGCCACCAATGATAGGGGGGGAGATTTTAATTAGGAGGGGGAGGGAGGGGAGAGGGCCCACTGGCCACCAACGAGTTAACTACAGGGGAGGGAGGGGGGGCCAACTGGCCACCAATGAGTTAACTACAGGGGAGGGAGGGGGGGCTGGCCACCAACGAGTTAACTACAGGGGAGGGAGGGGGGGCCCACTGCCTACCAACGAGTTAACTACAGGGGAGGGAGGGGGGGCCCCACTGCCTACCAACGAGTTAACTACAGGGGATGGAGGGGGGCTGGCTACCAACGAGTTAACTACAGGGGAGGGAGGGGGGCCCACTGGCCACCAATGAGTTAACTACGGGGGGGGGCCCGGCCGCACTGGCCACCAATGAGTTAAAAACGGGGGGGGGGGGGGGGGGGGGTCTGCCCCCTGCTGCCTGGCAGCACCTGCCAGGCAGCAGGGGGCAGTCATGTACACAGTTTTTTTGTATATTCTAACCTGAAGCGTCCCCATCACCATGGGAACGCCTCTGTGTTAGAATATACTGTCGGATCTGAGTTTCACGATGTAACTTATATCCAACAGTATATTCTAACATAGAGGCATTTCCATGGTGATGGGGACGCTTCAAGTTAAAATATACCACCGGATTGGAGAAAACTCCGATCCGATGGTATAAAAGGGACTCCTGACTTTACATTGAAAGTCAATGGGGGACGGATCCGTTTGCAATTGCACCATATTGTGTCAACGTCAAACGGATCCGTCCCCATTGACTTGCATTGTAATTCAGGACGGATCCGTTTGGCTCCGCACGGCCAGGTGGACACCAAAACGACTTTTTTTTCATGTTCGTGGATCCGCCAAAAATCAAGGAAGACCCACGGACGAAAAAACGGTCACGGATCACGGACCTACGGACTCTGTTTTTGCGGACCGTTAAAATGAGGCCTTAATGTAATAAATTCACTTTATCAGAGACTAGTGTACCTGAAAAATTGTTCTGCCTCACAGTTATATAGCAATGGACTCTGCCCAACAATACAGGATTCTTTTAGTATATAGACTGTGTGTCTAATGATTATTTTTCACGATAAGCATAGGATTAAAAATAAAACGTCCAGTAAAATACAGAGTAGCAATGGAGGGGGTAATGTAAGAGGAAACATCCATGTCATGTCACTGCCAGAGAGAATATAGGTAGCTGTAGCACAAGTAGCAGCAGTAGCACCAGCAGTCTGGCCAGTAGTAGTATCAGGCCACAGTTGTCTCTTGCAGTGGCGTTGCTAGGGCTGGTGTCACCCAGTGCGGTAGAAAATGGTGTCACCCCCGGAAGCAATAATTTTTTAGTCATATAACCAATAATTTAGTTATATAATGATTTAGTTATATAATGTGGTACAATAATTTAGGCTACTTTCACACTAGCGTTCGGGTGTCCGCTTGTGAGCTCCGTTTGAAGGCTCTCACAAGCGGACCCGAACGCATCCGTCCAGCACTAATGCATTCTGAGTGGACGCGGATCCGCTCAGAATGCATCAGTCTGGCAGCATTCAGCCTCCGCTCCGCTCAGCAGGCGGACACCGGAACGCTGCTTGCAGCGTTCGGGTGTCCGCCTGGCCGTGCGGAGGCGTGCGGATCCGTCCAGACTTACAATGTAAGTCAATGGGGACGGATCCGTTTGAAGATGACACAATATGGCTCAATCTTCAAACGGATCCGTCCCCCATTGACTTTACATCGAAAGTCTGGACGGATCCGTCTAAGGCCATTTTCACACTTAAAAATATTTTAACAATATAATTTAGACAGATCCGTACTGAACGGAGCCGCCGCCTGCATTATATGAGCGGATCCGTCTGAGACGGATCCGCTCTGAACGCAAGTGTGAAAGTAGCCTAAGTTAATAATAATTTAGTTATATAATGTGGTACATAATGTGGGCAAAATATACCTAATTACATACCATTCCCAATACATAAACTTATTTTTATGTGAAAAATGGCAATTTTTTTTTTAAAGTGATACACTTTGGTGCCAGGTGGTGTACCATAATAAAAATGCCAGGGTACACCCCCTGGCACCAAAGAGTATCACTAATAAAAATGTAAAATAGCCTTTTTTCACATAAAAATACGTTTATTTATTGGGAATGTTATGTAATTAGGTATATTTTGCCCACATTATGTACTGTGGGACTCTTTGTTTATTATATATAAATATAGGGGACACGTACTGTGCAGTAAAAATATTGCTATTGCCAAAGTCAGGAGGTAGGCAGGCTGGCAGCTCCAACAGCCCTACGATGCGGCGCTTGCAGGAGTGTCACTGTACGGGCCTGCGCACTGGATATTCCGATGCTTCTGCTAGTAATCGGAAAACCAGTGCGCAGGCGCGAACACCCAGATCCTCGGCACAGGCGCAGGATTTGGCCACTGGAGGAGGACGACAAGCTGAAGACACTGGGCGGGCCGCCTGTGTGAGTGAGTCACTGCTGTCACGCGGACGTGACCAGGGCAGGTGCAAGGATTTTTTGGCAACACAAGCGAAGCTACATCTCAGCGACCCCCCCGCCCGCAGCCCACCTGGTCCTGGTTCTGTCTGCAGCAGCTGGCTTCTCCTCTGTGTGGTCCTGGTATCTTTGCTCTGCTTCAATCGCTGGTTTGAGGACTGTACTTTTCGCCCTATAAGACGCACATAGGTTTTAGAGGAGTATAATAAGAAACAATATTTTCCATTATACCTCAGGTCAGACCCCCAATGTTAATCATACCTCAAATCAGCCCCCATATCAGCCGTCAGCCCCCATCTATCATACCCCTCATGTCAGCCATCATGCCCTCATGTCAGCCCCCCCATGTCAGCCGTCAGCACCCCATCCATCATGCCCATGACAGCCGTCATGCCCCATCCATCATGCCCATGTCAGCTGTCAGCCCCCATCCATCATGCCCCCCATGTCAGCCGTCAGACCCCATCCATCATGCCCCCCATGTCAGCCGTCAGCCCCCATCCATCATGCCCCCATGTCAGCTGTCAGCCCCCTGTCCATTATGCTCCCTAATGGGGGACAATGTTGGAGTCTGCACCATCAGGTGCGGTGACATGATGACCGACAATGTTGGAGGGGGGTGGCACACTTCTTTTCTTCCCCTCCAGGCTCCATAGCATGGACACGTTGCCAATCAACTCAGCAGCTCCTCTGGGCTGAGAATGATCAGTAGTACTGTACCTGATATATCACTGGCGTCTGGCTGGAGAGGGGTCGGGTCCTGGCTCCAGTCTCAGCCTTAAGTTGTCTTCTCCAGTCCAGCAGGGTCGGCCAACAAGTTGAGCCTCACTCAGTCTTCTCTGTGTTCTTCTACTGCCAGCCTGGAGAGGCAGCTTTACAGGCCACAGCAGAGCAGCTCCACCTCCTCGCCTCCCTCCATCCAGAGTCCTCCAGACAGCTGCACAGGCGCTGCCATCCGCCGCGGCCCCACTGACGGACTCAGTCACGCCTCCTTGGGCCTGAGCACCGCACGCACCGCACGGCACACACGTAGGCTGGCACGTAGGCTTACACAATTTAGAGATGGGAAGTTCGGATCTTTTTCATGAATCGGATTTTCGGTTCACTTCCTGAGCCGGCAGAAGCAAGTGAACTGAAGATCAATGCGCATGCGCAGCTCATCGAATCTTCGGTTCACTTGCTGAGTCGGCTCTCAAGTGAACCGAAGGTCTGGAGGGACTCGCTCCTGGCAAACACAGCTCTGCTGCAGTGAATGCAGTGGAGCAGACTGATGTAATTACACTGTATAGTTATTGCAGGGATTTAGATAATTGTCTAAGAGTTTATTAGTTAAAAGAATCCTGTCACAGAGTCCCTGCCAGGCTTCCTACTCTGCTACAAGCACCCTATACACACACAGTTACACACACAGCTCTGCTACATGCAATCTATACCCCCCTATACACACACAGCTCTGCTACATGCAATACCCCTCCCTGTCAGGGGACAGGGAGCCTGGCAGGGACTCAGTGACACGATTCTTTTAACTAATAACCTCAGACGATTCTCTGAGTCCCTGCGACTCACCCTGTGCTGTGAGTCAGTGCTGGACTGCTGGCTGCCTCTGATTGGTTAGAGGGCGGGAAGGGGCGGTGCTAGCTTCCACTCTCGGCTCCTATTACACTGCCTGCTGCTGCCGGCTATCTGACTGAGCTGTTTCACTCCATCAGCTCAGTCAGAATACACATAGTAAGTCAGTCCGGCGGCCGGTGGGGGCGGGTGACACCCCATCAGGGCCGGACTGGGGGTAAAAACCAGCCCTGGAAAAAGTTGCATACCAGCCCCACAGCATTGCGTCATTATTTACTTGTTTATAAAAGGGAAAGCGTTCATTTTAAAACATGTCTAAACACGAATATGAACTTTGCCCCATGATAGCTCTGTTGTAGAACCCCTATTGTTCATATTATCACCGTAGACCAGCTTTTCCCAACCAGGATGCCTCCAGCTGTTGCAAAACTACAACTCTCAGCATGCCCACACAGCGTTTGGCTGTCAGGGCATGCTGGGAGATGTAGTTTTGCAACAGCTGGAGGCATCCTGGTAGGGAAACACTACAGTAGACCATTATCCATGGGTCAGACTCAGAACTAAGAATAATCAAAGAACTTTAAAGAATGTAAGACACCGTTTCAAACTCTTACTTTATTTTGGGGCTGGGGGTCGCATCTGCTTTAATAATGACAGCGGGGCCCGTGCAGTGACTATTCTACTACACGGGCCCCGCTCACTGTATAATCATATCTCTAATAGTAAATTGTTATGTACATAATCGCATAAGGAGCACTGTGTATTACTTACAACTACAAGCGATCGCCGCTCAGTGCAGAGAGGAGGGAGGAGGCAGGCCGGGAGGACAGGCGCTGGCAGCGTGAGTCATACATCATGCGCCCACGCCGCCTGCTTCATTCATAAAGTGGGCGGCGCAGGCGCATGACTAACGCTGCCAGCGCCTGTCCTCCCGGCCTGCCTTCTCCCTCCTCTCTGCACTGAGCGGCGATCGCTTGTAGTTGTAAGTAATACACAGCGCTCATTATGCGATTATATGCATAACAATTTACTATTAGAGATACGATTATACAGTGAGCTGGGGGCCCGTGTAGTAGAATACAGTCACTGGACGGGCCCCGCTGTCATTATAAAACCAGATGCCAGCCCCCAGCCCCTCCTCCCTCACAGCTGATACACCTGCCGCGCGGCATCGTGGCGGGTGTATCATTGAAAACTCGGCAAAATCAGCAGCATTCGCCGTATAAGACACACTGCTATTTTCCCCCCACTTTTGGGGGGGGAAAGTGCGTCTTATACGGCGAAAAATACGGTATATGGGGGCACAGAGGAGGAAAATTTTAATAAATGGCGTATGACAGACTTGTATGACTTTAAAGGGGTTTTCCAGTAATTAAAAATGTATCCCCTATCCACAGGATGGGAGGGACTCCCCCGGGCCCCAGCGATCTCCAGAATGGGGCCCGTATTTGTCTTGGCAGACAGTGTGGACCACTCAGCGCTGTTCGCTATAGCCGGCGATTCGCTTAGCGACCGTCACTGCCAAGACAAATACAACTTGGAAGATGGGGGAAGGGTGAGCTCGGCCTCATTCTGCATGTCGACCCCCTGTGATCAAATACTTATTATCCCCTATCCTGTGGATAGGTAATACGTATGTTTTTAACCACTTCAGCCCCGCTAGCTGAAACCCCCTTCATGACCAGAGCACTTTTTACACTTCTGCACTACACTACTTTCACCGTTTATCGCTCGGTCATGCAACTTACCACCCAAATGAATTTTACCTCCTTTTCTTCTCACTAATAGAGCTTTCATTTGGTGGTATTTTATTGCTGCTGACATTTTTACTTTTTTTGTTATTAATCAAAATGTAACGATTTTTTTGCCAAAAAATGACATTTTTCACTTTCAGCTGTAAAATTTTTCTTTTGATAAAAAAAAAAAATGTCTGGGCAAAAAAAAAAATGGTTTGGGTAAAAGTTATAGCGTTTACAAACTATGGTACAAAAATTTGAATTTCCGCTTTTTGAAGCAGCTCTGACTTTCTGAGCACCTGTCATGATTCCTGAGGTTCTACAACGCCCAGTCAGTAGAAAAACCCCACAAATGACCCCATTTCGGAAAGTAGACACCCTAAGGCAGTGGTGGCGAACCTATGGCACGGGTGCCAGAGGCGGCACTCAGAGCCCTCTCTGTGGGCACCCGCACTAAGGCATATGGTGTACCAATATGCCTTAGACTTTTCCTGCCATTCATCAGCGCAGGGCGCACTATGTCTAAAAAATGTCTGAATGGAGCCTTACAGGGGGGTTGATCAATGACAGGGGGGTGATCACCCATATAGAATCCCTGATCACCTCCCTGTCATTGATCACCCCCCTGGTAAGGCTCCATTCAGACGTCCGTATGATTTTTACGGATCCATGGATACATGGATCGGATCCGCAAAACACATGCGGACGTCTGAATGGAGCCTTACAGGGGGGTGATCAATGACAGGGGGGTGATCACCCATATAGACTCCCTGATCACCTCCATCATTGATCACCCCCCTGTAAGGCTCCATTCAGACGTCCGCATGTGTTTTGCGGATCCGATCCATGTATCCATGGATCCGTAAAAATCATACGGACATCTGAATGGAGCCTTACAGGGGGGTGATCAATGACAGGGGGGTGATCACCCATATAGACTTCCTGATCACCCCCCTGTCATTGATCACCCCCCTGGTAAGGCTCCGTTCAGACGTCCGTATGATTTTTACGGATCCATGGATCGGATCCGCAAAACACATGCGGACGTCTGAATGGAGCCTTACAGGGGGGTGATCAATGACAGGGGGTGATCAGGGAGTGTATATGGGATGATCACCCCCCTGTAAGGCTCCATTCAGACGTCCGCATGTGTTTTGCGGATCCGATCCATGTATCCATGGATCCGTAAAAATCATACGGACGTCTGAATGGAGCCTTACAGGGGGGTGATCAATGACAGGGGGGTGATCAATGACAGGGGGTGATCAGGGAATCTATATGGGTGATCACCCGCCTGTCATTGATCACTCCCCTGTAAGGCTCCATTCAGACGTCCGCATGTGTTTTGCGGATCCGATCCATGTATCCATGGATCCGTAAAAATCATACGGACATCTGAACGGAGCCTGACAGGGGGGTGATCAATGACAGGGGGGTGATCAATGACAGGGGGGGTGATCAATGACAGGGGGGGTGATCAGGGAGTTTATATGGGGTGATCAGGGGTTTAAAAGGGGTTAATAAGTGACGGGGGGGGGGGGTGTAGTGTAGTGTGGTGTTTGGTGCGACTTTACTGACCTACCTGTGTCCTCTGGTGGTGGATCCTAACAAAAGGGACCCCCAGAGGACCAGGTAGCAGGTATATTAGATGCTGTTATCAAAACAGCGTCTAATATACCTGTTAGGGGTTAAAAAAAATCACATCTCCAGCCTGCCAGCGAGCGATCGCCGCTGGCAGGCTGGAGATCCACTCGCTTACCTTCTGTTCCTGTGAGCGCGCGCGCCTGCGTGCGTGCGTTCACAGGAAATCTCGGGTATCGCGAGATGACGCGCCGATGCGTCCAGGAGGAACAAATCAACCACCTCCCGGATGCATCGGCGCGTTAGGCGGTTGGGAGGTGGTTAATAACTTGATAAACGCCCCCTACGGTACTATCAATATCATTGATTCACCCACGGGCCCGCCACGGCCATTTACCTTGTGACTTTTTATTTTTTTCTCGGATTCCTCCTCCAGGCTCCAGTCCAGAGGCTCCAGTCGACCTCCACACTACTTTACTGGCACAGTGGCCCTGGCAGGTGGCAGAGTGGCAGTGGCTTAGCCTTCCCAGCGGCCAGCCTGAGCCTGCCTCTGCTGCTGTCTGCTGAAATTCTTGGGGTGCTGCTGCAGGATTGGTGGCAGTGCCAGTGGCACTTTACTTGACAGTGGCACTTGGAAGAGTGGACAACTGGGCACTGCACTGCCACTAACAGCAGGTCAGTCTCACTCTCTCTCTCTGACTGCTGCCCAGGGCGCCAGGCTGAACTTTACTTGACATCACAGTAGACACAGACAGACTCCAGTCCTCCTAGCACCTCCCCCAGATGAGGCGCCAATTTCCAAATTATGATTAATAAGATGACTGAGTCATGACACTCACAGTGCCACCACAGTTCAGCCAATCAGCAGGGAGCGCTGATGACGTGTGACGTCACGTCTCACACACTGTGCGGCGCACTGCGGTCCTGTCCTGTGCTGCCCCGACCGCCTCCTCCGGCTCCTCCTTAAGTGGTGAGTGCCAGTGGTGTCAGTGTTTGTTTCTGTCTGCGGCTGCCTGTTGAATGTGATCAGGCCGGCCGCCCGCCCGTGCGGGCCTGCGGTGCAGCAGAGGAGAAGGAGCCTGCCTCCCTCGCTCACTGACTCAACTCGAGTCGCCGGCACCATGGCCGGCCGCAGCGGCAGTCAGGGATCTTGTCGCCGGCACCACGGCCGGCCGCAGCGGCAGTCAGGGCTACCGGCCTACCGGGATTTTTCCCGGTATCCCGGTAGGCCAGTCCGGCCCTGATAACAGCCCGCAGTAATAACAGCCCCCCTTTGCCAGTAATAACAGCCCCCAGTAATAACAGCCCCCCTTTGCCAGTAATAACAGCCCCCAGTAATAAAAGCCCCCCCTTTGCCAGTAATAACAGCCCCTGCCAGTAATAACAGCCCCCAGGTGCCAGTAATAACAGCCCCCCGCCAGTAAAAGTATTGTATATAATAAAATAAAAAAAAACACATACTTACCTCCATGTCAGCAATGCGATGCAGGCCTCTTCTGGCCTGTGTCCCACGCTGTATGGCTCAGGCAGCGCGATGACGTCATCGCGCCGCCTGCGCCGGCCTCTGATAGGCTGCAGGCACTAGGCCGGCAGCCTATCAGAGGAAGGGAAAGGGACGCGCCTCTCCCCCCCCTACCGCAGCACAGGCAGGCATCTGTATCGCTGTCCTGAGGACGGCGATACAGATGACTGGAGATGAGCGCTTCCCTGTGCCCAGCCGCCGCCGCCAGCTCGGGGGGGGGGCAATTGCCCTGTTGCCCCCCCCTGCCCCCCCCTGTTGTTGATGTCCTCCCCATGAGGAGCACAGAGCTCATCCCCCACAGTGCAGCTGAAACAGTCCCTCAGAGCGTCTTCAGTCTCCTCAGACCATCCTCTCACTGTGCGCCTCACAGCTGGTTCTCTGTATACAAGGGGTCTGTACACAGGCTGAAGATAAACCAGATTGTGGTCTGAGCCCCCCAGGGGAGGGAGAGGTGAGGAGCTGTATGCCTGTTTAGTATTAGCATACAGTAGGTCCAGCGTTCTATTGTCTCTGGTGTGGCAGTTAACATCCTGGTTGAAGGTGGAAAGAGTGGAAGACAGGGACACGTGATTATAGACTCCAGATATCAAAAAGAGAGCCTGGGGGTGTTTTGTCTGGAGTCTGCTGGTCACAGTGTGAATAATGTCACAGGCAGCTGAAGCATTGGCAGAGGGGGGCACGTAGACTGCTAACCCAATAACCTGTGTAAACTCACGTGGTAGATAGTAAGGTCTCCTGCTAACAGCTAGTAGCTCAATGTCTTCATAGCAAAGCGTCTCTTTGATAGATGCACAGAGTTACACCATATATCATTCACAAACACAGCCAAACCTCCTCTTCTCTTCTTACTGCTCTCTTTGCTTCTGTCAGCCCGGAGCAGATGAAACCCTTCCATGTATACATGCATGTCCGGCGTTAATCCTGTCAGCCATGTCTCAGTCAGAATGAGTAAACTACTCTCCCTATAGATGCGCTGATGCTTCGTTAGCGCCGCAAGTTCATCCGCTTTGTTTTAGAGCGATCTCACATTTCCCATGATGATGGAAGGCATGGCGAGTCTGTTCCTTTTCCTCCGGTCCCAACGTCCTCTTCCAGCCAGGGTCCCGCATCTCTTTCTTCTTAACTCGCAGGGAATATTGTCTTGTTGCATGGTTAACGACCCAGCGGAACTACAGAGCGCTAACAGCTGATCCCTGCTATGAACAATAGCAGCTTGATCGCTCACTTTCTCGCCAGACGCAAAAACCATTAAAAAATAAAAATAAAAACCGGGTTGACCGAGATGTAGTCCACTCCATCTTGTCACTAAGCAAAAACGAAGTAAAAAGTAAGTAAACAAATACACAACAGGTCAAAAAAAATTGAAAAAAGGAAAAACTAAAGGAATGAATGGAGAGCTGCTGAAAAAGGCTGCCTGCAAGAGCGGCGCCTCTGTTCAAATAGGAAGTTAAAGGGAACCTGTCACCGGGATTTTATAAATGAATAGTCTATGTAAATTTTCTTTATGAAAAAACAGGTCGGTTGTCTAATGGATATCATTTTTAAGTCACTCCATTTATTCTACTGCCGGTCCTGGCTCTTTAGAGGGAACCTGTCACCGGGATTTTGTGTATAGAGCTGAGGACATGGGCTGCTAGATGGCCCTAGCACATCCGCAATACCCATAGCTCTGTGTGCTTTTATTGTGTTTAAAAAACTATTTGATACATATGCAAATGAACCTGAGATGAGTCCTGTACGTGAGATGAGTCCAGCATGAAGGAGCCCAGGACTGCCCCGCATCCTCAGAATCTCCTCTGTGCTCCCCGACGTCAGAAAGCTAGAGCGATGCGGACAGGGATAGGACTCATCTCAGGTTAATTTGCATATGTACCAAATCGTTTTTTTTACACAATTAAAGCACACAGAGCTATGGGGATTGGGGATTGCGGATGTGCTAGCGGCCATCTAGCAACCCATGTCCTCAGCTCTATACACAAAATCCCGGTGACAGGTTCCCTTTAAAGAGCCAGGACCGGCAGTAGAATAAATAGAGTGACTTAAAAATGATATCCATTAGAGAACCGACCTGTTTTTTCATAAAGAAAATTTACATAGACTATTCATTTATAGGCTGTTAATATGTGATTATAAAATTTAATGGAAGTGTCCCTTTAAGGTCTCATGAACACTGTAGTTTTAATCCACGTCTGATCCACATTTATTTATTGTGCTGTCCACATCTGTGTCGCCGTTCTGCATATTAGACCGCGCAACAATGATTTTTCTACTGAGAGAAAAAACATGTGATTTATACTAAAATGAGCCCGCTGATTCCAAATATGAACTCGGAATTTGCCTGACACGTCTAGGATTTTACTTTATACATGAAAAGCCTATTCAGTCATAATATGAATGCAGTATATTGGAAATATTCCAATGGACATGTCCAGACCTGTCCGGAAGCACTCAGGCTGATGTCTGCAGTAAGTATATAAGGAAAGCTGGACAGATTTTGATAAAGTGATCTGTTATAGTGCTATCAGTTTTGAAACTTAAGATGGATAAACGCAAATGTTTTAAAGATCCAGACAATTTCTGCTACATATGTGGCAAATACACTACTCATGATCAGCGCAAGAATCTGACAAAGCGAGTGCGTCTTGCTTACAAGTATTACTTTGACTGTAAAATTGGAGATCAAGATAAAAGCTGGGCACCTCATGTTTGTTGCACTGTGTGTTACTCTGGGCTAACGCAGTGGTTGAATGGTAAAAAGAAAGGAATGACTTTTGCAGTGCCTATGGTTTGGCGTGAGCAGAAAAATCACCCTTCAGACTGTTATTTTTGCATGACTAAAATCGCCGGATATTCAAATGTGAGTGAGCCTGCTCCTAAACCAGTACCACACCATGTAGAGAATGCAGTGCCTGCCCCTCCCACAGCAGGAACGGCAATTGAAACAGACGGTTCTGATCCTGATGAAGAAGATGTTGATTGTCACAATGTATTTCCTGATCCAGAACAACTGGAGGGTCAGCCACACTTGCTGAGCCAATCAGATTTAGATGATCTGGTAAGAGATCTGTCATTATCTAAAGAAAAGTCAGAACTGCTAGCTTCTAGACTTCAGGAATGGAATTTGCTACAACGAGGCACCACAACTTCACATTTCTGTCATTGACACACCGATGTCTGTTTCTGTACTGATGTAAATGGTCTTATGATGGAGTTAGATGGTACACATGTTCCCTATGAATGGAGGCTATTCATAGACTCTAGCAAAACAAGTTTGAAAGCTGTCTTGTTGCACAATGGTAACGAAAAACCATCTGTTCCATTGGCTCATGCGGTTGGAATGAAAGAGACCAATGTATCTATGGAGTTAATTTTGAAAATGATCAAATACTCAGAACATAAATAGAAAATGTGTGCTGACCTGAAAGTGGTAGCACTGCTTCTTGGCCTACAGTTAGGGTACACAAAGCAAATGTGTTTCTTGTGCCTATGGAACAGTCGTGATGACAACAATCATTACAAAATGAGACCGTGGCCTCTCAGAGTCCAGCACACAGTTGGTCAGTACAATGTACAACACAAATCACTGGTCGATCCACTTCAAGTTTATCTTCCACCACTTCCCATTAAACTTGGTTTAAAGGGATTCTGTCACCTCCCCTAAGCCAAAAAACGATTTTAAAGCAGCCATGAAGCACAGCTTACCTGGATTAGGCTGTGCTCTTTTATCTTGAAATCCGTCCAGCAGTTACTGCAAAAAACGACTTTGATTGATAAGGAAATGTGTCCTGAAGGTGCCCAGAGGGGCGTTTTGTTCTTCTTAGAGAGCCCAGTACCGCCCCTCTTTCAGTGCCCAGCCTGCCTTCCTTGCACTGTCTAACCGCCCCCAGCCTGCCACAGCCTCTCCTCCCTCTCCTCCCCCTCCCTCACGCCGAACGAACTCTTGCACAGGCGCAGTACCCACTGAGGGCTGCGCCTGTGCGATCATCAGGAGACTGAGGGCGGCAGCTTCATCTTCGTCACTGGGCATGCGCCGAGCCCAGTGACGTCCGATGCTCGCTCTTCCCTGCTGACTGAGGGAAGAGCGAGCATCGGACGTCACTGGGCTCGGCGCATGCCCAGTGACGAGGATGAAGCTCCTGCCCTCAGTCTCCTGCTGATCGCACAGGCGCAGCCCTCAGTGGGTACTGCGCCTGTGCGAGAGTTCGTTCGGTGTGAGGGAGGGGGGAGGAGAGGCTGTGGCAGGCTGGGGGCGGCGGTTAGAAAGTACAAGGAAGGCGGGCTGGGCACTGAAAGAGGGGCGGTACTGGGCTCTCTAAGAAGAAAAAAACGCCCCTCTGGGCACCTTCAGGACACATTTCCTTATCAATCAAAGTCGTTTTTTGCAGTAACTGCTGGACGGATTTCAAGATAAAAGAGCACAGCCTAATCAAGGTAAGCTGTGCTTCATGGCTGCTTTAAAATCGTTTTTTGGCTTAGGGGAGGTGACAGAATCCCTTTAATGAAAAAAATTGTAATTGCACTTGATCGTGATGGAATTTGTTTCCAGTATTTAAAGGAGAAGTTTAGCACACTGAAAACTGATGCTAAAATAAAGGCCGGAATTTTTGTTGGCCCCGAAATCAACAAACGAATGCATGATGAGTTGACACATTCAGAACAAAACTCAACCCTCTGGAACTTGCAGCTTGGGATGCATTTGTGCTAGTAGAGCAGAACTTCCTTGGGAACAGACAAGCTGCAAAATATGCTGAATTAGTAGACAACAAGCTTACAGCATATGAACAACTTGGCTGCCGAATGTCATTGAAAGTGCATTTCTTACATTCCCATCTTGACTTTTTCCCACCCAATTTGGGACATGTTAGTGACGAACATGGAGAGCGGTTCCATAAAGATATTTCTACAATGGAGAACAAGTATCAAGGCCGCTGAAATCCCAACATGATGGGGGACTACTGCTGGTTTTTGCAACAGGAAAATATGACGCACTTTTAACAGTACTGGGCCTCGCTCAAGTAAGACTTTTAAACTGAAAAACGAGCCTTTTTGAAATTTTGTTATTCCATTACATTTTCATACACTGTTTACTACGCAAACTTTGATGTAGATCAGGTAATTTTTGGAGTAAAACTCAGTTCTGTTCAAAATTATTCAATGCTTTCCAAGTGCTTAATTCATTTAGGCATAATTTTTTTAGCAAAATTTCGTGACGTGTTACAACAATTCTGACTTTGGATTTGTAATCTTCACACTCGATTTAGGCTAGGTCTACACAACGACATTTGTCAAGCAACATTTTGTCACACCAATGTCGCGAGACAATTTTTATAATGATAGTCTACGGTGTCTCTGCGACTGCGACAGTCGCAAAAAATCAATTCAAAATGGATTCTTCTGGGACTGTCGTGTCGCAGCACATAGCATGTCGCAGTGCGACACCATAGACTATCATTAAAAAAATTGTTGGGCGACATTAGTGCGACAAAACGTATATAGATTAAAGCTGTTGGGCATGACATTGAAAATTAGCCATTTAGATGATCTTTTATGGCATTTATAACACCACTTGGCATAATAATCTCACTTTTGATTTTCAGCCCCATTTTCTACACGCTGACAAAACCGTTAAATGCCGTAATTGAATCTAAAGTTCTATTTTTCCATCTTTCTGAGTTTTAATGTGATTTATACCTTTCTATCTGCGCAATACCAATAGACACGATGCCAATGAGCTGATGGGAGTAAAATCAATAGGTATAATTGTGCTGACATGGTGAGATAATTAAATGTACAATTCATTTTTTAGAGTACTAGTAAAAAACACTTTGGAAAATACTTTTTTAAATAAAAATGTCATATGCTGATGACTGCCGATGACCACATTTTTCCCCCTGATCTTTTCGCATTTCCATAAACGTTAACTATGTCAAATTAGACACGTCCGCAGATTTTATAATTCCTGATTAAGAGGGTGATGGGGCTGGAGCCTGCATACATCAGCTTTATTTTTTGAGCCAGGGCAGAGTACGACAAGTAATGAAAATCTCTTTCTTGCTTTCACTGAGGAGCGTACAGAAAGCTCTTTTACATTTGTGTAGAAATAGTCTACAGATGTAGCAGTGCCAAACTGGTGAACTGACTCTTTATACACTCTAATTGCTCACCTAAAAAAGGATACACTTTATTTGATCTTTTTTATAGATTTTTTCTTTTAAATTTTCTTTTAGCCTAAGCAGTGGACCTGTCCCTGCGATCTGTTGATCTCTTAGATAATAGACTGTAATACTTCTGAATTTAGGTTTTAAGTCTGTCATTGACAGGCAGCGTCTTAGGACTCTCTACTGGCAGGGTCTCATAGGCTTCAGTACATGGTCGACATAGGGACTATTGTTAGGTCCCCAGGTGCCATGACAGCCCATTGGCACCCACAACTGTGCAATGGTTCACCAATGGCCTTACAGAGGGAGCAGTCAGTATTGTCTTCAGTATTTGGTGGGCTTAATTATGTTGTCATCTATTATATGGTGTTTGGTTTTCATTTTTTATATTTATTATGACATAACCCCTTTCATCTTTGTTGTTATTTTTGCACACACAACACATATAATCAATCAGGTCACCTACAAGTGGTGTTATCTTATCCTAGACCTTCGAAGACTCTGTCAGAGCGTAACAGAGGATCCTCTGACCCTACATTCTATGGATAACCTCGCTGGTCTAATATCACAATGTCATATTACAATGTTTAGTTCATCAAAATGACAACCTCAGCTCAGGTACATATTTCATAGATGCAAGAGAAGAAGCTTAGAGCCCTCATTGGCCAAAATTGCAAGCTATGTCCTGTCCACCATAGGGTGTACCAAATTTTTACTTTGCTAGTTAGCTGGTTTTCTAAATAGAATGACAAAAATAAACTTGCACATTGTCATAGTTTAAAAAACAAAAAGAGGATCCTCGCTTTGGGGTAAAGGAAGGCCTAGTGCCTTCCTTTTCCTCTTCACCAAAACCACTGAGATCTTATCTAGGTGCCACAGCATATATGGCTTCATTTTGGAAATGACCCAAAGAGACAAGGGAGTTTAATTCTTCTGCCAAAACAGACATAAAGGGGGAAATTTATGAAAATTGGAAAAGAGGAGCAACCACTCGGATTTTAGTGCTTATTTTTGATATTATATTGAAAATGAGAAGAGCCATCTGCTTCCCTTTTCTCTTGCACTACTTTCATAAATCTCCCTCTTCGCATTTTACTGTAATTGCAATGGTTGAGATGCAGCATCGTGGGTTTCATTGGGGCTTCAAAATAATGCATTTATTAGTATTTGCACCCTCAAACTGGTGCTCTACATCAAATAAAACAACCATCTGGAGACATTCTGGGGAGTACAAAAATGTTGAGCAGACAATATTATGCATGTTTTGTCTGGAAACTGTCAAACACTCATTTAAGAAATACCATTTGGAATGCAAGACCCGAAGGACATTGGAAAACTGATCTGTGATTAGAACAGGTTTTAAGTGGACCTAATACGTTTTGCACTTGAATATGTTAGCAGGATGCAGATGACCTCAATGGAGGGAGATGCCTGACGAGCCATACGGTATATCTCACGAGCTCGATGTCTACTTAACTGAACACTTACTTGCAAAGTCATGAACTTCTGCTTAACTCCTTTACAATTTGAAATGTTTCCCATCCTGAAAGTGAATATGGGTTATAAAAGTCAATAAAAAAATGCAAAATAACTAGGTAAATTTGGGGTATTTCATTGGCCAATATGCCTTCCATTATATCTCATTTAGAGGTTTCCATTAAGGATGCAAGTCAACTAAGGTTGAGCGAATCAAAGTATCTCAAGTGGACTTTGATCCGAATTTCAGGGAAAATTCCATTTGCTGCAAAGCTTCCTCGTTCTTCGAGGTAACAAATAAATTTTCCCTGAAATGGCAGTAAAAAAAAACTAAACAAAAACATACTTACCCAGGGGCGTAACGATTGCGGTCGCAGGGAGTGCGACTGCGACCAGGCCCATCGGGGGGAGGGGCCCCGCTGTACTAACATGTAATGAAGCGCTGTGACGGGGCCCGGCATGAAGTACCCGTCAGGGCACTCCATTACATGTTTAATATGAGGCAAGGTGGGGGAGGTTTGCGCAGAGGGGGGGAGGAGGAAGAGGGGGGACGCGGCACTCACTCACATACACTTAGCCCAGCAGTTCTTATCACTGCCGGGCTGTCTCCAGATAATCAGTGAAGCAGGAGCTCTAGCGCTCCCTCTGCTGGCCGCACATCGCGCTGCTGGCTGTGGGAGGAGCTCTGAAGGCCTGGGAAACTGCCTTCAGTACAGCCAGCAGTGCGATGTGAGTGTGGCAGCGCAACACCAGGGAAGAGGGTAAGTATGTTTTTTTTTTTTTTTCCTAACACTGCCGACTGGGGGCAAAGGCGAAGGGGGGGGGGGGGGTGGTGGGCACAACTAGAGTGAGGGGGCACAAAAGTGGACATCTCTACTGAGGGGGCACCTAATCTGCCATAACTACTGTGAGGGGGGCACATATAAATGCATAACTATGAGGGGGCACATAATCTGGCATAACCACTGTGAGGGGTACATATGTGGGCATATCTAATGTGAGGGGCACATAATCTGGCATAACCACTGTAGGGGGGCACATATCTGGCATAACTACTGTGAGGGGGGCACATATAAAGGCATAACTATGAGAGGGCACATATGAAGACATAACTACTGTGAGGGGGGCACATAATCTGGCATAACCAGTGTGAGGGGCACATATGTGGGCATATTTAACGTGAGGGGCACATAATCTGCCATAACTACTGTCAGGGGCACATATCTGGCCATATCCACTGTGAGAGGCACATATCTGGGCATAACCACTGTGAGCGGGCACAAATCTGGGCATAACCACTGTGAGGGGCACATATTTGGGCATAACTACTGTGAGGGGGCACATATCTGGCATAAATACCATGAGGGGGCACATATTTGGCATAACTACTGTGAGGGGCACATATCTGGGCATAACTACTTTGACAGGAACAAAGGTGGGCATAACTGCTGTGAGGTGCCACAAGAAGGACATAACTTTTGTGAAGGGACCACAAGGTGGGCTTAATTACTGTGAAAGGCCACAAGGTGGGCATTAGTACTGTGAGGGGCCACAATGTGGACATTAGTACTGTGTGGTTGCATTTAGGGGAAATGTCCTAAATTACCCTGCTATACATTGGCATAGCTCAGTCTACCAGGCCAGCACAGCGCCCCCTGCTGGTGATTTCACAGGGGCAGTCACCATCCCTTCCTTATGTGATTATTCTTTTTTTCTCTATCACCACAGGGACCTTGTTCTGGATCCAGCGGACATCACGCCGACGCCAGCGACACCCTGGATGAGGTAGGACCAGATTTTATTAGGACTGGGTGAGTGTAGCCACGCATTGGGCTTAGGGCTCTTTAACACAAGCGGATCCCGTGTGGCTAATCTGCTGTGTGAAAGAGAGCCAAGCCGCGCTCCTGACAGCAGAGACACGGAGCATTAACATGATTGATAATGCTCCGTGCCCCTCTATGATCGTTTTGCTACAAAATCACGGTAACAACTTTATCTCACTGTGATTTTGTATTAAAAAGGTCACAGGGAGGCACGGAGCATTATCAATCATGTTACTGCTCCCTGTCTCTGCTGTCCGGAGCGGGGCTTGGCACTCATTCACGCAGCGGACTAGCCGCACGCACGGGAAAGAGTCATTAGTAAGAAAATCTGCCGCTTCTTTGTAAAAATGGGGGGGGGGGGGATCCAAAGTTTGCACTGGGGCCCATAACACTCTAGTTACGCCACTGTACTCACCTTATCCATTTAAGCTCAAAGAGGCCTCCGTGTCAATCTTGTTGGAAGATCCTGTGCGAAATCTCGTGTATCGAGCATGATTTTGCTTGGGATCTTCAATCAAGATTTCCATGGCGGTCTCTTTGCGCTCAAATGGATAAGGTGAGTATTTTTAGATTAACAGATTACCCCTGAAAGCCCTCACTGTTATTTTTAGATGCCACGATCAGAAATGAACATGGCATCTGAGGGGTTCAATGACTTACTTACAAAGAAATGCATTTTGTGATTATTATTTCTTTGTGAAAATCGGCAAAGCAGGCAAATTCAATTTTTCTAAAATTCGCTCAACACTTAATAGCAACCATAGAAGGTACTATTGGGTCTATGATGGATGGGGCTATGAAAACTGTATTGATCACTGAGGAACCAAGAAAATTAGTAAAGGAGAAAGAGAGGGCGTCCAGTATGCTACTTTGTGTTTCTCAACAATATATGTATGCATTGTCTGTAGGGTACTCTTTCCCATTATGAAGAGCGCATAGTATGTGGAGTATGTGTGCACAGTATTGTAGGCCAGGTAATGCTCCTCTGGTTTTTTAGGAAAGATATTCAAATTAGCTTTCCTAAACCTATCTGATGCCAGCAGATGTTAGACATGATAATTTGCATATATTTTCCCCAAAACTAAGAGGAACATTGCCTAGCCTACAAAAGTCAAGATGCATATTAACGGGTCTCCATAATAGAAATAGTACCCACCCAGAGGTGGGAAACCTACGTTACAAATTGAATTCTGGTTTGGGGCTGTATATCAATCACCAGAGATATTTAGGTCCATCTATGACTCAAAAGACTGTGTTCACATGTTGGGTTGTATTCTGATTTTTGTAAAAAATCACAACCTAATGGAATGAGTTAGGCTACTTTCACACTTGCGTTTTTACTGGATCCGGCAGGGTTCAGCAAAAACGCTTCCGTTGCTGATAATACAACAATCTGCATCCGTTATGAATGGATCCGGTTGCATTATCTTTAACATAGCCAAGACGGATCCGTTATGAACTCTATTGAAAGTAAATGGAGGACGGATCCGTTTTCTATTGTGGCAGAGAATACGGATCCGTATCCATTGACTTGCATTGGGGGTCATGCCGAATCCGTCTTGCTCCGCATCTCAGGACGGAAAGCAAACTACAACATGTTGCGGTTTGCTCTCCATTATGGGAACGCAACTCAACGGAATGGAATGCATTTTGGAGCATTCCGTTATGTTCTGTTCAGTTTTGTCCCCATTGACAATGAATGGGGACAAAACTGAAGCTTTTTTTTCCCAGTATTGAGCCTCTATGACGGATCTCAATACCAGAAAACTAAAATGCTAGTGTGAAAGTAGCCTAACCAAAAGTCTTAGTATAATGTTAAAAAAAATAAAAAAATAAAAAAAAAGAATTAACCGACAGAAATTCCTACATGGAACCAATGGGCTTCCATTTTTGTTTTGCATTGTTATGATACATTGATTTCTTTACTCCATTATGCTGGGCAATTATCATGTGGAATTGTGTGTACAATACCATGTAGCATTAAATAAACCTTGGGATTGAATAGAAAGTAAAATAATATGCTACAACCTTCACAATGCATATTAGCACTGGGTCTCATTCTTTGTGTCCTCTGACTTTGTGAAGATACAATGTTCCTGTCAACAAAGGCGCATGCACTGTTTAGAGGCATGATGTTATACAATTCAATGGAATGCTTACATATATTGTTCGCTAAATATATTCAACATTTATCTGTACCTATGAAGAAAGGCCCTTGAAATGCTACGCGTGTATTTCTTGCAAACACAAACTAAATTAAAGGTATTTCTAGTGACAAAACCTTGAAATGCTTAAACCTTCAACAATATCCTCATTTAGGTTAGCTTTCATTGCTTGTATTGTCTCAAGTAGAATGGATTTTGAGTTTTTATGTTTCATTTTAATATTAAAAAAAAATAATGCAACCGTATATTGTGTCATAGCATGGAGCAATTATGGGGTAACCAATATATCATTAGTGGGAGCTGTAGTTGCGTTCCACCATCTAACATTGTAAGTAAGGTACAGTGTCTGCCAGGAAAACGATCTGAGGGAGTCGGGAAAAGTCAGAAATCAATCAGGGATAGTCAGAAATCAATCAAGCTTATTGCCAGGGAAGTGAAGAGTGAAGGGAAAGGCTAGGATTCCAAAGAATTGTGTGTGTGTTAAGTAGAATAGGGATAAGAAGGGCAGCTGACAAACAGGGAAAGAGGAGACAGGAGCTGATACTGGCTGTGCCTGCCATCAGAGGTGCAGGTACTGCACCTGCAGACCCCCAAAAAAGCAGCAATCTGCAACCAAATACTTAATTTTTTTCCTCCCCACTTTTACAGATTTTTTTTGGTGGGGTTCAATTTAAGTAAGCAGCATATATACGTGATTACGGCAGCAATACTCAAGGCAGCAATCTACCAGTGTTGTGCATTAAGGGGAAACTGAGTGTCTAGCATCAATCGTCCATTTACGTGTACTCAGTTTCCACTGAGCTGCAATAAAAAAAAAATTGGGGTGGGGGGGTATGTTTAATTCAACTAAGCTGCATATATACGTGATCGAGCATGCTCGGCTGAACACCAGTTCGGCTTGAGCATCGCGATGCTCGGCACATCACGGTGTTTGGCCAAATACTGCGTGTACTCGCGCATGATACTCGAGTCTCCTCCCCGCACGTTTGTTGCCTGCTACGCAGCCAATAAACATGCAGGTAAGTACTGCCACTCACTGTAATTCCGTAGCCATGTTGGTTACTGGCGTTACAGTGATTGGCTGGCCGGAACGTGCTATAAATCATCCGATGACACGTGGTTCGGCCAGTCTTAGTCAGGGAGAGCTGTGCTGTAGAAGGGACAGATAGTGTAGGGAATTGATTTTTTGTTAGGCAGGGTTCAGTGTTAGATACCCAAAAGTCCTTTTAAGAACTATTGTTGTGTCTGGCAGCAATATATATCTCTAGCGCAACCCGCGCTAAATAGCGTGCAATTGTTTGGCGATACTATCTGCGCTACATTTCCTGTGTAACGTGTGCGCAGCCAGTGTACTTTTTCCGTGTCCGCTGCGGACAGTTACATTACCTGCGCTACATCTCCTGTATAACGTTTGCGCATTCCAAATAGCTCTGACATTCCCTGTAATTTTTTAATAGCCGCTGATGACAGCAGCAACATTACCTGCGCTACATCTCCTGTATAACTTTTGCGCATCATAAATATCAGTGACATTCAGTAAAAAAAAATTGCCGCTGGTAACAGTGACATTACCTGCGCTACTTCTCCTGTATAACGTTTGCGCATCATAAATATCAGTGATATTCCCTGTAATTTTTAATTAGCCACTGATGACAGCAGTGACATTACCTGCGCTGCCTTTATGTTCAGCCGCTTTCCTCTGGTTCAGCCGCTCCTCCTCATCAACATCATCATCCAATTCGTGCTGAGAAGACGAACTGAGGGTGGCCTGGCTATCACCCTGTGCAATGTCTTCCCCCATTTCCACCTCTTCCACATGCTAAGCGTCCGCCTTCATTGTGAGCAGCGAGCGTTTCAGTAGACACAGAAGTGGGATGGTTACGCTGATAATAGCGTTATCGCCGCTCACCATCTGTGTTGATTCCTCAAAGTTGTGTAAAACCTCACAGAGGTCAGACATCCGTGCCCACTCCTCGCTTGTGAAGAGCGGAAGCTGACTGGAAAGGCGACGACCATGTTGCAGCTGGTATTTCACTACTACCCTCTGCTGCTCACAAAGCCTGGCCAACATGTGGAACGTGGAGTTCCAGCGCGTGCTCACGTCGCACAAGAGTCGTGAGCTGGCAATTGCAAGGACTGCTGCAGCGTTGCCAGACTGGCGGCAGCTTTTGATGACTTTCGGAAATGGGCACACACACGGCACACCTTCACCAGTAGCTCAGGCAAACTGGGGTAGATTTTGAGAAACCGCTGAACCGCGGGCCCTACTTCCTTTCACTTAGTGCATAGGCTTTATGAGTGTAGGAGTCCCACTACCTGAACAATTGTACCACAATGTGAATGAGGCCCTCCTTTATGTGATATACAGGTTGTATCGGAGTGCCTTTTCCTTCTAATTTTTGGCAGCGCTTGCACTTTATATACAAGTAAATACAGTGCCTTGCAAAAGTATTCACCCCCTGGACTTTTTTTTGCATTTTGGTGCCTCACAACCTGGAATTAACATGTATTGTTTGAGGATTTGCATCATGTAATTTACAGAACATGCCCACAACTTTGAAGATATTTGTGAAGCAAACAACAAATAGGACAAAATAACAGAAAGTCAATGTGCAGAACTATTCACCCCCCTAAAGTCAATACTTTGTTGAGCCACCTTTTGCAGCAATCACAGCTCCAAGTCGCTTTGGATAAGTCTCTATTAGCAGTTGCCACATGTTACCACTGGGATTTTTGCCCATTCCTCCTTGCAAAACTGCTCCAGCTCCTCCAGGTTGGATGTTTGCGCTTGTGAACAGCAATCTTTAAGTCTGACCACAGATTTCCTATTGGATTGAGATCTGGGCTGTGACTCGGCCATTCCAATACATTTACATGTTTCCCCTTAAACCACTCAAGTGTTGCTTTAGCCGTGTGTTTGGGGTCATTGTCCTGCTGGAAGGTGAGCCTCCGTCCTAGCCTCAGATGACGCACAGAGTGGTACAGGTTTTGCTCAAGAATATCCCTGTATTTAGCACCATCCTTCTTTCCCTCAACTGTGACCAGTTTCCCAGTGTTGCCAGACCGGTGGAAGCTGTCGATGACTTGCGGAAATGGACACACATGCGGCGCACCTTCACCAGTAGCTAAGGCAAATTGGGGGAGGATTTGATAAACCGCTGAACCACTAGGTTGAACCCGTGGGCTAGGCATGGTATGTGTGTGAGCTTGCCGAGCTCCAAAGCCACCACCAAGTTACGGCCATTATCAGACACAACCATGCCTGGTTCTGGGTTGAGTGGTGAGAGCAACAGCTCAGTCCGGTCCCTTATCCCCTGCCACAGCTCTGCCGCGGTGTGCTGTTTGTCACCTAAGCATATCAGTTTAAGCACGGTCTGTTGCCGCTTCCCCACTGCAGTGCTACACCGCTTCCCACTACTGACTGATGTCTGACTGGTGCTGCAAGATGATAATTCAGAGGTGGAAGTGGAGGAGGCGGAGGAGAAGTGGGGGTTGCAGCCACTAACGTAGGTGGTAAAGGAAAACCCTGATAGAAGTAGGGCCCGCAATCATTGGTGTCGGTAGCACCTGTGCCATCCCAGGGTACGACTCGCTCCCGACCTCCACAACGTTCATCACCCAGTGTGCCGTCAGGGAAATGTAGCGTAACTGGCCAAAAGCACTTATCCATGTGTCAGTCGTGGACCTTCCCAATAACTGCGTTGGTCAGGGAACGGGTGATGTTACGGGACACATGCTGGTGTAAGGCTGGGACTGCACACCGTAAAAAATATTGGTGGCTGGGGACAGAGTAACGTGGGACGGCCACCGCCATCAGACTGCAGAAAGCCTCAGTGTCCACAAGCCTAAATGGCTACATTTCCAGGGTCAGCAATTTGAAAGGTGCGTATTTAGTGCTATGGCCTGTGGGTGGCCTGGGGTAATGACATCTGTACGCTGCGCTGGGACACAGAAGTGGATGTGCTAGCTGATGGTGCTTGCAAAGGTCCAGGTGCATGGCGTGAGATATCCGGGCCTGCATCTTGGACAGGGGATTGGCCAGCATGTAACACAGGGGAAGAGGAGGCAGTGGTGTGACCCGCCGACACTGATTGTGGACCCAGGCATTCGGCCCACCTATTAGGGTGCTTTGATGCCATGTGGCGGATCATGCTGGTGGTGTTGAGGTTGCTAGTGTTCACACCCCTGCTCATTTTGGTATGGCACAGGTTGAAAATGATAATTCTTTTATCGTCTGCACTTTCCTCAAAAAAGGGCCAGACTGCGGAACACCATCCATTGGCAAGGGAGAGTGCTGCAAGGGGGTGCTCCGGGGAACAGTTGTGGGCCTGTTTGGTGTGGCCCACCTACTCCCTTTTGCCACCCCACTCTCTCTTCCAGTCTGTTGCGGTGCTGCAGATCGCTCCCCCTCTGTACTGCTGTCCTCGCTCGGCTTGCCACCTTCCTAGGTTGGGTCAGTGACTTCATCGTCCACCACCTCCTCTTCCACTTCCTCACTCTGGTAATCCTCCTGACTTTTTGACCTAACAACAACCTCAGTTATTGACAACTGTATCTCGTCCTCATCATGAACCTCTTGAGACACTAATTGCGGTTGACTTATTGGCAACTGTGTCTCGTCATCATCATCAAACCTCGTGAAACACTAATTGCCGTTCCCCACCGTCATCTTCTTGTGACTGTGGATGCTCAAGAGTTTGGAAATCAGGGCACAATATCTCCTCATGTCCCTTTTCACGCGGGCTTGTCCAGAGGCCCAAATCAAGGAATGGCGATGAAAAGAGCTCCTCGGAATATCCAAGTGTGGGATCACTTGCTTGGCAAGACTCTCCATGGTGGGAGGAAGGAGGATCAGGGTGAGGATTCTGTTGACCAGACTCTTGGCTACTGAGACTGGACTTTGTGGAAGACAGGGTGGTGCTTAATCGACTGGAAGCATTATTTGCTGCAATGCAAACGACCACCTGGTCGCACTGGTCTGACTTCGAGAGTGGTGTCCTGCTCTGCTCTGCAAACTGGGACATAAAGCTAGGTATCGTGGATAAGTGTGTTTCTTGTGCTCTTGCAGCAGGCACAGTTTCACCGCGGCCACGGCCTCTGCGTGCACCATCAGCAGCACTGCCACCTCAAATGGTATATATGCTTGCAAGTATGTCACACTTACAGTAGTTCAGGTTTTGTAAGTGTATGCGGAAGTAATGTCACTGTCACCACCGCCTAATAAAAAAATTACACTGAATGTCACAGATAATTTTAGGATGCGCAAACGTTATATAAGAGGTATAGCGCAAGTAATGTTGCTGCCACCAGCTGTTAATAAAAAATTGCACTGAATGAATGTCACTGATATTTAGGATGCACAAACGTTAAACAGGAGGTATAGCGCAAGTAATGTCGCTGTCACCAGCGGCTAATAAAAAATGACACTGAATTAATATCACTGATGTTTAGAATGCGCAAACATTATACAGGTCCTTCTCAAAAAATTTGCATATTGTGATAAAGTTCATTATTTTCTGTAATGTACTGATAAACATTAGACTTTCATATATTTTAGATTCATTACACACCAACTGAAGTAGTTCAAGCCTTTTATTGTTTTAATATTGATGATTTTGGCATACAGCTCATGAAAACCCAAAATTCCTAACTAAAAAAATTAGCATATCATGAAAAGGTTCTCTAAACGAGCTATTAACCTAATCATCTGAATCAACTAATTAACTCTAAACACCTGCAAAAGATTCCTGAGGCTTTTAAAAACTCCCAGCCTGGTTCATTACTCCAAACCGCAATCATGGGTAAGACTGCCGACCTGACTGCTGTCCAGAAGGCCATCATTGACACCCTCAAGCAAGAGGGTAAGACACAGAAAGACATTTCTGAAGGAATAGGCTGTTCCCAGAGTGCTGTATCAAGGCACCTCAGTGGGAAGTCTGTGGGAAGGAAAAAGTGTGGCAGAAAACGCTGCACAACGAGAAGAGGTGACCGGACCCTGAGGAAGATTGTGGAGAAGGACCGATTCCAGACCTTGGGGGACCTGCGGAAGCAGTGGACTGAGTCTGGAGTAGAAACATCCAGAGCCCCCGTGTACAGGCGTGTGCAGGAAATGGGCTACAGGTGCCGCATTCCCCAGGTCAAGCCACTTTTGAACCAGAAACAGCGGCAGAAGCGCCTGACCTGGGCTACAGAGAAGCAGCACTGGACTGTTGCTCAGTGGTTCAAAGTACTTTTTTCGGATGAAAGCAAATTTTGCATATCATTCGGAAATCAAGGTGCCAGAGTCTGGAGGAAGACTGGGGAGAGGGAAATGCCAAAATGCCTGAAGTCCAGTGTCAAGTACCCACAGTCAGTGATGGTCTGGGGTGCCATGTCAGCTGCTGGTGTTGGTCCACTGTGTTTTATCAAGGGCAGGGTCAATGCAGCTAGCTATCAGGAGATTTTGGAGCACTTCATGCTTCCATCTGCTGAAAAGCTTTATGGAGATGAAGATTTCATTTTTCAGCACGACCTGACACCTGCTCACAGTGCCAAAACCACTGGTAAATGGTTTACTGACCATGGTATTATTGGGCTCAATTGGCCTGCCAACTCTCCTGACCTGAACCCCATAGAGAATCTGTGGGATATTGGGAAGAGAAAGTTGAGAGACGCAAGACCCAACACTCTGGATGAGCTTAAGGCCGCTATCGAAGCATCCTGGGCCTCCATAACACCTCAGCAGTGCCACAGGCTGATTGCCTCCATGCCACGCCGCATTGAAGCCTCCTAGGCCTCCATAACACCTCAGCAGTGCCACAGGCTGATTGCCTCCATGCCACGCCGCATTGAAGCAGTCATTACTGCAAAAGGATTCCCGACCAAGTATTGAGTGCAGAACTGAACATAAAATTTTTGAAGGTTGACTTTTTTTGTATTAAAAACACTTTTCTTTTATTGGTCGGATGAAATATGCTAATTTTTTTAGATAGGAATTTTGGGTTTTCATGAGCTGTATGCCAAAATCATCAATATTAAAACAATAAAAGGCTTGAACTACTTCAGTTGTGTGTAATGAATCTAAAATATATGAAAGTCTAATGTTTATCAGTACATTACAGAAAATAATGAACTTTATCACAATATGCTAATTTTTTTAGAAGGACCTGTACAGGAGATGTAGCGCTGGTAATGTCGCTGTCACCAGCGACCAAACAATTGCGCTGAATGTCACAGATAAATGTAAAATAAAAGGTATAGCAAAGGTTGTGTCACTATCAGAAGCGGCACTAACAATTACACGCAATTTAGCACAGGTTGCGCAATTAATATATATTGCAGCCAACTATAGTCCTTAGGCTTAGTTCACACGAACGTGTGTGATCTGTGGCCGTATTGAGGCCTGCAAATCGCGGGCCTCAATACACGGCCACAGTTCTGTGTGCATTCCGCATCACGGATGCGGACCCATTCGCTTCAATCGGTCCGCAAATCCGGAATCACGGAACGGCCGCACGGGACACCTCGGAAGCAATACGGAGTGCTTCCGTGGGGTTCCGTCCTGTACCTCCGTTCCGCAAAAAGATCGAACATGTCCTATCTTTTAGCGGAACGGGCGAATCGCGGACCGATTAAAGTGAATGGGTCCGCGATCCGATGCGACTGACCTACGGTGGGCGATCGTGCATTGCGGCCCGCTATTTGCGGGCCGCAGCACGAGCACGGGTCACACACGTTCGTGTGAACTCGGCCTTAAAAGGACTTTTGGGTCTCTAACAATTCCACGCAATTTAGCGCAGGTTGCACTAATAATTATATTGCTGCCAGATACAACAATAGTGCTTAAAAGGACTTTTGGGTCTCTAACAAGTTTTTTCACTAAAATATTACTATTTCACACCCTACACTTTCTGTCCCATCTTCAGCACAGCTCTCCCTGACTAAGACTTTTTCCTAAGATGTGGCAATAAAACCCTATCACGCCCTACGGCAGATAGTCATGAGAGTCTCCCTGTTGATGACTTGTGTGAGAGAAGTCAGCGTTTGTACTGCCCCGAGGAGGAGGTGGAGGAGGAGGAGGCTGCAGACCCCAGGCATAGCCGTGTTGGTGGTGGTAGTAGTAGTGGCACCGTAGCCACACTATTGAAGTTTGGGGCAGTGACAGTGGCAGTCATGGAAGATCAGGGGAGGGGGGCCAAAGAACTCACCATGATATCCCACAGTCTGATAGTAGCGAAAGGGAGGGTGAGGACTCCGATGACAATTGTGTGCTGGACAGGACCTGGGGGCAAGATCAGGGTGCTGAGGAGGAGGCAACATCAGAGGAGGAGGGTGATGGTGGCAGCAATAAAGAGCAGAGGCTACATACCTCCCAAAGAACAGTCAGGGCCACATCTGCTTTGGGATCTGGTGATGCTGCTGATGATGTGGGTGTGGTAGACCAAAAATGTGCCAGAGCTAAGCCCAGCTCAGCTGCTTCTAACACTGCTGCCGCTGCCTCCATCATGCCATTGCCGCCATCATGCCACTGCTGTGACCTGCCAACCAGTGGCGTACCGCCCATAGAGGCAGACCACGCCACTGCTATGGGGCCCGCGGCACTGGGGGGCCCGTAGCGCAGATAAGGCCCCGCCCACTCATGACCTGTAGCCGGCTATGCGGCTGCTTTTCTCCCCAGGGCCCCCCTCATGTTTAGCTGAATCGCCTCCCAGAGGCGCGGCTAAGGCCCTAGACACCCGCCCCCCTCCTCAGCGCGGTCTGCAAACACCCGATCCTCCTCTCGTCGGCGTCCCAAATCCCGCGCAGGCGCAGTGCCGGCGATTGCCTGCGCCTGCGCTCTGATAATACGGCTGAGGGCAACAGCTTCAACATCGTCACTGGGCATGCGCCGAGCCCAGTGACGATGTTGAAGCTGTTGCCCTCAGCCGTATTATCAGAGCGCAGGCGCAGGCAATCGCCGGCACTGCGCCTGCGCGGGATTTGGGACGCCGACGAGAGGAGGATCGGGTGTTTGCAGACCGCGGCGCTGAGGAGGGGGGCGGGTGTTGAGGACTTAGCCGCGCCTCTGGGAGGCGATTCAGCTAAACATGGAGGCGTTAGAGTTTTCATATTTAGGCGGGCACGGCACTAATCAGAGGGGCACCGTGGAGAAAGAAAACCGCCCCTCTGGGCTCCAGTCCTTACAGCGTCATTTGCTTATCCTAAGAATCGATTTTTAGAAGAAAGGACAAGACTGACATGGAAAAGAAGAACACAGATGGAAAAAAGGTACTTTATTAAACATGGATCCATGAGTACCTTTTTTCCATCTGTCTTGTTCCTTTGATTGTGAGTCTTGTCATTTCTTCAAAAAATCAATTCTTATGATATGTAAATGACGCTGTAAGGAGCCCAGAGGGGCGTTATTCTTTCTCCACGGTGCCCAGGAACGCCCCTCTGGAGTGCCGTGCCCGGCTAAATTTGAAAACTAATAACGCCTCCAAGTTCATCTAAATCGCCTCCCAAATCCGATCCTCCTCTCGCTGGCATCCCAAATCTCGCGCAGGCGCAGTGCCGGCGATTGCCTGCGCTATGATAAGATGACTGACGGCACTACGCCTGCGCGGGATTTGGGATGCCGGCGAGAGGAGGATCGGGGTGTTTGCCGCAGAGCGGCACTTAGCCGTGCCTCTGGGAGGCGATTTAGATGAACTTGGAGGCGTTATTAGTTTTCAAACTTAGGCGGGCACGGCACTTCAGAGGGGCGTTCCTGGGCACCGTGGAGAAAGAAAAACGCCCCTCTGGGCTCCTTACAGCGTCATTTACATATCATAAGAATCGATTTTTTGAAGAAATTACAAGACTCGCAATCAAAAGAACAAGACAGATGGAAAACAGGTACTCTGTTAAACATGGATTCACGAAAAAAAAATTGGGGGTAAATTGCTAGTGATAGATTCCCTTTAAGGCTACTTTCACACTTGCGTTCAGAGCGGATCCGTCTGGTGTCTGCACAGACGGATCCGCACCTATAATGCAAACGCTTAGATCCGTTCAGAACGGATCCGTTTGCATTAACATGAACAAAAAAAAAAACCTTTTTTTTTTTTGTTCATGATAGTGCAAACGGATCCGTTTTGACTTTACATTGAAAGTCAATGGGGAACGGATCCGTTTGAAAATTGAGCCATACTGTGTCAACTTCAAACGGATCCGTCCCCATTGACTTACATTGTAAGTCTGGACGGATCCGTTTGCCTCCGCACGGCCAGGCGGACACCCGAACGCTGCAAGCAGCGTTCAGGTGTCCGCCTGCTGAGTGGAGCGGAGGACAGATGGAGCCATACTGATGCATTCTGAGCGGATCCGCATCCACTCAGAATGCATTAGGGCTGGACGGATCCGTTCGGTGCCGCTTGTGAGAACCTTCAAACGGAACTCACAAGCGGAGACCCGAACGCAAGTGTGAAAGAAGCCTAACATGGCACCCCAAATAAGGAGACCTGCAGGCTGCAGCAGATATCCCATGTGACAGGTCACCCCCAGGAAACCCCTAACAGTTTCTGTAGGTCATGTATAAATTTATTTAATGGGGGTGTGGCATGGGAGGAGCAAAGTCAGGAAGTGGGAGGGGCCATGGTGGGTAGTGGGCGGGGTTAAGGGGCCCAATTCAGATTTTTGCTATGGGGCCCAGTGATTCCTATGTACGCCTCTGCTGCCAACCATCATCTTCCATAAGGCTGCTGCTGCCTCCATTATGCTGCTGCTTTTCTGTCAACATATACCATACGAAGGGGCGTTGTTAGGGTCTCAAAAGATCCGGGGCCCGAGCACCAATGCATATGGCCCAATTCTCTAAGTTGAACAGCCGCATGCCCCCCGCAAACACTAGCACTGAAGACATTTTGCTGTACTCGCTATACAGCAGCACATACCTCTCACATCCAGGGCCTCCCAGGTGACGTCTCCTGTGATATAGATCTTCTCTGTCATCATCTTCTCCATTCGGTCCGGACAACTTCTCTCAGCCGCCTCGTCTCTACAGAGTGTGAAAAATAGACATCTTAGCTAACTTACTTTTCTGTACCCCCAAATACTATCCTGAAGAAAAATTAGTGCCCCCATAGTAACAGTACTCATCATAGTCCCACCAATAGTAATTCCCTTCTAGAATGCTCTCATTAATAATACTGCCCCCTACTGGACTCAACAGTGATAATGCTCCACAAGAGTGCCCTCATTAGAAGAAGAGCCCTCCAGTATTAATAATACCATCACAGAGCCCCCAGTAGAAATAAGGCCCCCTAATATACCCCCAGTGGTAATAAAGCTCTCTACAGACCCCTCAGTAGTAATAAGGCCCCCATAGTGCTATTAGTAGAAATAATGCGGATCCCTCCTATAGAGCCACCAGTAGTAATAAGAACACCTAATGTCCCCTGGATTTAAAATGCCCCCACAGTGCCCCCAGTACTTATACTGCCCCCTACTGTTATAATGCTCACCCAAGTATTTATGCCGCCTGCAGTGCCCCTTGTAGTTATATTCCTCCGTTTAGTGTCCTCAGAAATGTTAATTCTTCAGCACCTCCGCCATACAGTCCCATGTAAATAACACAATTTCCCTCCCTCCGCCATAGAGTCCCATATAAATACCATCACACCATCTCTTCAGCCCCCTCCAATGTACAGTCTCATGTAAATAACATCACACCATCTCTCCTGCCCCTTCCAACATACAGTCCCATGTAAATAACATCAATCCCTCCCCAGCCACCTTCAACATACAGTCCCATGTAAATAACACCACCTCCTCAATATTCAGTCCCATATAAATAACATCACCCCCTCCCCCAGACACCTTCAACATATAGTCCCATGTAAATAAAATCACCCCCTCCCCAGCCACCTCCAACATGCAGTCCCATGTAAATAACATTACCCTACCCCAGCCACTTCCAAATTTCAGTCCCATGTAATTAACATCACTCCACCTCACTGTCCCATGTAAATAACTTCCCTCCCTTTAGCCCTAACATACAGTCCCAGTTAAATAACTACAACTCCCAACATTGCTCTGCTGTCACAACCAGACAGCTGAGAAGCTCTGACAGAGGCCTTTCAGAACCTCCTCCTTGAGTTCTCTTTGTTGTGCTGTTCAGTTCCTCATCTCGTTAGCCTCTCTCAGCTGTCATGGAGTTGGACTGATTGCATCCCTTCAAATTCCGCCCCAAAACAGCGCAGATATGTCTCCAGATTCTGATTGACACGCTCTGTCTGGCCATTCGACTGCGGGTGGAAAGCAGAAGAGAATGACAACCGAACCCCCAAGCGAGAACAGAAAGCCTTCCAGAATCTGGAAACAAACTGTGTGCCCCTATCAGAATCACAGTCTTCCCCGAGGAATGAGCCAGGTCCGTTACAAAGTCCATGGACAGATGTGTCCAAGGACGGGAAGGAATGGGTAAGGGAAGGAGAGGACCTGATGGCCGTGAATGAGGGACTTTGGCACGAGCGCAAGTCTCGCAGGCTGCCACAAAACCCTCAACCGACTTACGAAGCGCAGGCCACCAGAATCTCTGAGCGATGAGATCCAGTGTGGCTCTTGCCCCCGGGTGCCCAGCAAGGACCGTATCGTGGTGTTCCTTAAAAATCTTGTGTCTTAAAGCGAGAGGCACAAACAACCTCCCAGGAGGACAAAGATCAGGAGCCTCTGACTGGGCTGCCTGCACCTCTGCCTCCAATTCAGAAAAGAGAGCAGAGACCACCACACCTTCAGCCAAAATGGGACCCGGGTCTTCAAAATTCCCGCCTCCCGGAAAACAAAGTGACAGGGCATCTGCCTTCACATTCTTAACTCCAGGGCGGAACGTGACCACAAAATTAAACCTAGAAAAGAACAAAGACCATCTGGCCTGACTCGGGTTCAGACGCTTGGCTGACTCCAAGTAGGCCAGATTTTTATGGTCAGTAAATACGGTAATAGGGTGTCTGGCTCCCTCTAGCCAATGGTGCCATTCCTCAAAAGCCAACTTGATGGCCAACAATTCCCTATCTCCCACATCGTAATTTCTCTCTGCGGAGGAGAGTTTTTTCGATAAAAAGGCACACGGTCGCCATTTGGCAGGAGAGGAACCCTGAGACAAGACCGCCCCCACACCCACCTCAGAAGCATCAACCTCGACTATGAAGGGTAAAGAAATATCAGGTTGTCTACCAAGAATATCAAATTGAAGGTTCCCTCCTGGAAGTTGGGTCCTAGGTTTATTGGGCCTTACAAAATCCTGTCTGTCATCAATCCTGTTGCCTACCGTCTTGATCTTCCTCAGACTTGGAAGATCCATAATGTTTTTCATAAGTCCTTATTGAAACCTTATGTTCAACCCATTGTACCCTCGCCTTTGCCTCCTCCTCCGATTATGGTTGATGGGAATCTTGAATTTCAGGTCTCTAGGATTGTGGATTCTCGTCTTGTCCGCGGTTCTCTTCAGTACCTTGTTCATTGGGAGGGTTATGGTCCTGAGGAGAGGATGTGGGTCCCAGTGACGGACATTAAGACCTCTCGTCTCATCAGGGCTTTCCATAGGTCCCATCCTGAGAAGGTGGGCTCTGAGTGTCCGGAGTCCACTCGTAGAGGGAGGGGTACTGTCACAACCAGACAGCTGAGAAGCTCTGACAGAGGCCTTTCAGAACCTCCTCCTTGAGTTCTCTTTGTTGTGCTGTTCAGTTCCTCATCTCGTTAGCCTCTCTCAGCTGTCATGGAGTTGGACTGATTGCATCCCTTTAAATTCCGCCCCATAATGCATTAATGGGCGGCTTATACTACTTCCTGGAGTGTGTGTGCATGCTGATCTTGTTTTCCAGTCTGCTACAAAGTTAAGTGCTGAACATTTATCTGTTATTTTCTGTTTGCTGGATCCCAGTTGACCCTGACTCCCTCCGTTCCTGGTGTAGGGAGCCGGTGGTCGTGTCCCCTCACTATTGTAGGGTGTTCAGGGGTTATATAGTCAAGGTACGTGGATATGCAACCTTCCTCCTCTGGGATCTTTGCATAGGCTGAGCAGCCAGGGAAAGTCTCAGGTCTTGTGCAGGGGTCTCCCTTTTGGTTCCTTAGCTTTGGATCCACTCAGTCATATATGCATGTTGCTTTGTCTTGTTTCCTGTACACCGTCCGTGACATCTGCCTCTCACACTGAGTAATCTTCACTTATCTCTCCTCATGTAGCAGATCTCACCACAGCTTCTTCTCAGGACTTCTCTTTACTGCTGAGCCGTCCTCTCCTGCATTGGTCACATGATGGTGACATCATCCCAGGTCCTTTTCAGCTACTGCATTTAGAACTGATCACATGACCTGTGAGGTCATCACAGGTCCTTCAGCTCTTGCAGTGCATTAGATTCAATTGTATCCGTCCTGAGAATGGCAATACAGTTATATCGAACAGGCAGACAGGACATTCAGGGCCTGGGACAAAACATCAGGGCCCATGCCCCCAAGGTTTTGACCTAGCAATGCCCCTGACCATACGGCAGGTGCTGCTGCTCCTCGCTGTTAATCCCCTTCTGCCACCTCCATTAACGCAAAGCATCTGCCACCACTACTACTACTACTATTGCTACTACTAACCATAGACAGCCTTGCATGTTCCATGCTGTACTGCTCCTGCTGACACCAGTATTGCAGCTGCACGCCACTATATCCATCCTGTACCCTTTCCACATCTACTCCCAATCCTAATTCAAAGGGAGATTTTTTGGAGGCTTGTAAGGGCAGGCATTGCGACCCAGTCATGACATAATTTTGGATGCTTGGTCTCCCAAGCCACTTTAAAAATTTTTAGCTCATGACACCGTATGTGTTTAAACATCATCTGCTTCTGATAAGGGACAATTTTTGGAAGCTTTGGAATATAAAAAACCAGAACACATGTGCCTGCGTGGTGTATTTCTAAACACGCTGTGTGTTAATGCTGTTAAATGTACGTTTACCCATAGATATATATATGTCCACTGGCGTAACTAGAGTGTTATGGGCCCCAGTGCAAACTTTGGATCAGGGCCCCCTCCCCCGCCCCCATTTTTACAAAGAAGCGGCAGATTTTCTTACAAATGGCTCTTTCCCGTGCGGCTAGTCCGCTGCGTGAATGAGGGCCAAGCCCGATTCCGGACAGCAGAGACACGGAGCAGTAACATGATTGATAACGCTCCGTGCCTCTCTGTGACCTTTTTACTACAAAATCACAGTGAGTTAAAGTTGTCACCGTGATTTTGTAGCAAAACGATCATAGAGAAGCAAAGAGCCTTATCAATCATGTTAATGCTCCATGTCCCTGCTGTCTGGAGCGCGGCTTGGCTCTCATTCACACAGCAGATTAGCCACACGGGATCCGCTTGTGTTAAAGAGCCCTAAGCCCAATGCGTGGCTACACTCACCCAGTCCTAATAAAATCTGGTCCTACCTCATCCAGGGTGTCGCTGGCGTCGGCGTGATGTCTGCTGGATCCAGAACAAGGTCCCTGTGGTGATAGAGAAAAAAAGAATAATCACATAAGGAAGGGATGGTGAAATCACCAGCAGGGGGCGCTGTGCTGGCCTGGTAGACTGAGCTATACCAATGTATAGCAGGGTAATTTAGGACATTTCCCCTAAGTGCAACCACACAGTACTAATGTCCACATTGTGGCCCCTCACAGTACTAATGCCCACCTTGTGGCCTTTCACAGTAATTAAGCCCACCTTGTGGTCCCTTCACAAAAGTTATGTCCTTCTTATGCCCACCTTTGTTCCTGTCACAGTAGTTATGCCCAGATATGTGCCCCTCATAGTAGTTATGCCAAATATGTGCCCCCTAACAGTAGTTATGCCAAATATGTGCCCCCTCACGGTATTTATGGCAGATATGTGCCCCCTCACAGTAGTTATGCCCAGATATGTGCCCCTCACAGTGGATATGCCCAGATATGTGCCCTCTCACACTGGTTATGCCCAGATATGTGCCCGCTCACAGTAGTTATGCCCAGATATGTGCCCCTCACATTGGATATGACCAGATATGTGCCCCTTCACAGTAGTTATGGCCAGATATGTTCCCCCTCACAGTAGTTATGCCAGATTATGTGCCCCTCACATTAGTTATGACCAGATATGTGCCCCCCTACAGTGGTTATGCCAGATTATGTGCCCCTCACATTAACTATGCCCACATATGTGCCCCTCACAGTGGTTATGCTAGATTATGTGCCCCCCCTCACAGTAGTTATGCCTTCATATGTGCCCTCTCATAGTTATGCCTTTATATGTGCCCCCTCACAGTAGTTATGCCAGATATGTGCTGCCCTACAGTGGTTATGCCAGATTATGTGCCCCTCATATTATATGTGCCCACATATGTGCCCCTCACAGTGGTTATGCCAGATTATGTGCCCCCCCCCCTCACAGTAGTTGATATATGTGCCCCCTCATAGTTATGCCTTTATATGTGCCCCCTCACAGTAGTTATGCCAGATATGTGCCCCCCTACAGTGGTTATGCCAGATTATGTGCCCCTCACATTAGATGTGCCCACATATGTGCCCCTCACACACAGTAGTTGATATATGTGCCCCCTCATAGTTATGCCTTTATATGTGCCCCCTCACAGTAGTTATGGCAGATTAGGTGCCCCCTCAGTAGAGATGCCCACTTTTGTTCCCCCTCACTCTAGTTGTGCCTGTCACAGCGCTTCATTACATGTTAGTTCAGCGGGCCCCCTCCCCCCGCCGGGCCCGATCGCAGTTGCACTCCCTGCGACCACGATCGTTACGCCCCTGTATATGTCACTCAGACATCATATACTATTGCGATCATTGCTTTCCAGAGCTTGGAGAGGGGGAAAAAATGCATAAAATATAAACGAAAACAGATAACAAGTTTTTCTAAAAAGTCTGGGTCCTAGGAGTCTATAGGGGGTGATATACCAACTTCCAGGGCAATAGGAGCCACTTCAATTAATCCTTAATTGATTCGGGTCTGAACCTAACTTTTTCAAAAATTCGGCAAACTAGACCCAAAACGAATATTGACTGGTTCACTCATCTCTAATTATAATCATTTACGGTATTTTCTTTAGACAAACCCTTTCCAGATGCCCTACTAGAGTATATGGATGGAGGAGAAGTAGGTCCTATACTTTGGGTTCTTCCTTTTACTAGCCAGAGTGGTGACTAAGAATGGTTCTCCCATTGGAGGACTTGGTTTGTACTTATGTTGTATGGATGGCCCATTGATTTCAGTGGGTGTCCTCTAAAGGTGGCTATACACATAAAATAACAACTATTTGTCCTGAGTACACAATAAATGCTCAGATGAGGGAGAGGAAAAAGTTGAACTCCAACTAGAACAAATTATTGGGCAGGTTGAGTAAACGTGCCCAATTCTTATTTATCTCAACATCAAGAGGAAATCAGTGGACCCTCAGGCAATTTAGCTTGTTGGCTCATCTCAATAGGGTCTACCACATTTAGTTTATTGCCTATGGGTACCTTTACAGTTAATTTCTTCTATAGCTGATTGCTTCTTTCTTCCCAGATTATAAGGAGCCTTACAGATGTATAGAAGTTGACAACAAGCCTGTGACAGAACATGAAGGGATTTATACCACATGGCCAAGCATTATGATTACAATCAGTTAGTCTACTTTCCAACTGGCGTTTTGGTTTCCATTTGTGAGATCCGTTCGGGGCTCTCACAAGCGGTCCAAAACGGATCAGTTAGCATTCTAATGCATTCTGAATGGAAAAGGATCCGTTCAGAATGCATCAGTTTACCTCAGTTTAGTCTCCATTCCGCTCGTTTTCTCTGACACAATCTGGCACAATAGAAAGCGGAACCGTCCTCCATTGACTTTCAATGGTGTTGGCTATGTTAAAGAAAATACAACCGGATCTGTTCTGAATGGATGCAGACGGTTGTATTATCTGAACGGATTAGTCCATGACGGATCCGAACGAAACGCGAGTGTGAAAGTAGCCTTACCTGCATGGTGCCCCAAATAATGTCTTCCTGTCTGCATCTGTCAATCAAATAGCACCACTTCCTGCCTCAGTGACTGTGGTGGTCATACACAATAACTCAACAAGGGTATGGGAGGGAATGTAACTGTCCACAGCGGACACTGTCTACGGAAAAAGTACATTGGATGTCACAGATATTTTTAGACTGCGCACACGTTACACAGGAGATGTAGCACAGAAAATGTTGCTGTTTGCAGCGGCCAAACAATTGCAAACTATTTAGCGCAGGTTGTGCTTAAAATATATATTTCTGCCAGACACAACAATAGTCCTTAAAAGGACTTTTGGGTCTCTAACACCAACCCTGCCTAACAAAAAAATTTAATTCAATTCCCTACACTATCTGTCCCTTCTACAGCACAGCTCTCCCTAAGACTGGTCGAACCACGTGTCATCGGGTGCTTTATAGCACCCGATGGCGCGTTCCGGCCAGCCAATCACTGTAATGTAAGTAACCAACATGGCTACGGCATTACAGTGAGTGGCAGAACTTACTTGCATGTTTATTAGCTGCACAGCAGCCAACAAACGTGCGGGGAGGAGACTCGAGCATGGCGCTCGAACACACCCGGTATTCGGCCGAACACCGCAATGTGCCGAGCATCGCGAGACTCGAGCCAAATTTCTGTTCGGCTGAGCAGGCTCGATAATCACTAATGGCATCTAATGTGTAAGGGTATTTCTGCATTCTTTCCTTTATCCACTTGCCCCATTTCACTCTTTTTAGAGTCTGGTCTTGTAAATATACAATATTACCATAGATATGGCATAGAAAGATAAAATGTAATGTTTGGACATCCCACCAGTCAATTTCTTCTAACCATAGAAGTGAAGGGCCCCTGCCAAAAGGTTGTTAATAACAGGACTACAGCACTTAACTACTTGGGTAAGCAGAATTTGGTGATTGTCTCCAATCTTCATTCATGAAGAAAGAAATTGGGACCTCTTTTGGTGTTGGTTACCAGCCCTAAATATCTGGTGAACCACTGGTGCCTCATATAGCTGTTTATCAGTCTCTGATTGGCCCAACAATGTACCAGAAGATCCTCAGATGGACCCAGACTCCAAAGGTCTAGTAGGGAAAAAAAAATTCAGCTGCTTTTGGAGCAAGTCACTTGCCACTACGGTCCACTTCTTTGTATCAAAAACCTATTAGACTTTATTGATGATATGGGGATCGGGCCTCACAAATAATTTCCTGGGGCAGGGACCCAAGGAACCCTAGTCTGACACTGCTGTTTGTAGTGTAATGCAATGATCAGACATTCGTCTTCAGTCTTTTTGCGGTATCGGCCAAAGTAGATGAAGAAGAAGGAGACTTAAAAATAGCACCCAGAGAAGAGCACAATTTGCTGTGAGAAGCTGAAAGAAACTATTTTAGCTGTAGATTGTGTGAGAATTGTTTATTCAGTTCCAGTTTATGTTTTTTTTCCAGCAAATGCTGTTTATATAATGGGTACAGAATCGGCATCAGGAGGAGTCCAGAAAGTTCTGCTGAAAAAACAAACAAACAGGGATTACACAAATAATTAAGTCTGGGTAAAAATAGACTAAAAAGTGAATAAGCTGAGACCAAAAATAAAAATAAAAAAGCTAAATTTTAAAGGGGCCCAATACTCTGGGTACAGGTATTTTATATTAAAGAGGATTTATTTTACATGTTTATTAAGTTTATTGAAACCATGGAGCAGGCTTACTAATACTGCAGATGGCGCAAGCTTGAGACAGAATTGTACGGCAGAATTGTGCCTCAAAGTTACGCCCCTTGTTTACTTAAAGGGCAAGGTTTGTACCTATGACACTGGCTGACCCGTTGAACGTGTGATTGACAGCAAAAGACATCTGTGTTGATCCCATGTTCATATGTGCCTGCATTGCTGAGAAAATGATGTTTTAATTTATGCAAATGACCCTCTAGGAGCAACAGGGGCGTTGCCGTTACACCTAGAGGCTCAGCTCTCTCTGCAACTGCCACCCCCTCTGCACTTTGATTGACAGGGCCAGGAAAAATTTAATTTTTACTGTCTGGTCCTGTCAATTAAAGTGGAGAGGGCACGGCAGTTGCAGAGAAAGTCTCTAGGTGTAACGGCAACACCCCCATTGCTCCTAAAGGCTCATTTCCATATATAAAAAAATCAATTGTTCTTCAATTATATAAATGTTAAAAAGTATAAATCTGAAGGTGTCGGCCCTTTAAAGAGTAATGAAGGGGAAGTCGCAGAGAGCGACGAGGAGAAAGCAAAGCTGTTAAATATTTTTTTCTCCAATGTAGTCACTGAGGAAAATAAACTGTCAGATGACATGCTGAATGTAAAAATAAATTCCCCATTAAAAGTGCCCTGTCTGACCCAGGAAGAAGTACATCAGCGACTTAAAAAGGTTAAAATAGACAAATCGCCAGGACCAGATGGCACACCCCCCCGTATCCTAAGGGAATTAAGTAATGTCATAGCCAGACCCTTATTTCTGATATTTGCAGATTCTATATTGACAGGGAATGTCACACAGGATTGGCGCATGGCAAATGTGGTGCCAATATTCAAAAAGGGTCCAAAAACAGAGCCTGGAAACTATAGGCCGGTAAGTTTAACATCTGTTGTGGGTAAACTGTTTGAAGGTTTTCTGAGGGATGCTATCTTAGAGCATCTCAACGGAAATAAGCAAATAACGCCATATCAGCATGGCTTTGTGAGGGATCGGTCATGTCAAACTAATTTAATCAGTTTCTTCGAGGAGGTAAGTTCTAGACTTGACAGCGGCAAATCAATGGATGTCGTGTATCTGGACTTCTCCAAAGCATTTGACACTGTACCACATAAAAGGTTAGTATATAAAATGAGAATGCTCGGACTGGGAGAAAACGTCTGTATGTGGGTAAGTAACTGGCTCAGTGATAGAAAACAGAGGGTGGTTATTAACGGTACACACTCAGATTGGGTCACTGTCACTAGTGGGGTACCTCAGGGGTCAGTATTGGGCCCTATTTTCTTCAATATATTTATTAATGATCTTGTAGAAGGCTTGCATAGTAAAGTATCAATTTTCGCAGATGACGCTAAACTGTGTATAGTAATTAACACTGAAGAGGACAGTATACGGTATATATACTACAGAGGGATCTGGATAGATTGGAGGCTTGGGCAGATAAGTGGCAGATGAGGTTTAACACTGACAAATGTAAAGTTATGCACATGGGAAGGAAAAATGCAAGTCACCCGTACATACTAAATGGTAAAACACTGGGTAACACTGACATGTAAAAGGATCTAGGAATTTTAATAAACAGCAAACTAAGCTGCAAAAACCAGTGTCAGGCAGCTGCTGCCAAGGCCAATAAGACAATGGGTTGCATCAGAAGGGGTATAGATGCCTGTGACAAGAACATAGTCCTACCACTTTACAAATCGCTAGTCAGACCACAAATGGAGTACTGTGTACAGTTCTGGGCTCCTGTAAACAAGGCAGACATAGCAGAGCTGGAGAAGGTCCAGAGGAGGGCAACTAAAGAAATAACTGGAATGGGGCAACTACAGTACCCTGAAAGATTATCAAAATTAGGGTTATTCACTTTAGAAAAAAGACGACTGAGGGGAGATCTAATTAATATGTATAAATATATCAGGGGTCAGTAAAGAGATCTATCCCATCATCTATTTATCCCCAGGACTGTGACGAGGGGACATCCCCTGCGTCTGGAGGAAAGAAGGTCTGTACACAAACATAGAAGAGGATTCTTTACGGTAAGAGCAGTGAGACTATGGAAATCTCTGCCTGAGGAGGTGGTGATGGTGAGTTCACTAAAAGAGTTCAAGAGGGGCCTGGATGTATTTCTGGAGCGTAATAATATTACAGGCAATAGCTACTAGAGAGGGGTCGTGGATCCAGGGAGTTATTCTGATTGCCTGATTGGAGTCGGGAAGGAATTTTTTATTCCCCTAAAGTGGGGAAAATTGGCATCTACCTCACAGTTTTTTTTTTGCCTTCCTCTGGATCAACTTGCAGGATAACAGGCCGAACTGGATGGACAAATGTATTTTTTCGGCCTTATGTACTATGTTACTAATGCGGACACATATGGACATGAACCAACACAGATGCCTTCAGCTGCCCAGTGCACATGCAACAGGTCAGCCAGTGTCATAGGGATAAAGATCGGATATTAGCTGATAGATGCCATGTTTACACTGCCATCTCAAGCTTTGACCAAAGAATTTAGCCCATGTCACAAGTTTCTCGAGGCCAGTAATTGGCTGCAGTGGTCATGTGAGGTATATGCCATGTCACTGCTGCAGCCGAGTACACAAAGCCCGGTGGGAAAGACCAGAGCAGAGGCGCTGGAAGTGATGGGGGAGAAATGAGCTGGTTTGGCTTCTTTTATTATTATTTTTGTCACAATTGATTGTCTTGGACAACCCCTTAAGGCTAGATTCAGATCCCAGTGTTTTGTTACGACATATGAACAGAATACCAGAAATGTTGCCATATACTGGACACCATCGGTATCCAGTGCATCCCATTCATTGCAGTGGCATCCGTTGGGTTTCCAGCAGGAATACTCCCATTATGCCAGACAAAACGCTGTTCTATGCAATGCTATTTATTTCCCTTTTTTTGCTGACATCTGCAATGGAGGCTCCTGCTGGAATTTACTCTGCAGGTGGGAGCCTACCCTAAATCTTTTAGTTGACCCACTTTTGCAATAGACCGTATGCCTCTGATTGTATTCTTTAAAATAGCAAGCAACTCACCAATAAAACTGGTTGACTATGTAGGACATCACGTCTCACCTAGAAGATCTTCCACTCGCTGTTTCACAGAACTGCTAAATATGAAGTGTCAAAGTCCGAATTTTTCATACAGAAGGACATTTTCATACAGAAGGAAACATGTTCTATGCAAACATGCAACCATTTTACCTTCCATCAATATTGACATACAGAGACCTATGTACATACAGAGAGACGCATGCACCGCCCAACACGAGATGCCTATAAAGCAGCCCCCTTAGGAAGGAAATATCTAATGCCTAGAAGCCCGGGCCACAATGGCAACCCTTGAAGGGGGTGTTTATTTTGTTTCACATGCTTGGATGGACTGATGCTTTAAGTAAGATATCCAGAGATTTTCTGTGTGAAATTATTTCCATGCCTCTTTCAAAAGTAAACATAGCCGGGACAGAAAAAAACTGCAACATTGCTGCACAAACAAGCTTGGAACTTTACCTAAATTAGAGCCGAGGAACTTGGGAATGTTTATACTGCCGTCTTCGAGCCTTTATGTGTTTATTTAAAATCTGAACATAGCTAGTCCGGGCTCCAGTGGAATAATGGAAATATCCATAGATTGAATGTTAATGCATTGGCATTTATATATGTATTTTTATGGCTAGAGAAGCGAGCACATGAAAGAGTTTTGTCTTCTGGCTTTAGAACTTGTAAAAGTTATTTTTGCCTATGGGATGAGATGCAGAGATTTTTCTGATGACAGGTTAAAGATTAACATTAAGAGAAGAAACATAAAATGCATAGAGTAGAGCGGGCCCCAAAGCAAATTAAGAAAGAGGTCCCCATCCTGTGCTTGTTCATTAAACCACTTCTCCATCTTTAGTCAAGTTATTCTAATGAATGTTATTCCCCCGCTTATACCTTGCAGGAATGGACAAGAACAAATGGCTAATTCTTTTATTTCTGTACTAAGATTGAAATGCTTCTGAAGAGCAGGAGCTCTAGGTAGGTTGACAACTCCCATGAGTAAATTAGGGCGGGACCAGACTCACCTAGAGACCTGCCTATGCAGGCTTCCTATTAGCTCCTTACCAGCTCGAAGGGTTGCTTTGGTGTTATAATATACCCTTGATTAGTAGATTTTATTCTACTGTTATGCTAACCATGTAGTTTTATGGAATCATGCAAGAACTGGGTGAGAATTAGATAATATTGGGGGAAATAGTTACATAGTTGCATAGTTAATATGGTTGAAAAAAGACATACGTCCATCAAGTTCAACCAAGGGATAGGTGGGGATGCGAATCCCAAAAGGAATTGAGACTCAGATTTCCACACGTTTTCATAAGCATTAATGTTGTTTACTTTTAAGAATTCGTCTAAACCCTTTTTGAAACTTTGTCCACTGTTCCTGCTGTGACCATGTCCTGTCTAAGTCTATTCCACAGCTTCACAGTTCTTACAGTAAAGATGCTTTGACGCTTCCGGAGACGGAACTTTTTCCTCTCCAATCGGAGGCAGTGCCCCCTTGTCTTTTGAGTGCATTTTACATGGAACAGCTTTTCACTGTATTTTTTGTATGGCCCATTTATATATTTGTATAGGTTAATCATGTCCCCCATTAGACGTCTCTTCTCACGACTAAATAAATTCAATAACAAGTGTTTCTAGGAATTGGAAGTATTTGACCAAAAGGAATGCTTGATGTGCTCCTTCAGGGGCATAGATGTGCCTTGGGTGCTTGATGCCATGTCAGAGAGCGGGAACCAACAAGCCACTCTGCTTTGACCAGAATACTTAGATCCTTAGGGTACAAAATCTGTAACAGTTCCTCCCACTTGCCATGTGTCACGTATGATACTGGTGTATTATGTGGCCTCTGCCCCCTCTTTGGGCCTCAACACAGTTCCAAGCTTTAAATGGATTTTCTAGGTCTATTATATTGCTGGGATATCCTTAAAAATGGCCATTGGATTGGTGTGAGTCCAGCTCCTTGCACACTTGCCAATGAGCTATTGAAGTAGACCGTGGCACTTCGGCAAATTACATGTCCCTTCGTTGTGTACCAGACACAGTGCTGAACGTTTTGCAGGAACTGTACCTGGTATTGTAGCTCAGTCTCATTGACTTGAAGCTGCAGGAACAACCACTAGAAAATGTAAGGAGCTGTGTCTGGTAAGGGATGAGGAGCTCCATGGCTCCTTCAAAGCATCTTGATCAGTGGGTGTCAAGGAAGGTGTACAGGAAACAAGACAATACAAAATGAATATATGACTCACTGGATGCAAAACTAAGGAACAAAAAGGGAGACCCCTGCATAAGACCTGGCACTCTCCCTGACTGCTCAGCCTATGCGAACACCCCAATGGTAGATGATCGCATATCCTCGTACCTCGACTGTATAACACCTGAACACCCTACAATAGTGAGGGGACACGACCACCGGCTCCCTACACTAGACACGGAGGGAGTCAGGGTCACCTGGGATCCAGCAAACAGAAAATCACAAATGAATGTACAACACTTATCTTGTAGAAGACTGGGAAATAGGATCAGCATACACACACACTCCAGGAAGTTGTATAAACCGCACACTAATGCATTATGGGGAGGAATTTAAAGGGATGCAATCAGTCCAACTACAAGACAGCTGAGAGAGGCTAACGAGATGAGGAACTGAAAACCAAAACAAAGGAAGCTCAAGGAGGAGTTTCTGAAAGGCATCTGTCAGAGCTTCTCAGATGTCTGGTGGTGACAGTGGGGATGCCAGTCGGACTGCCACCATTTTGATATTGATGGCTTATCCTAAGGATGGGCTATCCATATCACAGACCCAGAAAACATCTTCAAGGCTAGTACATCATCTAAGAGTAGCATAAAAATTAGCAGTTCTCATTTTTGTTCAGGTGGGGGAAACATGTATTTCTTTACTGGTGCTGACATCAAGGTTACTTGGTAAAAAGAAAAGTGGACTTGACATCTACTTTTTTTATAATCTCTTTCCCTATGGAAAAGTTTGTAGATGCAAATGATATAAACACATTCCTTCTTTGCGCAGCTTTCAGAGAATTGAGTTACCCAGACCGGGGTCAAGAACTGCGAATTTCGCTGATTGGGGATTGTGTGATTATAAATATAACATTGATTCAGTTTCATGGATAGTTTAGTTTGGACAACACAACTACAGAGTAGAACAAATTCCCAATATAGAGGAGATGAATGGCTGGAACAAAGTACTGTGTGCATGTAAAAGTCAATAACTAGCCGGTTGGAATGCTGGATAATATGTAACAGCGAAGCCCGTGGATATCAGGTTGTAAAGTGCACTACAATGCCGATGTATGAGCTTGTCTCTTCCTTCTGGAGGAGAACTAATTTGCATTATTTTTCCATGGGCAATTGCCTGTTCATAGAGATAAGCAAGTCAATTCTAAAATTCAGGAATTCTACCAGAATTTACCAAAAAGTTGAGGTTTAAAAGAATTAGTATTTTATGTGATTCATTTCAGGAGAAAAGAGAAAGATAAAGAGAAATAGTTTTCCATGCAACTGAGGCACTTATGATTTATTTGGACCTGATTCGAATTGAACAACTGATTTTGGCTGGTTCAGACCAAATAAAATTTTAAGAAATTCCCTCATATAGACTTGTAAGTAAGTTAAACAGACCAGCTTGGATCTCTTCAGTTAGAACCTGTACTCCCCAGAGCTCCATTAGAGGCATCTGATCTTACCCTGATAAGGAGCAAGAACCCTGAAACAGATGTCTACAGATGGGGTTCTCTTCCTTTAGGAGGGGTCTCTGATTTGGCTGTTATGATGCAATTTTCTTCCTTCTGGAGGAAAGCTAATTTGTGATCCATGTTTAAATTCAGGAATTCAACTACAATTTTTTTTAAGTTGTAGTTCAAAATAATTTGATTCTTTTAGATTTGTTTCAGGAGAATTGAGAGAAAGAGAGCACTGGCAATTTGAGTTGAATTTATTTAATTTTAAACCCGAATCGAATTGGATGACGGATTCGGCCCCCAATTGAATTTTTATAAATTTGCTCATCTCTACCTGAAAGTAAAGGTCAATAGACCTTTGGATCTCTACAGTGACAACCAGTTTCCCCCAGAGCTACCTCAAATTCATCTTACTTTGCCCTGATGAGAGAGAAGAACCAGGAAACAGATGTCAGACTACAGATGGGTTTCTCTTCGTTTAGCGGAAGTCTCTGGTGTGGATGGAATAATATAGTATTCTTCCTTCTGAAGAAAATCTAATTTGCATACTATGTAATGGTAAAAGCTTTAATAGAACAGTTTTTAAGCTTCTTTACCATCATTTAAAGGACTTCTATTTGCAAGGGGCATTGCAGTATGTGAGGTGGTGGTAAGCCTGGTGGTAAGCCTGAAACACGACTCACGGGCCTTCTTTATGTGGGCGGGGGAAACAGGACTGACTGTTTTTTTTTCTATGTGAATAGGGAATCAGGACTCACAGGCTTTCTCTATGTGGGCAGGGGAAACAGGACTCACAGACTTTCTCTGTATGTACAGGGGAAACTAAAATCACAGACTATCTCTATGAGTGGGTGGGGCAGGACTCTCAGGCTTTCTCTCTGAGTGGGAGGTGAAAACTGGACACACAGGCTTTCTCTATGTTAGCAGGGGAAGCAGGACTCACATGCTTTCTCTCTATATGTGCAGAGGAAACAGGATGTACAGGCTTTCTCTAAATGTACAGGCGAAACCAAAATCCCAGACTTTCTCTATGAGTGGGTGGTGGCAGGACTCTCAGGCTTTCTCTATGAGTGGGAGGTGACAACTAGACTCACAGGCTTTCTCTATGTTAGCAGGGGAAGCAGGACTAACAAGCTTTCTCTATATGTGCAGGGGAAACCAAAATCATAGATTTTGGGGAAAACAGGACTCTCAGGCTTTCTCTATATGTACAGGGGAAACCAAAATCACAGACTTTCTCTATGAGTGGGTGGAGGCAGGACTCTCAGGCTTTCTTTACGAGTTCATGGGGGAAACTGAACTTACATGCTATCTCTATGTTAGCAGGGGAAGCAGGACTAACAAGCTTTCTCTATATGTGCAGGAGAAACTAAAATCATAGATTTTGGGGGAAACAGGACTCTTAGGCTTTCTCTATATGTACAGGGGAAACCAAAATCACAGACTACCTCTATGAGTGGGTGGGGGCAGGACTCTCAGGCTGTCTCTATGAGTGGCAGGTGAAAACCGGACACACAGGCTTTCTCTATGTTAGCAGGGGAAGCAGGACTCACAGGCTTTATCTCTATATGTGCAGGGGAAACAGGATGCACAGGCTTTCTCTAAATGTACAGGCGAAACAAAAATCCCAGACTTTCTCTATGAGTGGGTGGTGGCAGGACTCTCAGGGTTTCTCTATGAGTGGGAGGTGAAAACTAGACTCACAGGCTTTCTCTATATGTACAAGGGAAACCAAAATCTCAGACTTTCTCTATGAGTGGGTGGAGGCAGGACTCTCAGGCTTTCTTTATGAGTTCATGGGGGGAAACTGTACTTACATGCTTTCTCTATGTTAGCAGGGGAAGCAGGACTAACAAGCTTTCTCTATATGTGCATGAGAAACTAAAATCATAGATTTTGGGGGAAACAGGACTCTCAGGCTTTCTCTATATGTATTGGGGAAACCGAAATCACAGACTTTCTCTATGAGTGGGTGGAGGCAGGACTCTCAGGCTTTCTTTATGAGTGGATGGGGGAAACTGGACTCACATGCTTTCTCTATTTTTAGCAGGGGAAGCAGGACTCACAGGCTTCCTCTATGATAGCAGTGGAAGCAGTACTAACAAGCTTTCTCTATATGTGCAGGGGGAACCAGAAATCATAGATTTTGGGGGAAATAGGACTCTCAGGCTTTCTCTATATGTACAGGGGAAACCAAAATCACAGACTTTCTCTATGAGTGGGTGGAGGCAGGACTCTCAGGCTTTCTTTACGAGTTCATGGGGGAAACTGGACTTACATGCTTTCTCTATGTTAGCAGGGGAAGCAGGACTAACAAGCTTTCTCTATATGTGCAGGAAAAACTAAAATCATAGATTTTGGGGGAAACAGGACTCTTAGGCTTTCTCTATATGTACAGGGGAAACCAAAATCACAGACTTTCTCTATAAGTGGGTGGAGGCAGGACTCTCAGGCTTTCTTTATGAGTGGATGGGGGAAACTGGACTCTCAGGCTTTCTCTATATGTACAGGGAAAACCAAAATCACAGACTTTCTCTATAAGTGGGTGGAGGCAGGACTCTCAGGCTTTTTTTATGAGTGGGTGGGGGAAACTGGACACACATGCTTTCTCTATGTTAGCAGGGGAAGCAGGACTAACAAGATTTTTCTATATGTGCAGGAGAAACTAAAATCATAGATTTTGGGGGAAACAGGACTCTCAGGCTTTGTCTATGTGAGTGGAGAAAACAGGGATCACAGATTTTATGTGGGACTCAGACGCAGGGCTAATAATATTTCTCTATGTTAGTGGAGGGAGCAGGACTCAAGCTTTATTATTGAGTCCTGGAAGCAGTTTCATAGCTTTTTTACATGAAATAACTGAATCAAATCATTGAAAACAATGCATCCCCAAGCTTATTTTACCTCCCTCTGTTCTTTGCTGCTCTTCTATAGAGATCTGACAGATCCCCTTTCAGCTGTTTTCAGTTTTGAATAACAATAAGTAAATTGAATGACCCCAAATATTTCTTGTTTTTATTTCTTGTAATATCCCTAACTATATTATAAATGTAAAAAAAAATCTCAGAGAACGCAAGTATCAAAGTGAAAAAAAGAAAAAGATCTCTGGCATTGTTGTTTGGCTTATATAGTCTGAACACTTCTTCCGGGAAAAGAATTGTCTTTTGTAGTCGAGCAGGCAGCATGCATAATACAACTCATTAACAACATGCAAAATAAAAAAAAAAAATATTGAGTTTTTTTTTTTAGATTTTTATTTTATTTGCTTTACATTCTATATGATCTTAAATGTCAATGTGATAGAACGTTCCCGAAAACAGAAAGCAATTTGTTGTAAGATGTTTACTCAAATAACTGTGTTTTTCATCCCTTTGATGACATGCCCCAATTAAATACAAGGCAGAAAAAAAATGAAAAAACAAGTCCTTATAAAGAAGCGAGATTTTTGAAGCCAATACCCTTTCTAGCCAAAATAATATCTCAGAAAATCCTTATACAACAAGAGCTTAATGTTGACATTTAACTGTAGTTTGAAGGTTTATGAAATAAAAGGAATGGAGGGCCACAGCTATGTCTTCTTGATTAATGTACAAAGTGGACCCAGTTATAAACAACATGGATATGTTTAGAACAAAGGCGCGCTGATAGCGCTTTGGAAATGCTGCAAGTAAACCGCTGTTTTGCCAACCTTTTGCTATCTCAGATTTCAAGGCAACATGTCAAGCAGCAGATACATGAACATCAAGAAAAGATAATATAGTCTCGTAGGAAAGGCGAACCTCCAGCTGTTATTTATTATCCATTCTTCATTGTAGTTCCGCCATATACTGCAGTGCTATAGAGAGAATACACTCACGCTGACCCCATAACAAATAAGGGTCCCACCTCCTCCAGGATTTGCAAGGACTGGTGTGGTCGATGAAGAAACATAGCAGTGGCTTCCATCAGACCGTTTAGATATAAACCATAGACCCTCTCAGAGCACCACATGATCCCGCACCCAAAATCTAGATCTAAAAGTAGGAGAAAGAACACTATTCTTGGTAACTTACTACAAAACAAGGTCTGCAGCTTATATGGTCCTGCGTGACCGGAATACTTGTTGTATTCTTGGTAACTACCACTGCCCTCCACAACCTGCCACCCTAGACACTGGACCTACAGTCCTGAATAAGGAATAAGGAATTAAGGTCCCATGAACATGTATCACAGCTCTTGAGATGGCACCCGTAGAAGTCTATAGAGCTTAGCTCCACAGGTATAAGGACTATTGTGACACATTCCATCAAATGCTTTATTATGGGGGTATTTACCAAAGAGAATATATGCACAGTATATACGGTATGCAGACACCATGTAACGGTACATGAAGTGGCTTGTGAATGTTGATAGTGTTGAGCGCGAATATTTGCATTGCCAATTTTTATCGCGAATATCGGCACTTTGAGAATTTGCTAATATTTAGAATATATTTAAACAGAACACATGATCCCTCCCTGCTTCTAGGTTGTGGACCAATGAGAAGGCTGCAATATCTTTGTCAGAGCTTAGCAAAATTCCTAGCAACTAATAGGAAAGTTGCCTACCCCTTACTATAGAACCTCCCCAGCAGCCATTTTGTGCTGTTTCATGTAGTTGTGAGAGAGAGAGGAGTGTGATTTCTGTACTTTGCTGAATTGCTGTGTCATATTACATTTGATACCTCATATATATATATAATCCAGATAGTTAGTGGTAGATAGTGTAGGTTAGTTAGTGAATAATGTAGATGATAGGTTCCAGTGTAGGGTGTAGTGTAGGTTAGATAGAGATATAGTATAGTGTAGCCTTTTGCTAACTGTTTAGTCTGTGAAAGAAAAAAAAAACGTATTTTGCTGTGTTTTAGGCTTTCGTGTGCTAGGATTATTGTCAGCGTCTTTTGTCTGTCAAAAAAAAAAAAAAAAGTATTTTGCTATGTTTTTGTGTTACTGTTTTAGGGTTCCGTGTGCTAGGGAGGGATTAATGTCTGCGTCTTGTGTCTGTGAAAAAAAAAAGGCTTTTCCTGTATTTGTGTCATTGTCTTAGGGTTTAGTGTCTATTTTATTTCATTTTTGCCCCATTGTCGCCAACCCAATAAAGTTAGCCCAAACTCCCTCATTATTTTCTTTCTATATATTTTTTCTGGTGTTTAAAAACATTGTGATCAAATCATGAGTGGATTTGGTCGTGCCGGCAACCGTGGTAGGGGAGTTGGTTCCAGTGCTGGACCGCTGCCTGCACGAGGCAGGGGCGTCCGCCTTTTCCATGATTTTTTTGGGGCGTGGCAGCCGCCCCATTTCATCTCAGGAGGCCGAGGCAGTTGTCTTATTTGTGACACAAGCCAGTGGCACGGAGTCCTCTGCCCCGGATATGAGCAGCAGCAGCTCTCCACCTCCTGCAGGACCAGCCCCCAAGACTCCTCCCTGATGCTGTTTGGCAGCGACAACGAGAGGGACATCTTGGGGGAGGTAATGCAGGAGAGTGAGCTAGAGCTTGGTCCGGATGCTCAGGACCTTTTGGAAGGGATGGAGGAGGAGGAGGGGGTACCGCCCGTAAGTACCCCAGTGGCATCCCTTCCAACTGGTGCAGGTGGTTTCAGCCACAGAACCCCCGCACCTAGTCAAACCCAGGCATCAGCGAGGGGACAGCAGCATCAGGTCAGGGGCTCCATGTCTGCTGTTCCCCTCAGTCAACCACTGGTCGACCTTGGGTCTGACATTACAGGGGATGAAGAGGAGAGTGAACTAGAATTGGTGCCACCTCATTTGTCAGATGACAGCAGCACTGATGAGGAAGGTAGGCACCCAAGGCAAACGGTTCGCCAGGTCACCAGGGAGCCCAGTGGCAGGGGCTCCACTGGTAATGGCAGCAGGAGGAGGCAGCAGCAGGTGCCGGCTCCACCTGTGCGCACCGAGCACGAACAGGCACAAGCCAGCACCATCCCATCTGACAGGAGGTCGGTGCGTAAGTTGCCTGTTTGGGCTTACTTCAAGGTCTGTTGCTTGGCTAGGTACTACTGCCCTTACCCAGCACCTGAAAGTCAACCACTGGCGGGAGTGGGACCAGATGCAGGGTGGTCGCAGCAGCACCAACAGCAGTGCGCAAGGGACAGCAGCTCCTGCCACTGTCCTGCAGCCATCCCACCCTCTTCCAACAATGCATTCCCACTCTCCCACTCCCTCTCCTAGAGGTACTGGTACCAGCAGCCAGACCTCTGCCTCCTCTGCACCCTCCTCTATCGCCTCCATTGCCGCCCGGCGCCAGCATTTAAATGCACCGCGGCCTACGTCCCATGGACCGATGGGTGCGTTCACTGAATGGGCTCCTGGCGAGGGTTATCGCCCAACATCTGCTGCCCTTCAATATTGTGGACTGCAATCCATTCCGGTAGATGTTAGAAAAGGTCCAACCCAGATGGCGTGTCCCCAGCCGCCATTTCTTTGCCCTACACCAGCACATTGTGCAGAATGTATCACTGTCGCTGGATCACTCTGTCAGCTACAGGGTGCATATGACAATGGATGCCTGGACCAGCAGACATGTGCAGGGATGGTACATCAGCTTTACAGCCCATTGGGTGTCCCTCCGAGGCGCCGGGGAGGGATCATCAGATGTGGTGGCATCTCAGTTTGTGGTGCCGCCCCGGGTTGTCCAGGGGAAAACGTCTGCTCTCCCTCTGCCACTGTCTCCACTGCTGCTGAGCCCCCCAGCAAGCGTCCCCGTAGCTACACAAGTGTGGGGCACTTCTGCTGCCAGGCTGTGCTCCAGCTTGTGAGATTAGGGGAACAGAGACACACTGGACCTCATGTTCTGGCCACCCTCCAGGCTCAGGTCCACAAGTGGCTGACACTCCAAAGGCTTCAGGCAGGTATGGTTGTCTGTGACAACGGCAGCAACCTCCTCGCTGCCCTCCATGCTGGCAGTCTAACACACGTGTCCTGCATGGCACATGTCCTCAACCTTGTGGTACAGAAGTTCCTACTCACATACCCAAGGTTGAGCGACATCGTGCAAAGGGTACGGAGGATTGCCAGCCACTTCCTATGCTCCCCAACCGCCACCGCGTCCCTGTCCAAACTGCAGCAGGACAACAGTCTGCCACCTCACAGGCTGATTGTGGACAGTGTGACGAGGTGGAACTCCACCCTCCACATGCTGGAGAGGTTGTGGGAACAGCAATGGGCGGTGAAAGAATACCTGCTGGACCAAGGCACTTCCGGGCCATCACACCCACTCCCCTACATCACCAATGCGGAGTGGGGGCAGATACACCAGGTCTGCCACGTGTTGGCCCTATTCGAGCAGGCAACCAAGATGGTCAGCGGGGAGCATGTCGGCCTCATTGATGTACTCCCCATAGTGTTCCTGCTGGACAGGACACTAGAACACCTGCTTGATGCCTTGGTGGAGCAAGAAAAGGCAACACTGCTCCACCAAGACCAGGCCCAGGACGAGGAGGAGGAGGAAGAATTTTTTGAGGAGTTTGCTGACGTCCAGGAGTCTGGGCCTGGTCAGGAGGGAGAGCCAGTTCTGGGGGCACCGTTAGTCCAGGGGTGGGGCGACTCCCACAGGGAGCAGCAGCAGCAGGAGGACCAAGATGTCATGGTCCCGGGCAGTCAAAAATAGTCACAGCGGGCTGTCCTCTTCCCCATGGCTGCGCACATGCTGAGATGCCTCCGGAGGCACCCCTGGATCAGGAAAATTAAGGAGAGGGATGATTTTTGGTTGGCCACCCTTTTAGACCCTTGCTGCAAGGGGAAACTGGAGCAGTTCATCCCAGCCAGCCAGAGGGATGCCTGTATGCAAAACCTGTGGGCCAGTCTGCTCCTCTGGCTGGAGAAGGCAAACCCTCAGCCCAGGTGGCTGGCCAAAGCACCTCCAGCCAAGTATGTGATCTTATGGGTAAGATGAGGTTGTTATACCAGTCTGCATGATCCAGTAGCAGCAGCAGTAGCAGTCACTACCAGCGGCTGGTCTGCATGGTGGGAGACTGCATGGGACCGTCGGTGCTTCCGACAGCATGAGCACCGACGACCCCATGGAGTACTGGGTTGCCAGGCTGGACACCTGCTGTAAGCTCGCTCAATATGCTTTGGTCTGTCCACAGACTCGGTGGATAGACTGACATTTATCAAAATGAATGAGTCCTGGATCGGAGGCGACTTTTTGGCCCCCGCAGTCGGTTCAGGGCTCTGAAGGGTCCCTTGTCAATCTCTCTCCTTGGCTCTCCCTCCCAAACATAGTTGTTTTTTAATTTAATTTTAATTATTTATTGATTTAATTTTTTTATAAATTTCTATATTGATGAATTAATTTTTGTATTTATTTATGTATTTATTTATTGATGACTTTATATATTTCAGTATTGATGAATTCATTTATGTATTTATTGATTAATTTATTTATGTATTTATTTATTGACAATTTTATTTATATATTTCTCTATTGTTTAATTTCTTTATGTATTTTACGGTATTTGGCGAAGATTTTTTTTTTTAATCAATCGATGAGTTTATTTATCAATTTTTCCATTCATTTATTAAACCTCTTATTTATTTATTTATTCATTAATTCAATTAACTAATTATTGAAATATATATATATATGTATTAAGGCAGATTGCCTGGATTTGTGGGAGGGGCTGAGGTCCGCCTCCAGCCTATTTAGGGCACTCCCCTTACCTGGCTCCTGCATCATTGAGGTCTGAGCTTTTGAGAGAGGAGGTCGCTTGTGGAGTGTCTGGAGAGTTGCCTGCGAGTCGCTGAATTTCTGGGAGTTTTTCGTTGCCATCAGTTCTGGATTGGGAGCATTTCGGTTCATTTTTCCGGCTTTACTCAGGTTCACTGGGGGTCACGTTTTGCCCGTTAAATTGCGAGTCATCCATACGGTGCAGCCGGGGCCTCACGGTTGTCCCCTGTACCGGTTCAATTCATTTCACCAAACGCTGCACCATGTCACTGTGTTCTCATACAAGTCACCAGTATTTCATTTCTGTCACGCCTTGTTCATGCACAATTTGTCTACACCGTACCACTATTCCGGTCAGCACCCCTGCGGCAGCATGCAGTCGTTTCCTGGGCAATCCCCCATTTCTGTTAATTTCATTTCACCAAACGCTGCACTAATGTCACAGCTTTCTCGCCCAGGTCACCAGCATTTCATTTCTGTCATGTCTTGTTCATGTATAAATTTACCTACACCGTATCACCACTCCGGACAACACCCCTGCGGCTGCAGGCAGTAGTTCTGAGTCATCCATACGGTACAGCCAGGGCCTCACGGTTGCCCCTGTACCGGTTCATTTCATTTCATCATACGCTGCACCCATGTCACGGTTTTCTCATACAAGTCACCAGTATTCATTTCTGTCACGCCTTGTTCATGCGCAATTTGTCCACACCGTACTACCATTCCGGTCAACACCTCTGCAGCATGCGGCATGGTTTCTGGCCTAATCCCCCATTTCTGTTTATTTCATTTCATAGACGCTGCGCAATATCACGCCTTTCTCACAGTCACCAGCATCTCATTTTGTCATGTCTCGTTCAAGCAATCTTCCCACAGGCAACACTGCGGTCAGCACCCCTGTGGTTTCCAGGCTCGTTCCCCATTTCCTTTTCAGTCCATATCACCCCACAATCATCCACATTCATGCCCCCCCCCCTCCTCCTCCTCGTGTTCATGTGCACGGCTGCAGGGGCACAAATGCGTATGAGTTATTTCGTACGGGTCAGCAGGGCCTCACGGTTGCCCCAGTACTGGTTCAGCTCTTTTCATCATGGCGCACCAATGTCACGGTTTCAATACAAGTCACTAAGCATTTCTGTCACACCTGGGCATGCATTCTCTTTCACATCTGCACCACCTCCGGCCTTACACTCTGACGGCATGCGGCAGGGTCCCCCCTTTTCTGTTGGTCTCACACACGCTGCACCCAGGTCACGGCTTCTCGCAGCAGTCACCGCCAGCTCGTTTCTCAGGCATTTCTCACGTCTCCCCAGCAGATTCCGGTCAGCCCCTGTCGGTCCCAGCCCCATTCCCTGGTGGGATCACCCCCCAACATCCATCATTCAGGCCCCCCCCCCTTCCTCCCCCGTTCATGTCCACTTCACCAGGCTTGCGCTCCCCGCCGCCTCCTGCCTGTTGCCGCTCCGCTTGCGCGCGGCCAATGGCGCCCGGCCGCGTCCTGGGGCCGGGTCTGCGCATGCGCGGCGATTTTTTCGGCGCATGCGCGGTGTCCCGGCGGCCGTGGGCGGACTCCGGGCGCATGGGTTCGCCGCCAGGGGGTGGTCACCTGCTCCCGATGTCGCTCCATGCGGCCACCATCATTCAGGCCCCCCCCTTCCTCCCCCGTTCATGTCATCTTCACCAGGCTTGGCGCTCCCCGCCGCCTCCTGCGCACACCACACCCGCCACACTCATACCCCCCCCCCGGTCATTCACGGGCGGCTTCATTTCACCTTCACAGGGCTCACCGCGGCCCTGTCATCCCCTCCCCGCTACCTCCTGCTTGATCACCACTCCTCCTGCCGCGCGGCCGGTGGCGCCCGCCCGCGTCCTGGTGCCTGGTCTGCGCATGCGCGGCCGGGATTCGGCGCATGCGCGGCGATTCCGTCGCCGCGTGCGTGGTGTCCCGGCGGCCGTGCGAGCCGCATCTGGTGCGGGGGGCACGCCGGCGGACGACGAGAGAGCCTCCCAGCACGCCCCATCATCATACTCCCCAGCAGCCCCCCCTGTTCTCCATCATGGGCACTACCATCACATCATGAAGCTAGTAATTTGCGTGTATTCACAATCATCCTCCTTATCTGTGTTCACCATGGATTCATCATGTCCCATGGATTGCAATGGATTTCAGTGCCAAATGTGAATCTCATCAGTTGAATCGGCAGTGTGATGCATATTTATCCCCCTTTTTTGATAATCAGATTAATCAGGGGACACATGGAAAAAAAAAAAAAAATAATTAATTTTTCTCATCGCTGCTTCACACACAAATGGACAGGTGGAATGGCAGGGGCACGGTCCCAATGCGCCATCCAATTGCAGACACGCACTTTCACCTGGGCATGGCCACACGGCACGCACCGGTCCCCCTTTCATACCAGGCGCAAGCTGTCATTTCACGGATAACCGCCATGATCCTCCTGGTCATGCACATGTACCACATGCTTTACACATTTTCTCACACTTTGTCATGTCTACCCCCCCCCCCCTTGTGTTTTAGGCGGTTAACCTATACTGTTTACACTACCGTGTAGCCGGAGAATTTTTTCTTGGTACCAGGTACGTTCACCTGCTCATTTACCAAAATCTTCCTCACATTTCGGACGGTCCCGTTAGGGTCAGCGTGCTGGCTTTAGGGCCACCATCATCCCACTAGGTACCCCCCCCTTCTTTGGCTTCGCCAGTAGTTAGTGGTCCCGCGAGGCCGACACCCCGCCTCAAACGTACGGAGGCACCTGCCCAACGCGCCATCTCGTTAGTAAGCCGCCTCGCATGTTGCATAGAGAGGGCCTCACCTGTCACTCCCTTCCCCTAGTCCTGTCTTACAGTCACCGAGAGGCCAACGATCCTGCCGCTACCTCGAGTGGCCTCATTATCCCCTCGCGCCAAATCATAGGTAGAGCCTCTCAAAGCCGCTTGGCAACTAGCAGGGCCTCATCTGTCACCATGCAAGTATAATTTTTCGCCATCCGGCCTAGCTAGCTTGCCAGCACGATCCTGTGTTTCCCCAAGCTAATCAACTGTTTTGTTTTACCATGTCTCTGGAAGGGATAGAGAACTTCTCCCTACCTGGCACCCCTGCTAGATCCGTCACTGCTACCCAGGGAGACGGTCTAGCCAGTCCAGCACCCATCAGATCCTGGACAATCCCGCGCATAACGACAGAGTTAAGGTGACTGCATGTTCCCTTCCCCGCCACGGCGAGGGAAGCAGAGCTTTTCCGGCTGCTGCGCACGCCAATCGATAACAGGGAGGCAGGGGAAGGACCTAGCCAGTCCAGCACAGGGGATATACATACCATGCTGTCCTCCCTAAATGTCATCCATGTCTAAAGTCAATGCCAGGTTGGAGAGGCTGGAATCAGTCACCGCGACCCTCTCCTTGGCAGGGCCACCACCGGCAGCGTCACCGGCGCCGGCCGGATTGCCAGTGATCACGTCGACCGTTAGCCTGGAGGACCAAGAAGTCAGCCCGGCGCACATAATACCTGAGGAGGAACCTGGGGTACCCATCGCCACCAAGAAGACAGAAGGGCCAGACACGGTCATCACTTTTCCTGGGTACCCAGTTGGATTCAGCCTCAATGCAAGCCAGTTTGCCATCCGGGAAGATCCAGGACATTCTCGCCCACATAGTCAACTACCTTCAACTCAGCACCGGCAACCGCAAAGAACTGCAGTCCCTGTTGGGCTCCCTGATCTTTGCCATGCGCATCCACCTCGGGGTCGCTCATTTATATCACGGCTCCTGCACCTCTCCCCTTTCTCCTACACGACTCGCACAGGGTGTCCCTGGATGCCCACGCTGCAGGCAGCTCTGGGCATGTGGGGGAGATTTCTGTTCACCTGGAGTGGCGGGGGCTTGTTTCTCCCTCAGCCGTCGGACTCTTCCCCCTCTATCTGGTCAGATGCGGCATCTACCACAGGCTTCGCGGCCATTTTTGGGAACGATTGGCTGTGGGGCAGCTGGCCTCCTGCGGTCCGGGGTTTGGAGGGATTCTCCGCTGCCTCAGCGCTTTTCAAGTTCTACCCCATCGGGGCGGCTGCCGTAGCGTGGGGTCATTCAGGGGCAAACATGTCGGTCCGGTGCTATTCAGACAACCATACGACCTGCCAGTTCATCAACAGGATCGTTCCAAATCTCTCACAATCGTGAGGTTTCTGCGGAGACTTCCTTGGTTGGCCGCTTGCAATAATTTCTTCTCACATTGTTTCCATGTCCCGGGGGTGGGCAATACGGCAGCTGTCAGTCTGTCTCGCGTCAAATTTCAGGCATTTCATCAAGCTCTCCCATCAGCGTCACCCACGGCCTCCATCACTCCATCATTTCAAACAGCTCATTCTGGATTAGAAGGCATCATGCGGCATAGCCAGTCTTTGTCCCGCTCAGCACTATCAGACGATACACATAGAACACACGACAGAGTGTTCACACTATTCAACAGGTCCTGTTGGAACACAACATCACGCACCCTTTTGTCATGACGTCTCTTCCGGGGTTGGCTTCTTTTTGCCACCTCAAAATCATGTCATACAACACCATCAAACTATATCTCACTGGCATTTCAACATCATATGCTAATCACACACCCCAATAACATCAGCTTCATGTCCTCGCACCAGATCAAATCCATACACAGAGGTATTCAGGAAACGGAACCCGCACGTCCAGCCCAGAGGCTACCCATAGTCAATCATATCTTCAAAGCATTATCCGACTTACTGGACGCCACGCCTCTTGAAACAGATACCAACTCCATCATCAAAACGGCAATTTACTTGGCCATCTACGGATTCCTGAGTTCCTGTAAATTCACTACAGCCTCCACGACCCGAACCTCACCTTGTCTTCTTGTCTCCCACTTGTCAAAACACATGGTTCCCTACATCCTGTCCTTACCTCACTCCAAGAATAGTCAGCACTTACCCGTCAACATTTCATTACCCCACGCACAACAGATCCAGTCAGGGTCCTGGATGCTCACAATCAGCGTCACAAGTTCTACCCTCTCAACCGCTACTTCAACTACATGGTTCGGTACTCACCACCACCACCTTCATGACCCATGCCGGGTCATCCCTCACACAACTAGGCCTCAACGCAGCCAACTACTCAGGGCACTCCTTTCTCATTGGAGCCACGTCCACGGCCTCCAGTGCCAACATCCTCACTCATGTCATCAGGGGATTGGGGCGCTGGGAGTCATCCGCTTACGCGCAATACATTCCCAATCCAACACAAGAGTCAAGAGTGGCTTTCCAAAACATGTCGGGTTAAGCCATTGATACATCAATTGGTTACAATAAACTGGTTATTTCCATTTTTGCCCTCTTCTTTCTCAGGCCTACCTCATCCTCGGTTTCGGCACAACACAACCGACTGCACTCATTCCCTGCTTTCCCAGGGCTCTTCACTGTACTACCGTAAGCCCCTTACACAAGTATTAAGGCAGATTGCCTGGATTTGTGGGAGGGGCTGAGGTCCGCCTCCAGCCTATTTAGGGCACTCCCCTTACCTGGCTCCTGCATCATTGAGGTCTGAGCTTTTGACCCTCCCACCACTCCACTCATTTACAACTCATTTCTTCCATATCTTTTCCTTGGGTAGGCCCTCTTCTTTCTCAGGCCTACCTCATCCTCGGTTTCGGCACAACACAACCGACTGCACTCATTCCCTGCTTTCCCAGGGCTCTTCACTGTACTACCGTAAGCCCCTTACACAAATATATATATATACATACTACACATTAAGCCCGTTAGAATAACGGGAGCTAGAACAGTAGTGCATAAACACTAGTAGGAACAGTCTTTCTTAAATGGCAAGGGAACTTGACCACATTAGCTTTTTGTGTCTAATTACTCGATTAAATTGATTAATCGTTTCAGCCCTAGTATAGTGTAACCCATAGTCCCCTGTGTGATCTCTGGACAGTGCCCTCCATACATAAAACATACAGGAAAATAGACCAGAGGTGTGTACGTTTATTTTTGGTGTTGCCCCGGTCTGGTGGGGCCCATTCCTGGGAACACATTCCTACTGCAAACAAAGAACCTGCTGCTGTTCAAAGTGTCTAAGTTTATTTTTGGTGTTGCCCCGGTCTGGTGGGGGCCGATTCCTGGTAACACATTCCTGCTTCAAACAAAGAACCTGCTGCTGTCTGTTCCTGCTCAGTTAGGCCAAGCTATGTGTAGACCTTAGACTCGACGATTACATGTACCTGCTGCTGCTTCTGTCTGTCCTGATAATGCTGAGTTATGTGTAGGCCTTATACTCCACCGTTACCTTTACCTGCTTCTGCTCTCTGTTCTGATCTTGACGAGTTATGTGTCGGCCTTGTACTACAGCGTTACCATTTCCCTGGTGCTGTCTGTTCTGTTCTTGCTGAGTTAGGCCCAGCTATGTGTATGCCTTATACTACAGCGTTACCATTTACCTGCTGCTGTCTGTTCTGTTCCTGCTGAGTTAGGCCCAGCTTGTGTATGCCTTATACTACAGCATTACCATTTACCAGCTGCTGCTGCTGCTGTCTGTCCTGATATTGCTGAGTTTGGCCCAGCTATGTTTATGCCTTGTACTAAAGCGTTACCATTTACCTGCTGTTGTCTGTTCTGTTCCTGCTGAGTTAGACCCAGCTGTGTGTATGCCTTATACTACAGCATTACCATTTATGAACTGCTGCTGTCTGTCCTAATATTGCTGAGGACAACCAGCATGGACCACTTTTTTGCCCTTGGACTTTATCAACTATCGAGTATTAGAATTCTCTTAAACTGGTGTGCATGCTTCATTTTTGCGCATGTGCTCTGTTCATATATATTCAATATTTATCTATATATAGATTTGTTTCAATAAAATACAATCTTGCAGTGTTGCGCTTCATTCGCCAAAAATGCTTTTTTACTTTATTTCATTTTATATGTTATAATTTTGCTTTCCCTGGGTTTTGGGCCTGGGGTTTTGGCCCTAGTGTGGTTCTTACTAAAACTACGTGGGGACCGCATGTGGGCTTCCTTTGTCAAAAGGTCTTGTGCAGTTAACATTGTACAGGACTGATTGAGGAACCTAATTACATTTTATTATTTTATTATTTTCTTGTTTTTTTAATCAGGATTTAGGTTCAAAAATGCTGTTGTCTGTTGTCCTAAACAGGATGCCTGACCATGTTGACCTCTGCACATGGTTGGGTGTGACTGGCGTTATACTCATCCGTGTGGTAATCCAGTTCACTTTTGTCACTGATAGAGAAAGGTCCCATTGTGTGGACCGAAAGCTCATCAAGAGAATGCCAAGAGTGTGCAAAGCAGTAATCAAAGCAAAAGGTGGCTACTTTGAAGAACCAAGAATATGACATATTTTCAGTTGTTTCACACTTTTTTGTTATGTATATAATTCCACATGTGTTAATTCATAGTTTTGATGCCTTCAGTGTGAATCTACAATTTTCATAGTCATGAAAATAAAGAAAACTCTTTGAATGAGAAGGTGTGTCCAAACTTTTGGTCTGTACTGTATATATATATATATATATATATATATATATATACATTTTATCTTTTTTTAAGTTCTTGTGGGCTTTACAATCTAAAAAAACCTTTGAAATAAAAATATTCAACGGAATATATTGCAATTTGTACAATTTGTATGCATGGGGACACATTCCTGCTGTAGTCAAAGAACCTGCTGCTGTCAGAGGTGTAAAGGTTTATTTTTGGTGTTGCCCCGATCTGGCGGGGGCCCATTCCTGTGAACATATTCTTGCTGCAAACAAATAAACGGCTCCTGTCTGTTCTGACTGAGTTTGGCCCAGCTATGTGTAGGCCTTATACTACCCTGTTACCACTTACATGCTGCTGCTGCTTTGCATATTACTGTTTCCCAGTGAGCTTTGCACTTTGGATTGCTGTGTTGAGACTCTTAAATGAGGCTCCACAGTGTTTTATGTAGCTGGTCTCCCTAAGGTCAGCTATTGTTTTGTTTGAATGCTGCTGCTGCTGTCTGTCCTGATGATTTTGGCCGAGCTATGTGTAGGTCTTATACTACCCCGTTACCATTTACATGCTGCTGCTGTCTGTCCTGATGACTTTGTCCGAACTAAGTGTAGGCCTTATACTACACCATTACCATTTACCTGCTGCTGTCTGTCCTGATGATTTTTGCCGAGCTATATGTTGGCCTTATACTACCCCATTACTATTTATATGCTGCTGCTGTATGTCCTGATGATTTTGGCCCAGCTATGTGTAGGCCTTATACTACACCGTTACCATTTACCTGTTGCTGCTACTGTCTGTCCTGATGAGTTTGACCTTACTGCACCCGTATCGTTCAAATTACACCAAAACAATATAAAAAAAACCAGAAGAACACGTTACAATAAATTCTTTATTTACAAACATTCCTCTATGGCAACTTTTTTAGTTGGTCATGAAGTTCCAACAATTCCTGCATCCCTTTGAGGTGCAACACTTCCACCTTCCGCATCTGCTTTCACATCAGCCTCTGCATCTCATGCATGCTGGCTTCATGCTCCTGCTGCATCTGCATCAAAAAATTCAGATTAAGTGGCATGGATACAGAATTATATTGCTATGTGCACATATTTATCCCTCTGGCGGGGGCTGGTGACATCCTCCTCCTCTTCATTGTCATCAGGACCAGGGGGGGAATCTGGTTGCTGGGAGGGTCCAGCCTCTTCCACCTCCACCTCTTCGCTTATATCAGATGGGGCTAGCACCTCATGCTGCTGGGAGGGTCCGGCCTGCTCTCCCTTCTCTCCCTCCTCCTCCTCGGCGGACAACACCAGCACCTCCAGATCCTCTGTCAAAGGCCTGCGGTGGACGGAGGGAATCGGGGACCCCTGTAATCACACAATCTTCGAAATTTAGACAAACAACTCAGAACTCATAACAAATGGATGGGGCCTTTTACTGGAATACAGAATGATGATGGCAGTTTATGTATATTGTGGGAATTTGAACTGGTAGTTAGGACGTGCGGATGCAGTACAGAGGCAAAGTACACAGTTCTTGAATCAAACAGCGGTGTTTGCTCACACATTGGTGTATAACAAAATGCAGATAAGGTGTATCACAAAACGCAGGTGGCTTGGTGTTTGTTCACACACAAGGAAAGTCCATAAATAATAAGTCACCTTTTCTCCTGGGTGTTAATTCACACCCTGTTAGAAGTTCAGCCTCATAAAGTCCATAGGCGGCCTGTTCGACTTTAGAGGGGCCTGAGTCCTCCAGCCCGGCTCAAACCTCAAATCCCAGCACAGCCCTCAGTTCACAGCACACAGACTCCTGAGCTCCACTGTCAGAGGGACGGTAAATCCACAACCCTGGCAGCGCTGGCTGGTTTTTATGCCTGGCAAAATCCGGCCTGGAACATGAGGAGTAGTCACCCACCCAGCACTTTGGCTACTCCCAGTAAGAGCCATCCCAGATCAGCTATGACAGCCATGCTCTCTCAAGGTATCAATTAGCAATAGCTGCTGCTGACACATAAAATTCCGGCTCTTACTTCACCGAGGCCAGGAACCTCGGTGACACATACCTTCCATCCATGATGATTCCAGGTACCTTCTTCCCCCCCTTTGTTCAACCCTGAGGGGGTGAATACCTGCCATACAGTATACCCGGGACAGGGACATCCGCATTTCCCTGCAACCGGCCTTCCCTGTGTTCCACTGAGAACTTAAAGTTCTGTAAGGACAGGAACCACCTGGTGACTCGGGCTTTTCTTTCTTTGGCCTGGCTCATCCACCTGAGAGGGGAGTGGTCAGTCACCAGGCGGAACTTTCTCCCCAACAAATAGTAGCGGAGAGACTCGAGTGCCCACTTGATAGCCAGGCACTCTCTCTTCACTATACTATACCTGGTTTCGGCTGGGGTGAGTTTGCGGCTTAAAAAGACAATGGGATACTCCTCCCCGTTTACTTCCTGAGACAGTATAGCACCGAGGCCTACTTCGGAGGCATCGGTCTGTACCACGAACTCCCTATTGAAGTCGGGCGTCACCAAAACCGGTGACCTGCACAGGGCCGACTTCAAAGTGGAAAAAGCCTCTTCTGCCCGCTCATCCCAGCGAACCATCACTGATTTTCGTCCCTTCAAGAGCTCTGTCAAGGGCGCGGCTATCGTGGCAAAGTGGGGAACAAATCTCATGTAATAGCCTATCATTCCTAGGAACGACTTTACTTGTTTAGTGGTGACAGGTCGGAGCCAATTTCTTATCGCCTCTATTTAGTTTACTTGGGGTTTGATCACTCTGCGCCCAATGACGTACCCCAGGTATTTTGTCTTCTCTAACCCTATCACGCATTTTTTGGGTTAGTGGTTAGTCCAGCTTTTTGAAGGGAGTCTACTACATCCTGCACTTTGGGCAGGTGACTTTTCCAGTCGGTACTGTGAATGACAATATCGTCTAGGTAAGCTGAAGCATACCGATGATGTGGTCGCAGCACAATTTCCATTAGCTTTTGGAAAGTGGCGAGGGCACCATGTAGGGTAACACCTTATACTGGTACAGCCCCTCCGGTGGCATGAAGGCCGTTTTCTCTTTGGCAGCCTCTGTTAAAGGGTACCTGCGAGTACCCTTTAGTGAGGTCTAAAACAAAAAAATGCCGTCCTTGTCCTAACCTCTCAATCAGCTCGTCTACCTGGGGAATGGGATATGCGTCAAACTTAGATACCTCATTTAATTTTCGAAAATCATTACAAAACTGCAACGTCCCATCTGGTTTGGGTATCAGTACTATAGGACTGGCCCACTCTCTTCTAGACTCCTCGATGATGTCTAGTTGCAGCATTAGTTGTACTTCCTCAGAGATGGCCTGTCGCCGGATTTTGGCCTGAGGCTCAGTGACAAAATCATGCTGGATTATAGAAGTGCGTCCAGGGTGGTCTGAGAGCACACCTGTATTCCTGCTGATGAACTCTCTGGCCTCCTCAGTCTGCTTAGAAGAGACGCTGTCAGCAATCTTCACTGTGGCAACCGCTTCCCTTACATCAGACTTATGGGCTGGAACCTCTCCCCTAGAAAACTCGAAATGAAGAGAAGTGCGCTAAACCTTAAGTGGATTGATTGGTTGTCCTTGATTGGTTGTCTCGTGCGCCCCCAGCAGTCTACACGCTCCACTTAAGGTTTAGCGCACTTCTCTTCATTTCCATTACCCTAGTGGCAGGGTGGCCCCTGCCCAAGATGTTAGGACGGATCTTGGCTGCACCAACCATCCCTTATCTATACTCGATCTCCATTGCAGTTGCATCCAATTGATGCAACCGCAGCAGGTGAGCAAACAATTTCTTTTATTAGAAATTTGTTTGTTTGAATTTACTTACCCTATGAGCGCCTTCTCTATCCCATTGGCCATCATTTCCTAGAAAACTCGGTCACGGGATATCGTCAGTACTAGTCTCCCTATCCTTCCATGGTTTGAGTAAATTCACATAGTACACCTTCTCCAGTCTTCCGCCGCTCTGGCTGGTGTATCTTGTAGTTTACTTCTACAACCTTTTCGAGTACCTCATAGGGTCCCTGCCACCTAACCAGTAACTTACTGTCCACTGTCGGTACCAGAACCAAACCCGATCTCCCAGGTTAAAGATCGGGACCCGAGCCTGCCGATTATACACCCGACTTTGAGCTCACTGAGCTGCCTCCTTCACCAGTGGCATCACAGTTTTCATACGTTCCTGCATCTGGGTGACGTATTCAACAACACTTTTATATGGTGTGGGTTGTTGCTCCAATGCCTCTTTGGCTATGTCCAACAGATCACGTGTCTGCCATATAGTAGTTCGAAGGGCAAGAACTCAGTAGAGGCCTTGGGAGAACTTCTCGCACTGCAAACATAAGATAGGGCAGAAGGAGTTCTCAGTCCTTTCTATCCCTAGCTACTACTTGTTTTAACATAGTTTTTAACGTTTGATTAAACCTTTCTACTAGGCCGTCAGTTTGCGGGTGATAGACGGATGTCCTGTTTGATATTCAGCAACTTACAGAGCTCCCGCATGACCTTGAACATAAAAGGAGTCCCCTGGTCAGGCAGAACCTCTTTGGGTATCCCCACTTGGGCTAAAATCTCCATTAACTCTTTTGCTATGAGTTTGGCCGATGTATGTCACAGTGGCACCGCCTCCGGGTACCGAGTGGCATAGTTCAAGACGACCAAGATGTGTTGGTGCCCGCTGGCGGACTTTGGTACTGGGCCTATGAGATCCATAGCGATTCTCTTAAATGGTACCTTGATAATCGGGAGGGGCACTAACCTGCAGAACAGGTGCTGGGGGCTAGT